>NC_134690.1:131981504-132290254 GCF_050947455.1 Rhinoderma darwinii | reverse complement strand
TGTGCTGGCAACTGTAGTGTGGTGAACTTCTCTTCCTCTTTTTCGTTTGGCGAAATAACGATTAATACATATACATCAACTGTTTTATTGAATATGCATTGTATGTCGGTTTTATACACGTTTTACTATTATGTAACAAGTTGATTAATGTTAATCGAACAAATGTATAATTCACCTGGGAGACAATGATCATGATTTTCATAGGTTGAAATGCACTATGTGATTATTTGTATCTACCTATTTAAGATGATGTTTTTAGATCTGATGTTAGGCTTGAGAAAGACCCTTCACTCACTATGGGTTGAAATGTTGCCTGTTTGCCGTAAGATGTTTTGACAATAAAACCTTTTTGAAGACTTGGAGACGTGTGCTGTTGTCTTACTACTTCTCTTGATATCCTGTGGATATGTCATAAATGTCCCTTATTGGAAAACCCCTTTAGTAGGGATCTATGTACTTTCTATCAGGTGAAACTATGGAGGCCCTGGTAACCATAAAATAAATGTGAGTGAGTTATTGAGACCACGAACAGCCAACAGTGGTTGGCATGGGCAGTGTGGCGGTGGGCCTTGCCACCTCTTTTTTAACTTTGTCTGGGCACCTGACATCAGTACCAGGAGTACCACCCTGATGGCGGTCCTGTGCTCAGCACCTTATATGAAGGAGCTGAGCTGAAGTGAGTAGGAATAGAGCAGCAGCATGAACTAATGATGAAACAGGATGTGGATTTCAGACTACCTCAGACTCCCTGCATGCGTTGTAGCTTACTTGTAGTCACAGATCCCAGCTCTGCTCTAGTGATGCTGTGCTAAAAGGCAGCATAGCAGTATGAACTGTGGCAAATAAAAAAGCAGGTAAGTATCACCTACAAGTGCTGACTTACATATCATTTTTAAGCTTACTACTGTGCCATTGAGTTAAAGGGGTTTTCTGGTTTCAAGTAATTATTAATAAACAGATAGCAAATAAACAGATAACAAACTTTATAATATACTTACATCTTTAAAGATCCTGAATTCCCCTCATTGCAAGTCCAGTCACCTGACGCCGTCTCCATCTGAATTTTGGACCTCCAATGATGTCCCGACCGTTCAGCAACGTTCTTGTTATTCCGGACAAATGCTTCTTCTGGCTGGCTCACAACGGCGCTCATTCAGCGGGTTGGCCCAGTCGTTGAGACATCATCTGCTTGCATGCGCAGTTCAAACAGTCACGCTTGCTCAATACATTGGGCCTCCACTGCCACTAGTGATGTACTGAGAGCAGTGGGGGAGGAAGGAGATAACATCAGTGTGTACTGGTGCGGCCTAGGAGAGAAACACTGCATGCTGGGAGCGGAGCCAGAAGCTGTCATCAACTCAATGGAGAAATGTCCACAAAGTTCGGAGTGACGACAAATGAAGATTATAGGACTGAAATGACTTTCAAACTGAAAAAGTTATTTAGCGGGTTTATGTGGGGAAAATACAGGCGGCCGGAAATAAATTAAAATAAGTATAAGATCTCGGAAAACCCCTTTAATGCTAAAGTGCTTTAGGGACTAGAGAATCATTTAATAACTCTACTCTCTAGACTGGGAATCACTCTCATTCACTGCGAATTTCAAACCAAGCAAATTGTTTCTACCATCTCTACTTATAACATTCAAATAAAGAGCACACTGGGTGGGAATATTATGAAAAATCAATGTATTATTTTCTCAAACAGCCAACTGTTATGCCCAAAATATTTTTTAGGAACTTTAAATGTAAGCAGAATTTGGTTTTGATTGTCATTCTAAAATAAAACTGCAAATGAAAATATTTTCCTGTGGATAGTTTAGAATGCAATTCATTGAAATACAAAAGCTCTTTTTAATCAACCTATTGTGATTTGATTTATTAGGAAGCAGAATTAGGATTGAAAAACAGCGCCCTAGTCAACAAATTGAAGTAACCCGATGATTGCACTCCGCAGATACAGAATATTTCAGGCCTGGATCAATCATTTCTACATAGGCAATTGTTTGTTTTATGTAAGAAAATAATAATAGATTTTCTGACATGAAGTATTTTATTTCACATTACTTGCATGGATATTTCTTTATGAAAAACTTCTATGGCAGCAATGTGCTGATTGTTCATGGAAATTATCACAGAATTTGTGGCTGCCAGCTGTTTTGTTGGAAATACTAAAGAAAAGCTAACTTCAAGCGGTTAAATCGCTGAGGAACATATAAGGAATGTATTGTGTCAGTGTATAGAAAAAAGTGACTTTAAAGCCCATGATCATGTAATTGAAAATAATGATTTATGTTTTTTTATATTATATTTATTTTTGGGCTTAAAAGGGAAATTGACATCAAATACAGACTGATATCTTTACAGATAGCCTTGATAATATTGATCAGTAATGGTTCCTATTAAATATACAGATGTAGCTAAGTTTATCTTGACCCTGATATGATAACTTGCTGCAGGGTGATATCACACAACAAAAGCCATTAAAAAGCCATTGAAAAAGTCAAGTCAAAGTTTTTGCCACTGTGTATATAATGCGTTAAAAGTC
The DNA here is from genome assembly GCF_050947455.1 of Rhinoderma darwinii. Lineage (NCBI taxonomy): Eukaryota > Metazoa > Chordata > Amphibia > Anura > Rhinodermatidae > Rhinoderma > Rhinoderma darwinii. Next base: position 132,287,707 of record NC_134690.1, on the reverse strand, counting down.
AAGATAAAGATGGCTACATCCGTAAGTACAGTATATATATATATATATATATATATATATATATATATATTTATATGTAGCTTTAGTTTGGAGGCATAATATAAATTATTACTTTTCTAATATAATGCTATCCCTGGAATTTCTGCCTTTATTTCCAAGCAGCTACCAATTTCATTGGTTGCCCTAAAGGGGAGGCTGACACCTTATACTACCGACTACCAATATTTTTTACCGATACACATAATAGAATATATGTTAGATCACTAGGACCCCTACTAAACAATAGTACAGGGGACCCTAGTCCCCACATTTCTCTTCAGCAGCACATCCGAAGAGAGAAGGAGTTTTATGTAGTGGAGGTCAAGCATGTGCACTGGTGCTTTATTTAACTCTATACAATTTCATCCCACTGTGGACATGCTATTAAGTAGAGAAATACGGGACTGGGGTCACTCATTCTAGTGATCAGTGAGGGTCCCTGTGATGTAACATTTATCACCTATCCCCTTTAAGATATCAGTTATTTGCCTAGATATCAGTTTTCTGCCTAGATATGGGGAATGTTTGGGGAGATATGGGCAGTATTTGTAGTGGAAGAAGGAGCTCCTAAATTATGAGGATTGGGTGAAAATACTTTTATGGGGGTTGTTCACACCACGTTTTTTTATTCAACGTAAATGTAGGGAAAGCTCTTGATGTACACGCTGAACATTCCCATAGGGCTCCATTGTTAGATGGAGGCCAAATGAGTGTCCTTTTGCCTCCGCTGGCCAGTGTACCACAAAAAACAAAGTATGGAATAGCGTAATAGACAAAACTATTCCATTCCGCAGAATCCAGTAAAAAAAAACATGTATACGTTAAATGTAACATTTTATTATAACATGGTAGCCTATGGGTGACAGATGCAACTGTGTGGCATCCGTTAAACAGATACGTCATGAGCTTTTCATGACATATCTGTTAAACAGATGCTATTATAGCCTGAGGGTGACAGAAACATTTGACAAATTCCTAACATTGGCTTCCATTACCTGTAGGCTATAATGGTATCTGTCTAACACGTCATGAAAACTGTGAGAGTTAAACTGTTAGGCAGCCTACATTTAACGTTATGTGAAAGGTCCCTTAAAATGTAGTTGTGCCCCCATTACTAATCCTTTTTCAAATGCATGGTTGTGAAGGGGGGTGAATAGTTTCTTATTATAATTTAAACTTGAAAGCAACCACAAACATAATTGTTTTCCATTAGTCTAAAAAGTCAACCCCATATCTCTTTCAGGCCCTAAATAAGCAGTGTTCCACTGGAAATAATGTGGGCACACTCGAGGTTATAATTTTGAAGACCCAAATTGACTTTAACTTGTATTGTCCAATTCTAGTCTTTTCAATCTCACTGTTCCTAGTGTTTAATACCTTACATAATATTTCAAATGACAATTAAGAATTGTGTGATATATTGTTTTAACATTTTTTGTGTTATATATTATACTAGAAAAAGTACCCAGCGCTGTCCGGAAATAATGTGTTGGTCTGTTTGTTTGTGTGTTCATTGGATTTGTTCCAAAGGTGCCTAGGAGGCCAGTCCATGCCCTCGTATTTTCTTGGTTTACGTGGAAATCACTAGTAGTCCTATATACCCCAGCAGTTACACACTGCTTATTTCAATTTTAACTTCCTAAATACCTAACAGCTAAACTGGTAAAAAAAAAATGGAGTCATAAGACTGTGACAGAGCCTGTTGATTAAAAACATTGGCAGTTTTATTACCAGTTGGCCATAGGCTATGTTTGGATCATAATTTAAAACAGCATCATGCATGAAAGCTCACTCATTAGCACGCTGAACATGATGTGCTCTATCAGCTTGCTTTCTGGTCTGGGATTGGGCAGGAGTCGCTGCGCTTCTGAGAGCCACCAGTCTGATCTGTTGCTGAGAAACCCTGACTTTGCTGAGGAGTTTCAGCAGCTCGAGCAGCAGTATGACACATTTCATCAGCTAGCAGTTGGGCAAGAGGAGTTTCTGCAGCTAGTAATGCAGCTTTCCTCCTGGCCATCAGTAATCTGATTGGTTGCTATAGGTAATCACTCCCCTGTACCTTCCCATTTAGGATTATCTTGTAAAGTGCCGTGCCTGCTACTGCCAGATAAAAACATCTTTACTATAAAAGCAAATGTCTGTATTCGCTTTTATAGTATTGGATCATGATTATGTGATAATGGCTGATAACAGAGAACAACAGCAAGGTCAGGACCTTTACGTAAACCTTCCTGAACACCCAATGTGCCTATGTTCCAAATTTGGAGTCAAATAGTTCAGGTGTTTGGATGTCTATAGAGGACGACAAACAGACATTCGCTATAATGGCTGATAAAAGAGAACAACGGCAAAATTGGGACATTTACAAAAACCTTCCCGGACACCCAATGTACCTATGTGGTTCACTCAAATGGTTCAGGCGTTTGGATGCCTATAGAGGACGACAAACAGACATTCACTTTTATAATATAGAATAGTAGAGTTACCCGGCTTCACACTGGTCCATTTGTTTGATGTTTGTGTGTGGGACCAGGCCAATTTGAGTTTTTTCATTTTCGTTTTTTCCTCCCCACATTCCAAAAGCCAGAACTTTTCTATTTCTTCGTCGATACCGCCATATGAGGGCTTGTTTTTTTGTGGGACAAGTTGTAGTTTTTCATGGCACCATTTATTGTACCGCATAATGTACTGAGAATCTGAAAAAAAAATATGTGTGGCTGTACTATCTTACAGCCTCATATGTGAGTTATTTAAACTCACTGGTGTATGCACTCACCGTTCTCCACGATCACCGCTCATCCCGGTCTCGTGGAGCAAGGCTGACAGCATCCAGGATAGTATTCGCCACCCTTCTTTTTCTGCTGTCATTTTGTTGTACGCTGGCCGCTCTCTCACTGCTGTGTGAGCAGAGGTCATCTGTCGCGAGGTTCCTTGAACTGTTTGGTTCTCAGTGCGTCCTAACACGGACAATGCTGCTGTATGCCGTGCATCCCACTACTACCAAGTGGGGCATCTCCACTGCTGGGCTTTGATTTACAGCCAGGTGGAGCGACTTGACTGCAGGGCATGCACCAGTGACACATTGTACACATTTCTTGTTTCAGAATAGTGATTTTTGGAATAGCATTTACATCAGCACGAATAGGGTCAATTCTCTTATTTAGTATTAGTGCAGTTTAATTAATGGATAGGAGTTGATTATATAGTCTCCTTATCTCCGCACAGTCAATAAGGGATTTGGGCACCATACATTGCTCAATAGCAGTATTGGTTTCTACACTCAACAGGCTCTCCATATACTAGGAACTATTAGTCCGTAGTGCAGAAATAGGGGACATCTGCGCTACATGGTTATTAAACATTGGATTTTTTATTTAACTTAATTTAGTAATATTGAATGATAATAAAGATTTTTTATTTTATTGTTAGAATTCCTAATGAGTCACACAATTTTCCTCCCTCTCCCCTTTTTCCCTTATATATATGATATATCAATTGGTGGTATACACCCTGTGTGGCTTTTTTTGCTATTAATCGGAGGGCAATTGACCACTTTATCTGTAGGGAAAAAATGGGAAAAGGTTTTTTTTTTACTTTTAATATATTATTTTTTTTGGAAAATTATAAAAATCTTTATTTAACTGTTTTTTTACTTTTAATATGAGACCCCCTAGGGGACTTGAACTAGCGATCGTTGGATGGCTTGCATGTTATACTACAATACTAATGTATTGCTGACATATCCAATAAAGTCCAAGTGAAGGTTCACTTTTGGAGGCATAACTGGTCTGAAAGGGGTTCAATTTATGAGAATGCTGAAATCCATAGGCTTGGTTCGGTTGAGAGATTTCAGCAGGTCGGGCAGCAGCCATGCGCTTTGCCACAGGAGTCTTTTGTCTAAGTGAAGGGTTCCTTTTTGGAGGCATAACTGGTATGAAAGGGTTTCAATTTATGAGAATGCTCAAATCCAGGATAGGTATGGAGGAAGGTCCTTGAGGTGGAAGCTAGTGGTGTCATATTTGCTTTTGTGAACGGTAGGTCCTAGAGAGCTGAGACCTGGTCTAAAACCTTCGGAAGCGCGTGATTTACTTATGTGCCAAATTTGGTGCAGATTGGTCCAGTCGTTTGGCCGTGCATAAAGAACATGCAACAGACAACAAACATCAGACAACAGAAATTCATTAGAGAGATTTCCTACTCTTCTACAGCTGAATGTTCTATGCTGTAGAATGGTTAAATCCTCGGCATTGCTAGCAATAGCCGACTCCATTTTATCATATCTAGTGCAATCAGCTATCTTTCCCCTTCCACAGTGACCTGGTCATGATGTCAGTGCAGTTCTAACCTGGCAGCAGAGATCTTGCATAAATTACAGCTAGGAAAGTTCATTTCTTTACAACTCAAACATGAGAATAAACATTGTTTACCTAGCCAAGTTACAGCTGTGACTGGGATTGTGCTTGAGCATCTCCTCTCTGGGTTTGTTTTGTAATTTAAAGGGGTTTTCTGATTTTATATAAAGCTTATTCACTGCCAAAACCTTCAAATTAACTTTTATATCAATTTGTCACCATACACAACATCTATGCCTGTTGACATAAATTATATATTTAAATTCAGAAGCTAAAAAAATGATTCTCATCATGTCCAACATGGGTGCACGATGTGTTAGGGTATGTTCACACAGCTAACAAAAAAACAGCTTTCAAGGGAAAACAGCCTCTTATTTTCAGCCGTTTTTATGCATGAGGTGTTTATTGATGCGTTTTTTACTGCCGTTTTTGGAGCTGTTTTTCTATTGAGACAATGAAAAACAGCTGCCCGGAGGGACCAGAACAGTGGAAACCCCACAAAAGTGACCCAATTTTGGAAACTACACCCCTCAAGGAATTTTTCTAGGGGTATAGTGAGCATTTTGACCCCACATGATCTATTTTAGAGCTATGGTGACCAAAAAAACAGCGATTTTGGCGCTTTAAATCCTTTATTTCTTACAGCGTTCACCGTGCACAATAAATTACTTTAAAGTTTTGCAGCATTTGCACAATAAAATTACGTTTCTAGTAGACACGCTAGTCTGAGCCGTAACTTTTTAATTTTTTCGTCAAAAAACCTGTGGGAGGTCTTGATTTTTGTGGGACGGGTTGTAGCTTTTATTGGTACTATTTTGGGGTAAATGTGACTTTTTGATCACTTTTTATTCTATATTTTGGGAGGGGTGGTGACCAAAAAATAGCGATGCTGACTTAGTTTTCCGTTTATTTTGTTTGCGGCGTTCACCGTGCGGAAAAATTAACATTATAGTTTCATCGTTTGGGTCGTTACGAACACGGTGATACCAAATATGTGTACTTTTTTTTAACCTTTTCATTTTTTTCCTATAATAAATGACTTATTATAGGAAAACAAAAACTTTTATTTTTACACTTTTATAAAACATTTTTATTAACTGTTTTTTTACTTTTTACACTTTCTTTTTTTGTTTATTAACTTTTCTTTTACTTTTTACACTTTCTTTTTTTGACCTGCAGCTTTGATCGCTGCTAGAATACATTACACTACCTAGGTAGTGTAACGTATTACGACTGTCAGTGTGACGTCACAGTCACTCTGACAGTTAGTCTACGAGGATCAGCAGAGGCTGATGCTCATAGGCTTCCATACATGGCATTCCCAGAGGCCGTTGCCTGGCCTCCGGATGCCATCACAAGCATCAGCAGCCCCCACAATTGCATGGGGGCTGCTGATGTGCTACAAACCCCCTACATGCTGAGATCGCAATCGAGCCCCGCATGTAACGGGTTAATTGCCGAAATCAGCGGCGATGAGCTGCTGATCGGCAACACTGGAGTGTCAGCTGTCGGGAACAGCTGATCTCCAAGTTCCCGATGCACACCTTGTTGCCGACAGTGTGCATCGGGAACGACACAGTGACTTCCTGTCACTCTGACAGGAAGCCTATCAGGACCAGCCGAAGGTTGGTCCTGATGGGCTTCCGTCCATGGCAGACACGGAAGCCATTGTTTGGCTTCCGTTTGCCATACTAACTATCGGCAAACCCCGCGATTTCGGACCGGGGTCTGCCGATATGTTAGAAACCCCCAAAATTCGGCGATTGCAAACGATCGCCGAATTTAAGGGGTCAATTCGCTGAAATCAGTGGCAAAGGACCGCTGGCTGGCAAGAGTGGAGTGTCAGCTGTCGGCGACAGCTGACCTCCCTGTTCACGGTGAACACTGTCGCCGACAGTGTGCACCGGAAAAAACTCAGTAACTGTACGTCCTCGTGAAGGCAAGTAACCTCTCGCGACGACGTTCAGTTATTTACTCATGCGGATAGGGGTTAACTGATATCCCTGCTGGGCTAAATAATACACAATAGTGGCAGGATGTGACCCTTAATCTAAAAAGTAACCTTTAATGTATTTATTTAAAACGATACAAATAATAAACCCAGGTTTTGAAAGTCTTTAACCACTACTTGAGCAGGAGCTTTACCCCCTTTTCCTGACCAGGCCCATTTTTAAGTTTTAGCCATGTGCCAATTTAAAAGCAAATTGCTGTTCTATTATTTATCCAACCTACATGTATTTGGTCTTGTTTTTCTCAGAAAATACTTTTTTTTTTAAAATATGGATGGAAAAAATGAGAAAAAAAGTTGAAAAAATGTGGATGTGTGATTTTTTTTTTTACATCTGGTGTATGCCACTGGGTAAACACACCTGAATATATATTTGGCAACTTCTTCCGACTTCATTTATACAAAATATGTGTGCATTTCTTTTCCACACTGGCGTAATCTAGAGCTTTAAAAGATTTACATATTTTTTCAAGGAAAGTGGTGTTGAAAAAGTTACACAGTAGGGGAGATGTATCTCTGGAAATGACTAGCCCCATGGAAAGGGAAGCTCTTTTAGCGTTGTAGGATCTACTGCGGGAACAAACCGTCGATATGCCAGGTATGCTCCCAAAAGCTGTTGTGCCCAAATCCACCGGATTATACCCCACCCCCCCCCCCCCCCCGCTTGTCCCTATGCCCTCAGGTGGAAATTTTCACTAAATTAGTCATTGATGACTTTAAAAAGTTATCTACTTACAGGACTAATGATAATTTAACATTAGATCAAAGGAATGCATTGAGGGAACTCTAATCACTTGATGATGTAATCAAAGCTGCGGACAAGGGGGGCAATGTTGTGGTTTGGCCAATAACAAAATATGAGAAAGAGACGTTTAGACAGCTATGGGATAGGCAGACTTATGCTAGATTACCATCCAACCCGGTGTACTCCTTTTCCCGGGAACTGCTTAAGATTCTGAATGGGGCCTATGACAGAGGTATCATCCCTAAAAAAATATATGATGGGTTAGTGACCAGTGACCCTAAAATTCAGACTCTGTACTTCTTGCCAAAGATATATAAGAATCCCATTGATCCCCCGGGATGTCCGATCGTGTCCAGTATTGACAGACTATGTTACCCTATATGCACGTTTATTGATCACTATTTAAAACCTTTGGTGACCGATTTACCTTTGTACGTCAAGGACACGACGGACATCCTTGTGAGGATCGATGTGATTCAAACTGAACCAGATATGTATCTCATGACAGCGGATATAGAATCACTCTATACCAGTATAAGACATCATGATGGGCTGGGGGCGGTCCTCTTTTTCCTGGGGACCGCCAACCGGGATGGCCAACTTTGTGACTTGATTTTGGAGTTATTACAATTTATTTAGAGTCACAATTTCTTTGTATTTCAAGATTCTTTTTACTTGCAGAAACAGGGTACTGCAATGGGGGCGGCGTGCGCTCCGTCCTATGCAAACCTGTTCCTCGGTTTTTGGGAGAGACAGGTTTTCCATGGGGATGGCGCCCGCGCCGCTGACCATGTACTTTCCTGGAAACGTTATATTGATTATATTTTCTTTATTTGGCAAGGATTCGAGTCTGGCCTGATGAGTTTCATGCAACAGTTGAATGAAAACCCATTTAACATTTTAACATCAACCTGACATACAAATATCATCCACAACATGTCGAATTTCTGGATATACAGATTTTTACAGACACCTCTGGCTTTTTACATACAGATGTTTTCTGGAAAGCAACATCTGTTAATGCTCTGCTGCATGCCTCATCAGCCCACACCCCATCCACCATTAAAGCTATCCCGGTTGGTCAGTTCCTCAGGATGAGGCGGATCTGTTCCTCAAATGCCTTATGCAAACAGCAATACAAAGATCTCAAAACCAGATCTAAAGACAGAGGTTATAGCAACAGAACCATCAAATTGGGATATAGGAGAGGGAGAGCAACCCCCCGTAGTTCCCCCCGGAACTCCCGTTACGCATTGGGAGTCTGGATGTGCGCTCCAGCGCATGGAGCCGGAAGTGGGGCATGTCTCGCTTCCGGTCGCGTCAGCGAACATGCACCAATTTTCATTGTGGCGATGGTGTACACTTAGATAAACTTATCTCCACACTACATAACGGTCAGACATTATCAGGACACATCACATACCCCCTAAGGATGCACTCACAGCGAAATGCGCGTTGGGGTCCTTGTGGCAGAGCCAACACTGGTTTAAACAATTTTTGCTGTAATGGGTAAGGCTGCTTTCTGACTAATATCTGCATGCACTGACACTTTTTCCTATCTACCTGTTTACCTGTCAATAATGTTTACAGGGTACTAGAGGCAATCAGTGTAGAACCCATTTTTGGTCTACAATCTATTTTTTGCGGTTAGTCAGTACAGCCTTTCTATATTTTTTACATATTATCCAGCAATTTCCATGTCTTGCTCTATAATACCACATTGTTTGTACTAGAGTCTTGTATCAATATGTTTCTTTTAAAGTGTTTTGTTATATTTGTGTAATAAAATTGTTATATTCTTATATATTTCTGACTATATGCTCTATATATAATTATATAATTATGTAATTACGGCACGAGCAGGCATATATAAGGATTCATGCACACTTCAGTCTTTTTCTTCAGGGTGCTAGCTGTTTTTCAGACGGCTAGCACTCTGAACCATTCATTTCAATGGGGCCATGCACACACGAGATTCCGTGACCGTGAGGCCCATGCAAGTCAATGGGACCGTCGAAAAAACTGAATCTGTGTGCCGTCCGTGTGTGACAGAGCCATTGCCTAGCAATGGCCGGGCGGGCAGAGGTACACATACAGACAGATACTGCACTGCACTAATCGGCAGCCCCTTCGCTCTGTCAGCACTGATAGAGAGAAGAGGCTACTGATCAGTGCTAGAACGCAGCGATATTAAGAAAAATAAGTTCATTTGTACCACGGCCGTTGTCTTGGTGACACGTCCCTCTTCTGACATCCAGTCAGACCTCCCTGGATGACACGGCAGTCCATTTGACCACTTTAGCCTGTGATTGGCTGCAGCGGTCACATGATCTGAAACGTCATCTCAGGAGGCCGGACTTGAGGAAGGAGCCAGGCAAGCAGGGAGTTCTGGGTAAGTAGTAACTTTTTTTTTGTTCCGATATTGTGAGTGCCACACATGGTATTTCAATGTCCAGTGGTAGTCTCTGTCCAGGGTGCTGAAAGAGTTAAAGGGTTGCACTGATTGGCAGTAACTCTTTGAGCACCCTGGACAGTGAGTATCGCTGGACAGGGAATAGCATGTGCGTCTCTCACAATATCGTGTACATAGTGTGAACGGGTTTCAGTTTCCTCTCGGAAATGGAAACACGGAAGTGTACACGGAGTACACACGGGAAGCACACGGTTCCAATGACAGACACACGGATCCGTGCAAAACGGCCGTAAAAACGATAATGGAAGTGTGCATGAGGCCTAAGTCTATGGGGTTCCCGTAATTGCGGGTGGTTACGTGTGTGCACCTGTAATTACAGGAGCCTTGCTAGGTGACGTCAGGGGATAGTCACTGTCCAGGGTGCTGAAAGTCTTAACTGATCGGCAGTAACTCTTTCAGCACCCGGGACAGTGACTACCACTGGAGTTAAAAGTATTAAACGTTAACTTACCCAGAACTCCTGCTTCTTCCTCCAGTCTGGCCTCTCGGGATGATGTTTCATCCCATGTGACCGCTGTAGCCAATCACAGGCCAATCACAGGCTGCAGCGGTCACATGGACTGCTTTTAAACGAATGAAAAATCGGGCTTCAAACAAACTTTCCAAAATATATATTAGATGAGAGACACTTTTTGAATTGAATTACTGAAATCAATTAACTTTCGATGATATTCTAATTAATTGAGAAGGACTATATATATATATATATATATATATATATATATATATATATATGAACTTGGTTGTTCTGATATATATGTACTGAGCTTTGTTCTGGTGCTGTATATATGTACAGAGCTTAGTACTGGAGATGTATTTATGTACTGAGCTTTGTTCTGGTGTTGTATTTATGTACTGAGCTTTGTTCTGGTTCTGTATATATGTACTGAGCTTGGTTCTGGTGCTATATATATATATGTACTGAGATTTGTTCTGGTGCTGTATATAAGTTCCTAACTTGGTTCTGTTGCTGTATATATGTACTGAACTTTGTTCTGGTGCTGTATATTTGTACTGAGCTTGCTCCTGTATGGTATATAGTACCATACAGCCCCCTGTAGATAGTTCTATGCATACCCCCTGTAGATAGTACCATACAGCCCCCCTGTAGATAGTGCCATACAGCCCTCCCTGTAGATAGTTCTATGCAGCCCCCCTGTAGATATTGCCATACAGCCCCCCTGTAGATAGTACCATACAGCCCCCCTGTAGATAGTGCCATACAGCCCTCCCTGTAGATAGATCTATGCAGCCCCCCTGTAGATAGTGCCATACAGCCCCCTGTAGATTGTAATCAATATATAAGCTCCAAAAGCAGTTATGTTAAAGGCTGAGTGATGTTTTTGAAACCAACATCCCCCCATGATTTACCCTGCAAGCAGCTCCATCTAATATATATTTTGGAAAGTTTGTTTGAAGCCCGATTTTTCATTGTTTTAAAAGCAGTCCATGTGACTGCTGCAGCCTGTGATTGGCTGCAGCGGTCACATGGGATGAAACGTCATCACAGGAGGCCAGACTGGAGGAAGAAGCAGGAGTTCTGGGTAAGTTAACTTTTAATACTTTTAACTCCAGCGGTAGTCACTGTCCCGGGTGCTGAAAGAGTTACTGCCGATCAGTTAACTCTTCAACACCCTGGACAGTGACTATCCCCTGATGTTGCCTAGCAACGCTTCTGTATCTACACACACACACACACACACACACACACACGTAGTCACCCGTAATTACGGGAGCTCCATAGACTTAGGCCTCATGCACACTTCCATCACCGTTTTCATGGCCGTTTTTCACGGATCCGTGTGTCCGTTATTGGAACCGTGTGCTTCCCGTGTGTACTCCGTGTACACTTCCGTGTTTCAGTTTCCGAGAGGAAACTGAAACCCGTTCACACTATGTACACAATATTGTAAACGCCACACATGCTATTCCCTGTCCATCGGTACTCACTGTCCAGGGTGCTGAATGAGTTACTGCCGATCAGTGCATCCCTTTAACTCTTTCAGCACCCTGGACAGAGACTACCACTGGACAGGGAATACCATGTGCGGCACTCACAATATAGATTAATGGTTCATTAAAAAAAACCTGCAACAAAAAAAAGTTACTACTTACCCAGAACTCCCTGCTTGCCTGGCTCCTTCCTCAAGTCCGACCTCCTGAGATGACGTTTCAGACCATGTGACCGCTGCAGCCAATGACAGGCTGCAGCGGTCAAATGGACTGCCGTGTCATCCAGGGAGGTCGGACTGGATGTCAGAAGAGGGACGCGTCACCAAGACAACGGCCAGGGTACGTATGAACTTATTTTTCTTAATATCGCTGCCTTCCAGCACTTATCAGCAGCCTCTTCTCTCTATCAGTGCTGACAGAGAGAAAGGGATGCCGATTAATGCAGTGCAGTATCTGTCTGTATGTGTACCTCTGCCCGTCTGGCCATTGCTAGGCAATGGCTCCATCACACACGGACGGCAGACGGATGCCATCCGTGTGCCTACAGTTTTTTTGATGGCCCATTGACTTGCATGGGCCTCATGGTCACGGAATCTCGGACCAAAGTAGGACATGCTCTACTTTTGTCGGAACGGAGCAACGGGACCGTCAAAAAAACTGAAGTGTGCATGGCCCAAGTGAAATGAATGGTTCAGAGTGCTAGCCGTCTGAAAAACAGCTAGCACCCTGAAGAAAAAGACTGAAGTGGGCATGAAGCCTTATATATGACTGCTCGTGCCGTAATTACGGCCTGAAATAGGACATGTTCTATATTTCTCAACGGCCCGGGCACCTTCCCGTAAACAAACAGGAAGGTACCCGTGGCCAATAGAAGTCTATGGACCCGTAATTACGGGCCGTAATTAGGGCCCGTGATTACAGGCTTTTTTACGTTCGTGTGAATGAGGCCTAAATCTGTAATGAATATATTGCTTCATTTAATTTCTTTTATGCTTCCAATAACATTATTTACACTCTCTAGCAATTCAATTCATATTGAGAGGTAGCAATTAAATTCATACTTTAAATAGTGAGTTTTTACTCTATCCATACCATAAGTCAACCTCCCGTGCAACGTCGGCTATAAAAGCTAGTACCGTATATTATATAGATTCATTACACACAGAGTGATCTATTTCCAGCATTTTTTTCTTGTAATGTTGATGATTATGATAAAAGTTAATGAAAACCCAAAATTTAAGTCACTCAGAAAATTTTAATATTATATAAGCCCAATTTGAAAAAATGATTTTTAATACCGAAATGTTGTCCTACTAAAAAATATGTCCAGCATCTGCCCTCAATACTTGGTCTGTGCTCCTTTGCATGAATTACTGCATCAATGGTGTGGCATGGAGGCGATCAGCCTGTGGCCCTGAGGTGAAATATAAGCCCAGTTTGCATGATAGCGGCCTTCAGCTCATCTGCATTGTTGGGTCTGTTGTCTCATCTTCCTCTTGACAATACCCTATAGATTCTCTGTGGGGTTTAGGTCAGACGGGTTTGCTGGCCAATCAAGTGCAGTGATACTGTGGTTATTACACCAGGTATTGGGACTTTTGGCAGTGTGGCAAGTGCCAAGTCCTGCTGGAAAATGAAATCAGCATCTCCATAAAGCTTGTCAGCAGAGGGAAGCATGAAGTGCTGGGAAATGTCCTGCTAGACGCTGCGCTGACTCTGGACTTGATATAACACAGTGGACCAACATCAGCAGATGACATGGCTCCCCGAACCATCACTGACTGTGGAAACTTCACACTGGACTGCAAGCAACTTGGATTGATGCCTCTTCACTCTTCCTCCAGACTCTGGTACCGTGATTTCCAAATGAAATGCAAAATTTACTTTGTGAAGTTTCCACAGTCAGTAATGAAGCAACCTGGGCTTCCATAACAGCTCAGCAGTGCCACAGGCTGATCGTCTCCATGCCGCGCCGCATTGATAACACCTCAACAGTTCCACAGGCTGATCGCCTCCATGCCACGCCAAATTGATGCAGTAATTCATGCAGAGTTGGAACCCGGACCAAGAATTGAGGGCAGATACTGCACATACTTTTCAGTGGGACGACATTTCGGTATTAACCCCTTCCCGCACACGGGCGTGACTGTACATCCAAATAGAAAGTGCTTTCCCGCACACAGGCATACAGTCACGCCCTGGAGATAAAGCGAGCACAGGAGCTGTGCGCGCTTTATTTTCAGCGGCTGTCAGCTGTTATACACAGCTGACATGCCGCTGCGATGGCTGTTACCGCCGATCGCAGCCATTTAACCCCTTCAATGCGGCTGTCAATGACGTCCGCCGCATTGAAGTGGTTCACAGAGGGAGGGAGCTCCCTCTGTACCCCCCCGGGCCCACCCGCGATGGATCGCGGGTGGCGATTGTTGCTATGGCAACCAGGAAGTCGTTGCTAGGCTTCCTGGTTGCCCAGGTACGGAAGCCTATTAGGTCCTGCCCGAGGCAGGACCTAATACGCTAACTGTCAAATGAAGAATGACAATTACAATACACTGCACTACATAAGTAGTGCAGTGTATTGTACCGGGATCAGAAGACCAGATCTTCAAGTCCCCACTCTCCAGGGCAGTGTAAAAGAAAACGTAAGAAATGTAAAAAAAAATATGAAAGAAAAATAAATAAACAAATATATAATAAATAAATAATAAAGAAATAATAAAGAAATAATAAAAACAACACTTGCCCTGTTTCCCTGATCAACTTCTTTATTATTAGAAAAAAAATGAAAATATGAAAAAAAAACTATACATAATAGGTATTGTCGCGTTCGGAACGGCCGGACCTATAAAAATGCCACATTATTTTTACCGCACGGTGAACACCGTAAAAAATTTTAATAAAAAACCATGACAGCATTTTATTTTTTGGTCATCTTGTCTCAAAAAAACATTTAATAAAAAGTGATCAAAAAGTTGCAAGTAACGCAAAATGGTACCAATGTAAACTACAGTTCGTCACGCTTAAAAATGGCGACACTAAAACATGATTTTTTTCAGAAAAGAGTATTTTTATTGTGGGAACGTAGTGAAACGTAAAAGAAGATATCAATCGTATCGCCCCGCAGAATAAAGTTAACATGTTGTTTATACTGCACGGTGAACACAGTAAAAAAAAAACAAAAAAAAAAAAACGTCCTAGAATGGCTGTTTTTTAAGTTCCTCATCTCCCAAACAATGGAATAAATAGTGATAAAAAAAAAATCGCATGCACCCCAAATTGGAACCAATAAAAATTACAGCTCGTTCCACAAAAAACGCGCCCTCACACAGCTCCGTCACCGGAAAAATAACACGTTATGACTTTCAAAACGCAATGATGCTAAATGACGGCCCAGACTCATTTTTTAGGTCCAGTAGAATTTCACTAAATACCCCACATCGTCATTTGCTGGATCCCACAGGTGGACCCTGTAGATGCAGCAGAGATGAGGAAACTTTAGGGCCTTGTGCTGCTTATAGGGCTAGTGAAGAAGTTAAAGATTAGGCAATACTGGAGCGCAGATATTTTGTATAATACCCCACAAACCCGGCCTGTGCATAAATTATTGGTTCAAAGCGTACCACACCAATACATGGATTATTAATTCTCCCCATTATTACATCATCCTATTATGCCCTGATGCACTCCGCCCAAGCTTACATATGCCCTGATGTACTCCGCCCAGCTTACATATATACTGATGTACTCCGCCCAGCTCACATATCCCCCCACATTCTAAGCTGAAATACCAGTAAAACACCAAGCAATATCTGCGCTTCAAAAGCCAAATGGTGGTCCAACTGAGCCTCGCAGTGTGCCCAAACCGCAATTTATGACCACATATGGGGTATTACTGTATTCTGGAGAACCCGCTTAACAATTTATGGGATGTGTGTCTACGGTGGTACAATCTGGGCACAACACATTGGGCACTGAAATGGCATATCTGTGGAAAGCAGCAATTTTCAATCTGCAACATCTATTGTTTACTCATTTTTGCAAAACACTTGTGCGGTCAAAATGCTCTCTACACCCCTAGATCAATACTTTGAGGGATCTAGTTTCCAAAATGGGGTAATTTTTCAGGGGTACCACTTTACTGGTACTATAGCTCAATGCAACATGGTGTCAAAAAACCAATCTGGTAAAATCTCCACTCCAAATACTAAATGGCACTCCTTCCCTTTAGAGCCTTGCTGTGTGTCCAAATAGCAGTTTATGACCACATGTGGGGTATTTCCGTACTCCGGAGAAGTTGCTTTACAAATGTTATGGTGCTTTTTCTCGTTTATTTGTTGAGAAAATAATTTTTTTTTAACTAATGCTACGTGTTATTGGAAAATAATGAACATTTTAATTTTCATTGCCCATTTGTAATAAAATATATGAGACACCTGTGGGGTCAAAATCCTCACTACCACCCTAGTTGAATTCCTCTAGGGGTGTAGTTTCCCAAATAGAGTCAATTTTGGGGGGTTACCACTGTACTGGTACCTTAGGAGCTTTACAAATGAGACATAGTGCCGAGAAATTAATCCAGCAAAATCTGTACTCCAAAAGCTAAATCGCGTGCCTTCCCTTCTGAGCCCTGATGTGTATTCATACAGTGGTTTATTACCATATATGGGGTATTGCCATACTCTGGAGAAGTTGCTTTGTAAATGTTATGGTGATTTTTCTCCTTTATTTGATGAGAAAATTAAACATTTTGACCTAAAGCTACATCTTATTGGAAAATAATGTCATTTCTCATTTTCACTGCCCAATTCTAATGAAATCTATGAAATACATGTGTGGTCAAAATGCTCACTACACCCCTAGATGAATTCCTCTAGGGGTGTCGTTTCCCAAATGGGGTCACTTTTGGTGGGTTTCCTTTGTTTTTGCACCACAAGACCTCTTCTAACCTGACATGGTGCATGAAATATAATTTAAGAAAAGGAAGGCCGAAAAATCCTCTAGGTGCTCCTTTGCTTCTGGGGCTTTTGTTTCAGGCCCGTAGCACACTAGGGCCACATGTGGGATATTTCTAAAAACTTCAGAATCAGGGCAATAAATATTCAGTTGTGTTTCTCTTGTAAAAACCTTCAGTATTACAGGAAAAATGGATTAAAATGGAATTTCTGAAAAAAAAAAGAAATTTGAAAATTTCCCTTCCACTTTGCTTTAATTCCTGTGACACGCATAAAGGGTTAAGAAACGTTTTAAATGCTGTTTTGAATACTTTAAGGGGTGCCGTTTTTAAAATGGGGTGATTTGTGGGGGTTCCTAATACATAAGGCCCTCAAAGCCACTTCAGAACTGAACTGGTCCTTGACAAAATAGCCTTTTGAAATTTTCTTGAAAATATCAGAAATTGCTGCTAAACTTATAAGCCTTGTAACGTCCTAGAAAAATAAAAGGATGTTCAAAAAATGATGCAAACATAAAGTAGATGTATGGGGAATGGTAACTAGTCACTATTTTGTGTGGTACAACTATTTGTCTTACAAGCAGATACATTTGAATTTAGAAAAATGCTAATTTTTGCAAATTTTCTCAAAATTTTGGTGTTTTTCACAAATAAATATTGAATTTATAGACCAAATTTTTTCACTAACATAAAGTACAATATGTCACGAGAAAGCAAACTCAGAATCGCTCGGATAGGTAAAAGAATTCTGGAGTTATTACCACATAAAGTGACACATGTCAGATTTAAAAAATGAGGCTGTGTCATAAGGTCCAAAAGTGGCTGGGTCCTTAAGGGGTTAAAAATCATTTTTTAAATTGGGCTTATATAATATTCTCATTTTCTGAGTCACTAAATTTTGGGTTTTCATTAACTGAAAAAAAATGCTGGAAATAGATCACTCTGTGTGTAATGAATCTATGGAATATATGAGTTTCACTTTCTGAATTGAATTACTGAAATAAATTAACTTTTTGATGATGTTCTAATTCATTGAGAAGAAATGGTATACAGCACCAGAACCAAGCTCAGTATATATATATATATATATATATATACACTACCGTTCAAAAGTTTGGGGTCACCCAGACAATTTTGTGTTTTCCATGAAAACTCACACTTATATTTATCAAATGAGTTGCAAAATGACTAGAAAATATAGTCAAGACATTGACAAGGTTAGAAATAATGATTTTTATTTGAAATAATAATTTTCTCCTTCAAACTTGGGCACTTCTTGCGTACCATACCGTCAAGCTGCTCCCACAACAGCTCTATGGGGTTAAGATCTGGTGACTGCGCTGGCCACTCCATTACAGATAGAATACCAGTTGCCTGCTTCTTCCCTAAATAGTTCTTGCATAATTTGGAGGTGTGCTTTGGGTCATTGTCCTGTTGTAGGATGAAATTGGCTCCAATCAAGCGCTGTCCACAGGGTATGGCATGGCGTTGCAAAATGGAGCGATAGCTTTCCTTATTCAAAATCCCTTTTACCTTGTACAAATCTCCCACTTTACCAGCACCAAAGCAATCCCAGACCATCACATTACCTCCACCATGCTTGACAGATGGCGTCTGGCACTCTTCCAGCATCTTTTCAGTTGTTCTGCGTCTTACAAATGTTCTTCTGTGTGATCCAAACACCTTAAACTTCGATTCGTCTGTCCAAAACACTTTTTTCCAATCTTCCTCTGTCCAATGTCTGTGTGCTTTTGCCCATATGGCGGTCCCTGTAGATAGAGCCCCCTGTGGCGGTCCCTTTAGATAGGGCCCCCTGAGGTGTTCCCTGTAGATAAGGGCCCCTATATAGTCCCCTGTAGTTAGTGTTCCCCATATAGTCCCCTGTAGTTAGTGTTCCCTTTATAGTCCCCTGTAGTTACTGTTCCCTATATAGTCCCCTGTAGCTACTGTTCCCTATATAGTCCCATGTAGTTACTGTTCTCTATATAGTCCCCTGTAGCTACTGTTCCTTTTATAGACCCCTGTAGCTAATATTCGCTATATAGTCCTCTGTAGCTACTATTCCCTATATAGTCCTCTGTAGCTACTGTTCCCTATATAGTCCCCTGTAGGTACTGCTACCTATGTATTGTCCCCTGTAGTTTATGTTCCCTATATAGTCCCCTGTAGCTACTGGGGACTATATACAACGCTGCCCATGGTAGAAGGAAAAAAAAAACATTTCTTACCTGTCCCATTCCAGCTCCATCCTGCATCATCACTAAAGCGCCGAATGGCGAGACATCATGTGCCTCTCCAGGGCAGCATCAGTGAAGTCAATTGTATCCGCGTCCTAAGGACGCAAATACAATTGAGTGCAGGGGACCGGCTCCGGCTTCCTGCTTCAACTGGTTCTGCGAACCGGCTATAATTTTAACAACCGGTTCCGGAGAATCGCGGCGAACTGGCCGGTTCCCACACCTGGCTGTATCATGGAGCTCCTTACCGTTGGTATGCATATGATCGCTGTGACAAGCTGTCACAGCGTTCACATAGCTAAGCTCCTTACAGTCGGCGCGCAATCGCTGTTGGGAGGAGCAATGTGATCGCTGTGACATGCTGTCACATCGATCATTTGACCGGAAACCACACTGAGTGGTCTCAGGGTGAAAGCTTCATGATATCAGCTGTCTCTAGACAACTGTACCACAGAACTCCTCACAGTCAGCGCGTAAGCGCTGCTAATAGGAGCAATGTGATTGTTGTCACAACGATCACATGACCGGAGACCACGCTGAGTGGTCCCCGGTTAATGTTCCATGATACAGCTGTCTAGAGACAGCTGCATCACGGAGCTAAATGCTGCCAGGGAGCGGCAAACCTGCTAACTCTGCAGGAGGTTCTGGAACGGCCCTGCAGAGTTAATTGCAGACCCTGGACATTTATAGTCTATAGGCGGTCCGCAACTGGTTAAAATACAATTCTGACCAGAGTTAGAGTCTGACTGTATCCACTAGTGTCACGTTCCTTTTGGGTGCACTAGGGACCAACTAACAGCTACACAATTCCCACACTAGCCTGATCACAAGTCCTCTTGTTTGAGTGGGAGATGAAGTCCTTTCCTCTGTATATGTTGGAGGCTGCTGGTTTGCTCTGACAAGAGCGGCCTCCAGACTCACAGAGCTTCTATACAATTCTGGCAGATTGTCCCTATATTAATTAAGGAGCAGTGAAATTAATATAGGGACTTCAACTCCCACACAAATAAGAGGACTTGTGATCAGGGTCCAGGCTAGTGTGGGAGTTGTGTAGATGTTAGTCGGTCCAAAGTGCACACAAAAAGAAAGTGACACTAGTGGATACAGTCCTGAGACTGAGAATTGTATTTTAAAGAGAACCTGTCACCAGCATTTCACCTATTAAACCAGCAATACCTGGTGGAAGTGGATGAAAAATAATTTTAATGCAGCCTATAATTATCTTTTTAGAAGGCTCTGTACCTTTAGTATGCAATTTTTTTGTGTTCCTGTGCCATATGCTATTGAGCATAAAAGAGTCATATCTTCAGTTGAAAAGAGTCATACCTTCATTCCTCAAGCCTTTCCGAGTTAACCCCGCTCCTTTCTTTTGATTGACAGCTCCTTGCCTCCCCACAGCACACATGGAAATCTGTGCTTCTGCATCGATGTCGAGACACCATAGCGGCGAATGTGCAGTAACTAGATTTGAGGCCCGGACGAAGCAGGGAAGTGTGTCGGATCATACATGACGGATGCGCGCCATCTCAGACAAGATTTTGGCACTCAGAGCGGGGCGTTTTTCGGCGGTGGGCGATCATAAGAAGAGGAACAAACTAGACTGCCAGATTATTACCATAAAAGGCGCAAAATATTTACAGACCGTTATTTACGGTGGGAGGATGAGTTTAGGGGAGGGGATAATGGCAATGAACATTTGACAGCAGCAGCAAGGGGTTAGGATAGGTGAAATGCTAGTGAAAGGTTCCCTTTAAACACTTTCACACCAGGGTGTTTATTTTTTGTATCGTTTTAAATAAATACAATAAATGTTACTTTTTAGATAAGGGGTCACGTCTTGCCACTAGTGTGTGTGACAGTGCAGCACCGGGGCCAGAACAGACAAGTGGTGAGTAAAATCCACCACCGCTCGGTTCCCGGGTCTCCAGGCTGCAAGGCAGATATTATTTATACATAATTATTAAATTACACAGTGGCACAGCGGGGGTGTAAGGGGGCTGTTGGGGGGCTGTATACTGTGTGGGGTGGGCATAACTATGCTGTGTGACAGTGGGGGCATAAGGTGGCCATTATATTGTGTGTGGGGAGGCATAAGGGGGCATTATTTATACTATGTGGGGGTCACAAGAGGGCTTTATACTGTTTGGTGGTCACTAAAAGCCATTATGCTGTGTTGGATAACTAAAGGGGGGCATTATACTTTGTGGGGGCACTTATGGGGCATTTTACTGCGGCGGGGACTAAGGGAGCATTATACTGTGTGGGGGCACTAAGGGGACATTCTACTGCAAAGGGGCACTACAGGGGATAATATATTGTGTGTGTAAGTTAGGGGGCATTATACTGTGTGGGCACACTTAGAGTACAAAATACTGTGTACTTAAAGGGGTTATAATATATTATTAAATATTATTATTATACTGTATTGGGCAGCTATGGGGGCATTATACTGTATGGTGGCACTAAAGGGGCATTATAGTGTGTAGGGGCAATATACTATGTGTGGGCACTTAGGGATTATTATACTGTGTGGGGTCACCAAAGGGGGTATTCTTCTGTGTGGGGGCACTATAAAGTTCATTATACTATGTGGGGGCACTAAAAAGGGCATTATACTGTGGGGGGCATTCTACTTTTTCATGAGACATTTTTTTTATAATGGGGTGGGGCGCCAAAAGAACATTTTGCACGGGGCGACATAAATTCTAAGGCTGGCCCTGCATATAAATAATTGATTTTACGCATGGGAATTGACAATGTGTAATATGTGTACCACATGTGGATCCTATTTTCATAGTAAGCTCTATGAGACTTGGTGCCTTATTTTATTTACTGATATATTCAACACCCGCATATGTGATGAATACATAAATTCCTACATTTGGACAAATCTATGAGCAAAGGGAAAAATAAATCAGTGGGTTGAGAATGACTTTTGTAATTGTTGTATATTGGGAAATTCATATTGAATTTTGAAGGATAATCGCAAAATTTGGGAGATATCTTGTCAAAGAAAAATAGTTTAACCCCTTAAGGACGCAACCTTGTTTAGGCCTTAAGGCTCAGAGCCCATTTTTGAAATCTGACATATTTCAATTTATGTGGTAATAACTTCAGAATGCTTAATCCTATCCAAGCGATTCTGAGATTTTTTTCTCATGAGACATTGGGCTTTATGTTAGTGGTAAAATTTGGTCCATATATTCAAGGTTTATTTGTGAAAAATTGCAAAATTTAGAGAAAATTCAGAAAAAATTTCATTTTCTGAATTTAAATGCATCTGCTTGTAAAACTGATGGTTATACCACCCAAAATAGTTTCTATATGTCTACTTTAGATTGGCATTGTTTTTTGAACATTCTTTAATTTTTCTTAGACGCTACAAGGCTTAAAACATAAACAGCAATTTCTCATATTTTTAAGACAATTTCAAAAGCCTTTTTTTTAAGGTAGCTGTTCAGTTCTGAAGAGGCTTTGAGAAGCCTATGAATTAGAAACCCCCATAAAACACTCCATTTTAAAAACGACACCCCTCAAAGTATTCAAAACAGAATTTAGACTGTTTTTTGTAACCCTTTAGGCATTTCACAGGAATTAAAGAAAAGTGAAGGTGAAATTTGCAAATTTCATTATACTTGCTGAATTTCAATTTTATTCAATTTTTTTCTGTAACACAGAAGGTTTTACCAGAGAAACACTACTAAATATGCATTGTCCCGATTCTGCAGTTTTTATAAATGCCCTACATGTGGCTCAAGTGTGTGCTTGTGGACTAAAAAACAAGCCCCAGAAGCAAAGAAGAACCTAGTGCATTTTGGGGTCTCTTTTTTTTTTTCTTAGAATTTATTTTAGTCAGCATGCCAAGTTTGAAGAGGTGTTGAGGTGCCAAAACAGTAGGAATCCCCAAAAAGTGACCCTATTTTGGAAACTACACCCTCAAGGAATTCATTTATGGGTGTTGTGACAATTTTGACCCCACAGTTTTTTCACAGCCCGTATTTGAATTTGCCTGTGAAATTAAAAAAAAATGATGTCATTTTTTATCAATATTTCTTATTTTCACAGGAAAAAAAATACCCCATTTTGTTGCCCAATTTCTCCTAAGTGCAGCAATACCCCATTGGTGGTGATAAACTGCTGTTTGGCCCATGGCTCAGAAAGGAAGGAGCACTTTGTGTTCTTTGGAGTCCAAATTTTGCTGGATTGGTTTTCGGGTGCCATGTCACATTAGCAATGGAAACCCACCAGAAGTGACCCCATTTTGTAAACCCTCAAGGAATTCATTTATGGGTGTTGTGACACAGTTTTTTCACAGAATTTATTTGAATTGGGCTGTGAATTAAAAAAAAAAAATAATGTTTTCCAATAAGATGTAGTTTTGGCTCAAAATTTCTTATTTTCACAAGGAATAAAATACCTAATTTTGTTTCCCAATATGTCCTGAGTGCGACAATACATCATTTGTAGTGATAAACCTCCGTTTGGGCCCATGGGAGGGCTCAGAAGGAAAGGACCACCATTTGGCCTATTGGGGATTTTCTGGTGCTAAGTCATGTATGCAGAAGCCCCTGAGGTACCAGTACAGTTGAAACCCCAGAGAAGTGACCCTGTTTTAAAAACTACAACCCTTAAGACATTCATCTAGAGGTGTAGTGAGCATTTTGACCCCACAGGTATTGTGTAAAAGATAATGCACAGCAGATTGTGTAGCGTGAGATTTGCAATTTTCTTTACATATATGCCATTTCAGTGTGTGATATATTGTGCCCAGCGTGTGCCACCGGAGACATTCACCCCATAAACTGTAATGTGGGTTCTCCCGGGTATGGCAAAAACCTACATGTGGCTGTTAACAGCTGCCTGGGCCCACAGCAGGGCTCAGAAGGGAAAGATGAGGGGGATAAGCTGTGCGGAGTGCATCAGGGTAAGTAAAACTGGGGTAGATTAAAAATCAAGGGATGTATGATAAATTTTAAAACTCTTTCATACAGAGCCCTGGTTTTTCGGGACACGTGTCACATTGATATATTGTGTCCTACCTTATCCCCCTCTTATAGCAGACTTTGCACCTCTTTTGACTTTTTCCCTTCTTGCGCGTTTGGGGAACATCTCCTGGAAAATGTTGCCCTGGTACGATGTGTGTGGCCTTGCTTCCAGAAGTACTGGGTGCCCCCCTTCTTGGTCCCTAAAGATTAGGTTCTTGTTAACCACCTCTTGAATTTCCAGGAAAGTTCCCCTCTGGCCTGTACATCGACGTAGCACGTACGCATTGTATAATGCCATCGGTATGATGTGCATGGCCAGCTTCTTATACCACACCGCATGGCACTGTAGGGCTTCAGGACTTGATCTGACAAGTCCACCCCTCCCATGTACCTATTGAAGTCCAGGATGCAGTCTGGTTTGGGGGTCTCTGTACTGGCACCTCGTACAGGTACATGGGTACTGGTGTGGCCATGTATTGTTGTCAATACAAGGACATCTCTCTTGTCCTTGTACTTGACACACAATATGTTGCTGCTAGAATGTGCCCTGCTCCCACCCCTTCTGAGTGTTTGCCCAAGTAGAGTCTTAGGGAGGCCTCTGAGATTTTTTCTTGCAGTGGGGCATGCCGCAGTACTTCTGGAAGCAAAGCACTTGAATAGTGGGACGATGGTATAAATATTATCCAGGTAGAGGTGGTAACCCTGGTCCAGCAGTGGGTGCACCAAATCCCACACAATTTTTGCAGTAACTCCCAGTAAGGGGGGGGGGGGGGGGCATTCTGGGGGCTGAATACTGGTGTCCTTCCTTTTATATATCCTAAATTTGTAGGTATACCCTCATGCACTCTCACACAGTTTATACATCTTCCCGCCATACCTTGCCCTCTTACTCGGCAGGTACTGGCAGAATTGAAGCCTCCCTTTTAAGGACTCATCAATAGAAATACACTTCTCGGGGGGTATGAGCTTGGGAAAACCGTGCACTGAAATGGTCTAATAGGGGTTTCAGTTTATACAAACGGTCGAAACTGGGGTCATCTCAGGGTGGGCACTGCTCATTATCAGTATAATGTAAGAAGCAAAGTATTGCCTCATTTTTTTTTTAGGTTCCAGTTCAGTTCTGAAGTTGCTTTGAGGGACCTATATATTAGAAACCCCTATCAAATACCCTATTTAAGAAACTAGACCCCACAAAGTATTCACAACAGCATTTAGAAAGTTTATGAACCCTTTAGGTGTTTCACAGGAATTTAAAGCAAAGTAGAGGTGAAAATTACATATTTCTTTTTTTTGTCAGAAAATCCTTTATATTACATTTTTTTCTGTAAAACATATGGTTTTACCAGAGAAACACAACGCAATACTTATTGCCCAGATTCTTTCGTTTTGAGAAATATCCCACATGTGGCCCTAGTGTGGTAAGCACTGGCCTCAGAAGCAAAGGAGCACGTAGTGAATTTTGAGGCTTCCTTTTTATTAGGCACCATATCCGGTTTGAAGAGGCCTTGTGGTGTCAAAACAGTGGAAAACCCCCAAAAGTGACCCTATTTTTTAAACTAGACCCCCTTGAGGAATTCATTGTAGTTTTCATTAGGTGCATGCGATTCTACTATTGTCTTTTATTCTATTTTTTTTACAGCGTTCACCGTGCACTATAAATGACATATTCACTTTATTTTGCGGGTCAATACGATTACGGCTATACCATATGTTTATATTTTTTTTTATGTCTTATGGCGTTTGCACAATAAAATACTTTTTGTAAAAAATCATTTACTTTTTGTGTTGCCATATTCTAAGAGCCAGAACTTTTTTATTTTTCCATCAAGAAAGCCGTGTGAGGACTTGTTTTTTGTGTTTTTTTGTGTAACGAACTGTAGTTTTGATCAGTACTTTTAGATACATGCGGCTTTTTGATCTGTTTTTATTCCATTTTTTGGAAGGTGAAGTGACCAAACAATTGTGATTCTTGTATGGTTTATTATTATTTTCTTTTATGGCGTTCACTGCGCCGGATAAATAATGAAATAATTATGTAGCGGGCCATCGATGACTATTGAACACGGCTTCTAAGGGGTTAATCAGCGGGGACACTGCGATCGGTCCCCACTATAGGAGCTGTGGCAACTGCTGTACGAAACAGCAGCTGTCACAGCTCTTGTATGTGTCAGGAAGACGGCAGAAAGGACAGTTTCTCCCGTGACGTACTATTCCGTCATGGAGCGCAAACGATGTGCTTACCATGACGGAATAGTACGTGACTGAGCACGAAGGGGTTAATATTGAATTTTCCATTAGGCAGATTAGGACCCATGAATAGAGACAGCCCTGCTTAGAGGACGATTGCTCCTTAATGTCATGGCTAGATAACAGCTCAAGTAGTAGGTGCGGGTGCAGAAGTCTTCATTCAATAGTTACAGCTGTAGCAATCTTTATCTTGACTGTGATAACTGTCTGCAGCGTGATAACTTATCACTTAAAGAGGCTCTGTCACCACATTATAAGTGCCCTATCTCCTATATAAGGAGATCGGTGCTGTAATGTAGGTGACAGTAATGCTTTTTATTTTGACAAACAATCTATTTTAAACCACTTTATGAGCGATTTTTAGCTTTATGCTAATGAGTTTCTTCATGCCCAAGTGGGCGTGTTTTTACGTTAGACCAAGTGGGCGCTGTACAGAGGAGTGTATGATGCTGACCAATCAGTGACCAATCAGCGTCATACACTTCTCTCCATTCATTTACACTGCACTAGCGATATAGTTATCGTTATGTGCAGCTACATACACAAACACTAACATTACTGCAGTGTCCTGATAATGAATATACATCACTACCAGCCTGGACGTGATGTTTATTCAGAATCCTGACACTTTTGAACCTTTTCTGTGAGATGTAACCTGTCATTTCAAATGAAATTACACTTGCCTTGCTGGAATCTCACAGAAAAGATTCAGAAGTGTCAGGATTCTGAATAAACATCACGTCCAGGCTGGTAGTGATGTATATTCATTATCAGGACACTACAGTAATGTTAGTGTTTGTGTATGCAGCTGCACATAACGATTGTAAAGGATCTGCCAGGCACAGCTTCGAAGTTAACTCCCATAATTAATCAGTCAGCACCTGAATCTACATCCCTGAGACTGACTCCAGCTTCCACCACTCAGGCTGGCAAGCTTAGGAGTGGGAGAGCCTATCGCAACCTGGCCAGACTCAGCTAGCTCCCGCCCTCAGTCTATTTAAGCCTGCCCTTCCTGTCCCTCGGTGCTTGTGATTCTTTCCGTGTGGTTTCCTGGCCCAGCTACAGCTCCTTCTATTTTGATCCTGCTCCATACTGACCCTGGCTTTCTGACTACTCTTCTGCTCTTCGTTTGGTACCTCGCACACTCCTGGCTTGACTCGGCTCGTTCACCACTCTGGTTGCTCACGGTGTTGCCGTGGGCAACTGCCCCTTCCCTTGTTTGTATTCCCTTGTATGTTTTTCGTGTTTGTCGTGCACTTACTGAGCGCAGGGACCGCCGCCCAGTTGTACCCCGTCGCCTAGGGCGGGTCGTTGCAAGTAGGCAGGGACAGAGTGGCGGGTAGACTAGGGCTCACTTGTCCGTTTCCCTACCCCCCGTCATTACATAATCACAAGCCCATACCTAGTCTACCCTGGTCCCTGACACCACTATGGACCCCCGTGAGACCCTGACTAAGCAAATGCAGGGTCTCTCCCTACAGGTCCAGGCCCTGGCTCAGAGGGTCAACCAGCCTGATGCTACCTTGGTAGTTCCCCTCACCTCACCTCTTGAACCCCACCTCAAGTTGCCCGACCGGTTCTCAGGGGACCGGAGGGCTTTTCTCTCCTTTCGGGAGAGTTGTAGGCTTTACTTTCGTTTAAAGCCTCATTCCTCAGGTTCTGAGAGCCAGCGGGTGGGTATAATTATGTCTCGGCTCCAGGAAGGGCCCCAAGAGTGGGCCTTCTCCTTGGCTCCTGACGCCCCTGAACTTTCCTCCGTTGATTGTTTATTTTCTGCTCTCTGACTTATTTATGACGAGACTGACAGGACTGCCTTTGCCGAGAGTCAGCTGGTGACCTTACATCAGGGTAAGAGACCTGTTGAGGAGTATTGTTCTGACTTTAGGAAGTGGTGTGTAGCTTCTCGGTGGAATGACCCTGCCTTAAGGTGCCAGTTTAGGTTGGGTCTGTCCAATGCCCTGAAAGACCTGCTAGTTAGCTATCCCTCTTCTGACTCCCTAGACCAGGTTATGGCTTTAGCGGTACGACTTGACCGACGTCTCAGGGAACGACAACGTGAACGTTTATGTGTTTTCTCCTCCGACTCCCCCATGATGCCTCCTGAAGTTCCGTTGCGTCGTTCCTCCCCAAAAGACTCAGAGATACCTATGCAACTCGGGGCCTCCGTGTCCCCCCAACAACGTAGAGAATTCCGCAGGAAGAATGGTCTCTGCTTCTACTGTGGGGATGACAAGCATCAAGTGAACAACTGTCCTAAGCGTAAGAATGCAGCCAGAGAACTTCCGCGCCTAAGTGATCATCGGGGAGGTCACTTGGGCGCACAGGTATTTCCCGTAAATAGGAAACGTACTAAGATCTTGCTTCCCTTTCAGGTCTCTTTTGGTGGTAGGTCTGCTACCGGCAGTGCCTTCGTGGATTCAGGGTCCTCTACTAATATCATGTCTGTGGAATTTGCTATGTCTCTTGCTATGCCTCTGATTGATTTGCCTAAACCTGTCCCGGTAGTGGGTATCGACTCCACTCCTCTTGCTAATGGTTATTTTACACAGCATACCCCTGTTTTTGAACTCCTTGTTGGCTCCATGCATTTGGAGCAGTGCTCTGTACTGTTGATGCAGGGATTATCGTACGATTTGGTTCTAGGCCTTTCCTGGTTGCAGTTGCATAATTCCACATTTGACTGGAATACTGGGGAGCTAACCAAATGGGGTAATGAATGTTTTACGTCATGTTTTTCTGTTAATTCTATTTCTCCCCCTGAGGAGGCGAACACGCTACCCGAGTTTGTTCAGGACTTCGCTGATGTTTTCTCTAAGGAGGCCTCCGAAGTGTTACCTCCTCATAGAGAATACGATTGCGCTATCGAATTGGTACCAGGAGCTAAGCTTCCTAAGGGTAGGATATTTAATCTTTCTTGTCCCGAACGTGAAGCCATGAGAGAGTATATCCAGGAATGCCTGGCCAAGGGTTACATTCGTCCCTCTACTTCTCCGGTAGGTGCTGGCTTCTTCTTCGTAGGGAAGAAGGATGGTAGTCTTAGGCCATGCATTGACTACCGTAGCCTGAATAAGGTCACGGTAAGGAACCAGTATCCCCTTCCTTTGATTCCTGATCTCTTCAATCAGCTTCAGGGGGCCCAATGGTTCTCTAAGTTGGATCTACGGGGGGCGTATAACCTTATCCGCATCAAAGAGGGGGATGAGTGGAAGACTGCGTTTAACACGCCCGAAGGCCATTTCGAATACCTCGTCATGCCCTTTGGGTTGTGTAATGCCCCTGCGGTCTTCCAGAATTTCATAAATGAGATTTTGAGAAATTACCTGGGGATATTTCTTGTAGTGTACCTTGATGACATACTGGTGTTTTCCAAGGACTGGTCCTCCCACATTGAGCATGTCAGGAAGGTGCTCCAGGTCCTTCGGGAAAACAAACTGTTTGCCAAAACCGAAAAATGTGTGTTTGGGGTACAGGAAATACAATTTTTGGGTCAAATCCTCACTCCTCATGAATTCTGCATGGACCCCGTCAAGGTTCAGGCTGTGGCGGAATGGGTCCAACCTGCCTCCCTGAAGGCGTTACAGTGTTTTTTGGGGTTCGCTAATTATTACAGGAGATTTATTGCTAACTTCTCGGTCATCGCTAAGCCTCTTACGGACCTCACTCGCAAAGGAGCTGATCTCCTCCACTGGCCTCCTGAGGCTGTCCAGGCTTCTGAGGTCCTTAAGAAGTGCTTTATCTCGGCCCCGGTGCTGGTTCAGCCCAACCAAATGGAGCCATTTATCATGGAAGTTGACGCATCTGAGGTGGGAGTGGGGGCTGTCTTGTCCCAGGGTACCAGGTCCCTCACCCATCTCCGCCCCTGTGCCTACTTCTCCAGGAAGTTTTCGCCAACTGAGAGTAACTATGATATTGGCAACCGCAAACTCTTAGCCATTAAATGGGCATTTGAAGAGTGGCGCCACTTCCTGGAGGGGGCTAGGCACCAGGTAACGGTCCTTACCGACCACAAGAATCTGGTTTTCCTAGAATCTGCCCGGAGGCTAAACCCGAGACAAGCTCGATGGGCGTTATTTTTTACCAGATTCATTTTTTGGGTTACCTATAGGGCTGGGTCTAAAAATATTAAGGCTGATGCACTGTCGCGTAGCTTCATGGCCAGCACTCCTTCGGAGGAAGATCCTGCTTGTATTTTGCCTCCAGGTATAATCATTTCCTCAATCGATTCTGATTTAGTCTCTGAAATTGCTGCTGATCAAGGTTCAGCTCCCGGGAACCTTCCTGAGAACAAGCTGTTTGTTCCCCTGCAATTCCGGCAAAGGGTACTTAGGGAAAATCATGACTCCGCACTATCTGGTCATCCAGGCATCCTGGGTACCAAACACCTCATTACTAGAAACTATTGGTGGCCTGGGTTGCCTAAAGACGTTAAGGCCTACGTCGCCGCTTGTGAGGTTTGTGCTAGGTCCAGGACTCCCAGGTCCCGACCAGCAGGCTTACTGCGTTCGTTGCCCATTCCCCAGAGACCTTGGACACATATCTCCATGTATTTTATCACCGATTTGCCTCCATCCCAAGGCAAGTCGGTGGTGTGGGTGGTAGTAGGCCGCTTCAGTAAGATGTGCCACTTTGTGCCCCTCAAGAAACTACCCAACGCCAAGACGTTGGCTACCTTGTTTGTCAAACACATCCTGCGTCTCCATGGGGTCCCTGTCAATATTGTTTCGGACAGAGGGGTACAATTTGTTTCATTGTTTTGGAGAGCCTTCTGTATGAAGTTGGAGATTGATCTGTCCTTCTCCTCTGCCTTCCATCCTGAAACCAATGGCCAAACTGAGAGGACTAATCAATCTCTAGAACAATATTTAAGCTGTTTTGTCTCTGACTGTCAATATCATTGGGTCTCATTCATTCCCCTCGCCGAATTTTCCCTTAATAACCGGGTCAGTAACTCATCAGGGGTCTCCCCCTTTTTCTGTAATTTTGGGTTTAATCCACGGTTCTCCTCCGTTTCACCTGGTAGTTCCAACAATCCCGAGGTAGAGGTCGTTCATCGGGAACTGTGCACAGTCTGGGCCCAGGTTCAGAAGAACCTAGAGGCATCCAGAGCGTACAAAAAACTCAGGCTGATAGAAAACGTTCTGCTAACCCCCTGTTTATGGTCGGGGATCTGGTGTGGTTGTCGTCTAGGAACTTGCGTCTCAAGGTTCCGTCCAAGAAGTTTGCTCCCCGGTTTATTGGGCCGTATAAGGTCATTGAGGTCCTCAATCCTGTCTTCTTCCGGCTGGAGTTACCCCCGTCTTTTCGTATACACGACGTGTTTCATGCCTCCCTCCTTAAACGCTGCTCCCCGTCCTTGGCTCCCTCGAGGAGACCTCCTGTTCCCGTCCTCACCCCTGAGGGGGTGGAATTCGAGGTGGCCAAGATTGTGGACAGCAAGATGCTCCAAGGCTCCCTCCAGTACCTGGTCCATTGGAGAGGATACGGGCCCGAGGAGAGGACTTGGGTACCCGCCCGGGATGTTCACGCTGGTGTATTGGTCAGGAGGTTCCACCTGCGTTTCCCCAGTAAGCCAGGTCCACTTAGAAAGGGTCCGGTGGCCCCTCATAAAAGGGGGGTACTGTAAAGGATCTGCCAGGCACAGCTTTGGGGTTAACTCCCATAATTAATCAGTCAGCACCTGAATCTACATCCCTGAGACTGACTCCAGCTTCCACCACTCAGGCTGGCAGGCTTAGGAGTGGGAGAGCCTATCGCAACCTGGCCAGACTCAGCTAGCTCCCGCCCTCGGTCTATTTAAGCCTGCCCTTCCTGTCCCTCGGTGCTTGTGATTCTTTTCGTGTGGTTTCCTGGCCCAGCTACAACTCCTTCTATTTTGATCCTGCTCCATACTGACCCTGGCTTTCTGACTACTCTTCTGCTCTTCGTTTGGTACCTCGCACACTCCTTGCTTGACTCGGCTCGTTCACCACTCTTGTTGCTCACGGTGTTGCCGTGGGCAACTGCCCCTTCCCTTGTTTGTATTCCCTTGTATGTTTGTCGTGTTTGTCGTGCACTTACTGAGCGCAGGGACCGCCGCCCAGTTGTACCCCGTCGCCTAGGGCGGGTCGTTGCAAGTAGGCAGGGACAGAGTGGCGGGTAGACTAGGGCTCACTTGTCCGTTTCCCTACCCCCCGTTATTACAACGATATAACGATATCGCTAGTGCAGTGTAAATGAATGGAGAGAAGTGTATGACGCTGATTGGTCAGCGTCATACACTCCTCTGTACAACGCCCACTTGGTCTAAAGTAAAACACGCCCACTTGGGCATTAAGAAACTCATTAGCATAAAGCAAAAAATCACTCATAAAGTGGTTTAAAATAGATCGTTTTTCTAAATAAAAAGCATTACTGTCGCCTACATTATAGCGCTGATCTTCTTATATAGGAGATAGGGCACTTATAATGCGGTGACAGAGCCTCTTTAAGCCATTGAAAATCATTTAAAAGGTGAAGTTAATGTTTTTTTCCACTGTGTATTTAATGTGTTAAAGGTCAAGGTAAAAATGGCTACATCTGTATGTACATGTAATGTAGCACAATATAAAAGCTCTCATAGAAGAATACTTAGTTATACTACAGTCGGCCAAGTGTTGTCATGCATATATTGACTTTATGTGATGCTTTGCTTGTTCAATAATATAAACTGACCGTACAAATTCTAGAGAAATGAGAGGAGAAGTGGTTCTGTTAGCAATAAAGGGGTCTCCCGAAGGGCATTACTAAAAATGTAAATGTGTAAAATAATATATTACTATTAGCAGCCCTCTTTTCAGTAACTTACTGATCTGGCTAAGAAATGGATCTCTATAATAATAATAATAATAATAATAATAATGAGAATAATAATAATATGTATTTACACTGTGCCATACTATTTTGTACTGTAGAATGAGGTTCAAAACAGGGGTAAAGCACAACACAGGTCTGTAGAATTACTATCAAATTTAGAGTAACAACGAAGATATAAAATACAAAGACCCATTATGTGACACAGACTTGCCCATTTGAGCTGACATATTTGTGATCTCATATATTGTTAATATTGAATCCTTGAGCTCCGAATTCTGAGAAGGGCAGTTATTGGGGGTTACATTTGCTCACCTATTAATGTGGCTTGCAGGCATAGATCTCTATGGATATTCCCCATGTCCTCCCCACTTGTAAGCAAGGTCCATGAGACCAGAACATGGGATCCTGATTTCATCAGTCGGTATATTATAATAAACTTCTAGTACTCTGTTATTTAATTTAGTTGTCCACCTTTCTTTTATGAGGCTGCTCGCCCTGGTTGAACTGATTTCTTCAATTCAGTCTGCTCAAAACCCTAAGGAAATGTAATATTACATCTAAATGGAAACCATGTAATACATGTGGGTGTTAAATCATTGTGAACAAGTGGGCTCTTTTCAGTAGCTCTCTGATCTGGCTAATAGAGGGAGGTTCCCAATGATGTCACCAAATAGAAAGGACTGCCCTGTTAATGTTAGTTATATACTAAGGCCTCATGCCCACTTCAGTTTTTTTCTTCAGGGTGATATCCGTGTTTTAACGGATAGCACCCTAACACATTCATTTCAATGGGGCCATGCACACTTCCGTTGTTTTAACGCAACCGTGTGGCCATTCCGTCAAAAATAGGCCAGGTCTTACTCCTGTCCGTTTTTGACCGAACAATCTCGGTCTTTTCATCAATTTGGTCCGTGAAACAACGGACTGAACACGGAAGCCATCTGTGTGCCATCTGTGTTTCACGGATCCGTCATTAACGCCCGTACGATGGCCAACGGAAGTGAGCATGAGGCCTAATAGAGTACCCCTTTAATAATGTAACCATAATTAATACTATGGACATTGAATATATCGAGGTAACAAACTATTATGGTATTCAAACCTCATTCCTACTGGCATGGAAATATTAAAACTTACATTGAGCAGTCAGACATTAAGCCCTATATTATTCTATCACATTGTTAGCTGGGCAGCCAGACAGCCAGCTGTTGACACTGACCTCTTAAGTGACTCAGGGCACATTTCTCAGGCACTGATGAAGATTAAAACACTGTTTGTTGTGTTCATCATCTGTAACTTTCTTTTTTATTTTGCATCAGCACCGGATAACAGATGGGCCTTAAAATCATTGTTCTACTAATGAAGAAGATAAATTATTTTAATGTATGAATGAAACATCAGACGCTGTACACCTCTGTGACTTCACCTTTAAAAATAAAAAGTAGTGGAATGCTCTCGTAAGCCCCCTGGGAATGGTGGATATGCATTGCATTCTCATAGGCATTGGATCAAACATTCTGGCAATGATTTAAATGGACGATATAGAGAGAAGAAAGCCTGCATCTGTTTGAAAATTTGTTGACATTGGAAACACGAATTTCTAAATCTCCTGGGGAATATTTATGCAAGTGCATTTTTTTTCCAGAAAATAAAATCTTGGTTCAGAGGAAAATATCCTACTAAATTTGTATTTCATGAAAGAGAATAATTTCTTTGTTATATTAGAAGCTACTACGTCAGAGAGAAATCATAATGTATATGATGTGTTATATAATATTATTAGTTGCAAAAAAATTATAAATTATTAACACACTGGCATTCACATGTCTGTGTAGGGGTTTAGCTATAGAGGGTACAATTGGTAGCAGTTGCTCCTGGCTATGGTGCCTGATGGGGTTTAAGCCTCTTTACCACATGAGAATACACTATTATTACAAATGGCGCATGATAGGTGCAGGACCATGTTAAAGGGTTGTAATTGCGATCCAGGAACTTCAAGTTGCGCCTCTGTGTATGTGTTTATGTCTAAACTAATTTCTTACACTGACAGTGGTGCAACAATAGAAATTGAAATGACCGCTAGGTATCAATTCCTTGGGGACCAAAGGCTCTCTGTCACATACGAAAACAGTGGCAGTACTTTTTGTGATGACATATCATGCTAAAAAAGCACTCACACTAGACAAAGCTGAGTCACAACACAAATGAATGATTTAACTTTATAACATATTTACACCTTAAAGAATGGCAGGTAAATGTACCAAAGTGTTGAATGTTGGTGGTAGGTCCCAGTATATATTTTACCCACCATATTCAAACTACAAGACCAAAAGAGAAAAATTAACACTGTGAAACTATGAAGTAGTAAATGTACAAAAAAATACTTTATTAACAATGAAAGCACATATAAAAAGAATCCATAAATCCACAATAAAAACAGGGATCCTTGGCTGATATATTAAGCCAGACCATATAACTATGCAAGAGAAAAGTGAAAGAAATGCATGTGCGTCCCTTGAAAGAAGTAGTAGATGTATGTGAGCATCCGTGAATGACAGCCTGTTTAGAAATAAGTCAATTATATGCATATATAAATGTAAGATACTACAGACTACATGAAGGTACATCAGATATTTTTGTGATCATGAGAAAACAATTATGACAGCACAGATGCCAGTTGACATAATGAATACAAGGGATCGGAACATGCAGAGTGAAATCAGTAACAAGGTAAGTAAAGGTTCACAAAATCAATGAGGTCTCACATACCCATGGTGACTGAGCAGAGTGAATGCAGCCAAGGTCCACCCCAACGCGCGTTTCGGCGCTAATGCCTTCGTCTGGGGGTGATTTCACTCTGATGTACCTTCATGTAGTCTGTAGTATCTTACATTTATGTATGCATATAATTGACTTATTTCTAAACAGGCTGTCATTCACGGATGCTCACAAAGTTACATAGTTACATAGTTACATAGTTAGTACGGCTGAAAAAAGACACATGTCCATCAAGTTCAACCAAGGGAAGGGAAGGGAAGGAAAAATTTCTACACATAGGAGCTAATATTTTTTTGTTCTAGGAAATTATCTAACCCTTTTTTAAAGCCATCTACTGTCCCTGCTGTGACCAGCTCCTGCGGTAGGCTATTCCATAGATTCACAGTTCTCACTGTAAAGAAGCCTTGTCGCCTCTGCAGCTTGAACCTTTTTTTCTCCAGACGGAGGGAGTGCCCCCTTGTTTTTTGAGCGGGTTTTACAAGGAACAGGATATCACCATATTTTTTGTATGTGCCATTAATATATTTATATAAGTTAATCATGTCCCCCCCTTAGTCGTCTTTTTTCAAGGCTAAATAGGTTTAATTCTTTCAATCTTTCCTCATAACTTAAATTCTCCATGCCCCTTATTAGCTTCGTTGCTCTTCTTTGTATTTTTTCCAACTCCAGGGCATCCTTTCTATGAACTGGAGCCCAGAACTGAACTGCATATTCTAGATGAGGCCTCACTAATGCTTTGTAAAGTGGCATTATTACATCCCTGTCCCGCGAGTCCATGCCTCTTTTAATACACGACAATATCCTGCTGGCCTTTGAAGCAGCTGATTGACACTGCATGCTGTTATTGAGTTTATGATTTACAAGTACACCCAGATCCTTCTCAACAAGTGAATCCGCCAGTGTAGCGCCCCCTAGGACATATGATGCATGCAGGTTGTTGGTACCCAGATGCATAACTTTACATTTATCTACATTAAACTTCATTTGCCAAGTGGACGCCCAAACACTTAGTTTGTTTAAATCTGCCTGTAATTCATGAACATCTTCCATAGTCTGAACTATATTACATAGCTTGGTGTCATCTGCAAAAATAGAAATAGTGCTATTAATCCCTTCCTCTATATCATTAATAAATAAGTTGAATAATAGTGGTCCCAGCACTGAACCCTGGGGTACACCACTTATAACCGGTGACTATTCAGAGAAGGAATCATTGACCACAACTCTCTGTCTATGGGGGACAGTGTCAAATGCCTTTGCAAAGTCCAAAAACACTAAATCCACAGCGGCCCCTCTGTCTAGACTTCTGCTCACCTCTTCATAAAAACAGATTAGGTTAGTTTGACAACTTCTGTCCTTAGTAAAACCGTGCTGGCTGTCACTTATAATGCTATTTATTGCCACATAATCCTGTATATAGTCCCTCAATAGCCCCTCAAACATTTTCCCCACGATGGATGTTAAGCTTACTGGTCTATAATTACCCGGGGAAGACCTAGAGCCCTTTTTGAAAATAGGCACCACATTTGCCCTGCGCCAGTCCCTTGGCACTATACCAGTCACTAGAGATTCTCTGAATATTATGAAAAGGGGGACAGAAATAACTGAACTAAGCTCTTTAAGAATTCTAGGGTGTAACCCATCTGGTCCCGGAGCCTTGTGCACATTTATTTTATTTAATTTAGCTTGGACCATCTCTACATTCATCCAATTCAGTATATCAGCCGATATATTAACAGCACTGGCACCGGCTACATGAGCTGCTCTTTCTTCTGTTGTATATACAGAGCTAAAGAACCCATTTAGTAACTCTGCCTTCTCTTGATCCCCTGTGATCAACTCCCCATTACCATTATCTAGGGGTCCTACATGTTCAGACCTTGGCTTTTTTGCATTTATATGCTTGAAGAATTTTTTAGGATTTGTTTTACTATCCTTGGCCACCTGCCTTTCATTTTGTATTTTTGCTAATTTTATTACATTTTTACAGATTTTATTAAGCTCTTTATATTTTATAAAGGCTACAGCTGTACCCTCAGATTTGTATTTTTTAAATGCCCTTTTTTTGTCGTGTATTGCCCCTTTCACAGAAGGTGTAAGCCATGTGGGGTTTAATTTGAGTCGTTTATACTTATTACCTGTAGGAATAAATTTTGCACTATAATAACTCAAAGTAGATTTGAAAATCTCCCATTTATCATTTGTTCCATTATTTGACATTAGTTCTTCCCAGTCTATATCCTGAATTGCAGCCCTCATCCTGGGGAAATTGGCTTTCTTAAAATTAAATGTTTTTGCCCTCCCAGCCTGCGTTTGTTTTTTACAGTATAGGTAAAATGTAACTATATTGTGATCACTGTTACCGAGGTTTTCACGAACATTGACATTCCCAACAAGATCTGCATTATTAGAAATGACCAGATCCAACAGAGCTTCACCTCTAGTCGGGTCTTCCACAAACTGGCCCATAAAATTTTCCTGCAACAGGTTGAGGAAATGTCTCCCCTTTGCAGTTGAAGCCGAACCATGACACCAATTAATATCACGGAAATTAAAATCTCCCATTATCACTACAGTACCCGCCTGTGCAGCCCGCTCCATCTGTTTATATAGCTGAACTTCCATCTCCTCAGTTATATTGGGGGGTCTATAGATTACACCAAAAGTTATTTTTTCAGTGTTTACCTCCCTTTCTAGTTCCACCCACAAGGTTTCAACCTCCTCACAGTCTTCACCCACTATTGTCTCTTTCACACTCGCCTTCATATCACTTCTCACATACAGACATACACCACCACCTTTCCTATTTGTCCTGTCTTTACGAAAAAGTGTAAAACCCTGTAGATTTACAGCCCAGTCATGTGAAGAGTCCAGCCATGTTTCAGCAACACCAACTATATCTATATTTTCTTCCAGTATCAAGGGAAGTAGACATACATCTACTACTTCTTTCAAGGGACGCACATGCATTTCTTTCACTTTTCTCTTGCATAGTTATATGGTCTGGCTTAATATATCAGCCAAGGATGCCTGTTTTTATTGTGGATTTATGGATTCTTTTTATTGGTGCTTTCATTGTTAATAAAGTATTTTTTTGTACATTTACTACTTCATAGTTTCACAGTGTCAATTTTTCTCTTTTGGTCTTCTATTTGCATTTCTGATGCTGTTTGGGTTTTACACCCTGAAATCGATCTATAGGTCTACACATATATTCATGTGAGATTTGTCTTAGACTTTGGGTATGCAGATTTCTGTTGCTTTCTTTTGTATCGGTTATATATTTAAACTACATCTGGGTATCAGCATTAAAATGTGGAAAAGTCAGTAATTCTTTTTTACTGGAAACAGTAAGAGAGACTTATCAATAGGGTTAAAAAGATGTATGTAGGGTGTGCCCTGAACCCACTTATGTATATATGTTAAGCACCTAATGTTATGTTATGTTATGTTATGTAATGCAACTGTATTTGTATTAGGAGAACAAGATGTTTTCCATAGAGCACTATATATTTTGTACGGACGGGACTCTGTGAAGGCAGATTAGAGTCAGAGGTCAGTTGTGGCGTCCGGCCCCTTTAAAAAAATGGGAGGAGCCTAGTCTTAAATAAAGATAATAACAATTTTTTTTTTTATAGTGGCAGTTGGTGAGTGATGGAGGAAAGAGACAGAAAGAGTGATGCCTGTGGTATAAGCAGGAGAGGGAGAAAGAAGTCAGTACAGAGTGGGTGCATTTGCCGAGCAGGGCGTGAACTGCTGTTGGATAGCCGGGCAGGGGGAGAGCTGCCAGATTGTATGGCCGGGCAGGGTGAGAGTTGCCAGATTGTATAGCCGGGCAGGACGAGAGCTGCCAGTTGAGATTGCCAGGTCGGGCGCAAGCTACCAAGTGACTAATTCCCCCCCAAAAAAATTGTATTGCTCGGCTGAATGGCGTATCGCTAGCTCAGCACTTCATATGAGAACAAAGATCCCCTGCACCACAAGTTTATCTTGAAACTAAACCATAGACAACACGATGTCCCGTTCTCACCAGTTATATCAGAAACTGCCGAGTATAGAGTCTGTTTATTAGTGATACCGTCAAGCTTATGTACCAAATATTGTAACCATGAAGATTGTGCCTCTGTTGGAGTAAAGTTCTGTTCAGCTTCTTATACCTGTGTCGTCAGAAGTTCTTGCTGTGCAATTTCCTCTGCGGGGCAGTAACCATCCTAAACCCCCTGCCACCTGTTACATGTATCCAAATGCCACACTTGTCATAATATACGGTATGTGGCAAAACTTGATAGTCATATACACATTTCTCTTCTTCATGCCACATCATGGCATAAGTGCACGCATTGTGCAAGCCTGTGAAAAAAATATGACATATTTCACTCCTAGATGCTCCTTGCTCGAGAAATCTCTCCTCCCTTCTGCAGGCACAGGTTTGTGACGGGAAATGGCTGATATCCTAGAACACATATAGAGAAATGATTTATATATTTCTTAGTTTTGATTTTTTATTGTGCATTTTCTATTGTCGCATCACAATAGGCTGAGAGGGTTCATCATTGTTGTTTACATATTAATTAATTTGAACAATTTGCTTTATTGTACTTATTTGTTAATTTAGTTCCATTTATTTATTTTGCACAATCCCTTTAACACAAAGTACACTTGTTATAAGTATTTCTGGTGGGTTTGCACCATGTTTATAAACATACATTTTCTGGATGCTTTGATGTCTATGAGATCTAAGGGGTGATGGGTGAAATGATAATCAGAACTGCACCTCCATTAACTTCCTTTGCCCCGTCATTGAATGTCCTTTAGTATCTTCTTTTTGTTTTTTTCATGTTATCATTAAATCAGGTTAACAACCACATCGCAAGAGATTATACAGAATGCATTACTGCTGTGATTTTGCTTTCCCATGTAGTCATGTTGTCTTCTATTAGGAGCTACAACAATTTCTTGTTTGCTATGTGGAAGTGAGGAACTACATGAAATTGTAGATAAGGAGATCTGTCACCAGAAAGCTTTTCTAAATCTCATCAGTGGGAGCTATTGCATCTGCTGAACGGCACTCTCAACGCCCGTCCACAGCTCCAATCTTGAGCACACACTGTATGCAGATTGAGGCACTATGGGGTCGTGGCCGTGGCCCTTTAGTGCCAAAAAGAGTCACAGCCATGATCATGTGATGCCTTATGGCCAATCAAAATAAGAAACACCTTTGGTTGCATAATGAACTTCGCTTCAAATTGGCGCAGGTGTGATTGCAAAAGCTGGTGATAGACTCCCTTTAAATAAATGTATGAATCTATGTTACACGCTTCAGTTTTGTAAAATGGTGTACAGAGACAAAAAAATGAGTCGTGTGTTTCATACTTTTTTATTTGCACTAACAATCACTGAGTAATAAAACGATACAACAGTCATGTCAAGCCTCGGCCTGCCTTCATTCTGACTAAAACTTATTTTCTAATTTTTATGAAGTACTGTTAATTTAGGTGTATTATTGTTAATGACTTGTGCATTGTACAATGGCTTGTATATTTGACTAAATACTGTCCATATATGTTTTCTTCACTGCGAGTATTCTAAGTGTCTGAACAAGAAGTATTCTGAAATAGCTCTTAACAACTAGATGATGGTAAAATCAATACTTTCACACAATAAAGAAACTACAAGAGATATATTGTTGCAAACCTTGTTGCCTTGTATTCATAAAATAATTTCATGTTACCATCTTAAGTGCAAATGAGTAAACTAATATGAGAACATTAATCCCTTAATGACCACCGATACAGTTTTTTTTACGGCGTTTAGTAAGGGCCTTATTTTATAGCGTCCTCTTTCACCAACACTGTAGAATAAGTCTTGCACGGGTGTTCCATGCCGCCCTGGAGTTGGTGCATGTCTTTCATATGACAGATTAGTTCCTGCTCTAATGGCCAGGATCAGAGGAACCTCTAATCCAAGCTGTTTAACCCTTTGATCGCCGCAGTTTAGAGTGACTGCAGGATGATTAAAGGGGTCCACCTCTTTTATAGAGTCACTGGGTTTTCCCAGGGACATGATTGGGGACTTTAAAACTTTGTACAGTCAGCCATGGGAACCTAGAAAGGAGCTAGAGAGAATCCTAGCTTTCAGGCTGAGTTCACACAGGGCACATACGCTGTGTAATAGAACGCAACATTTCCGCCCTTTGCGCCGCAGGGAATTCCGGGCAAAAAAGCGCACCAAACTGTGGTGCAGTTTTTGTGGTGTCAACTGCTAGCAGGCCACGGAATGAAACGTCATCCCAGGAGGCTGTGCTGGAGGGAGGAACACAGACTTCTGGGGAAGTTTTTTTCTGAGTTGCATTTTTTGCGGCAGGATCGCAACAACAACTGCTATTTGTTGCTGGATTTACCTCCCGATTGAATTCAATGGGGAAATCCTGCAAAAAATAAGCAGCGTTTATGCAAATCCAATTGACATGCTGCGGAATCAAATTTCCCAACTAATTCTGTTGCGGAAAAACCTCAGTATTTACGCAACATGTGAACTGACCCTCAAACCCTCAAACAAACCCTGAATCGGAGCTATAGCTATGATCTTGCCAGAGCTAGTGTAGTTGTAAGTGAGAGCTGAATGTACGTACAGCTCTCACTTCAACCCATGCGTCTTACGGCTCTAACTGAGGCTTAGCTAGAGCTAAGATTCTTAGCTTTTAAACAAGAACTGCATCACAGCTCTAGCTACAATCCAGCCT
The DNA here is from genome assembly GCF_050947455.1 of Rhinoderma darwinii. Taxonomy (NCBI): domain Eukaryota; kingdom Metazoa; phylum Chordata; class Amphibia; order Anura; family Rhinodermatidae; genus Rhinoderma; species Rhinoderma darwinii. Next base: position 132,245,366 of record NC_134690.1, on the reverse strand, counting down.
GAGTTTCAGAAGTTGGAAACAAGAGCTGCCAATATTTGCAGCTGCTATTTCAGCCATTTCTGTGTGGAGGAGGAAAGGGGTCCGGCGGGGAGACGTGCTGCCAGTATGCAGTGAGAAGAGTAGAAGCTGCCCTCCTCCTCTTGTCACTGTATGGCTGTAGATGACCCTAGAAGGATGGGTAACATGAACTTTTCTTCATGGTATCACCCACCTTATCAATCAGAAACCATACTTGCACTCTGATTGTCACATATGGCAGTAGCTCATCTAATCACTCCTTTGCGCCTAATTAGGTTTTTGACCATCGACGCAGACTTTTACCAGTGTCCGGATCGCGATGTCAAGAAAGTCGCACAAAACTCTTACACCACAAACAAACATCAATAAAGTTTGTACATTTTACACTGTCGCTATCCTTTAGAGATATCCATTACACGCTACAGTCATGGCGGCAATGATTATCACTAGAAAGGAATGCCTAATACATTTCTGATGGATAAAAAAGATTTGATGTTTTATGGTCCAAAAATACATTTTCCTCCACTCATGGTCACTATACACGATCGTTTTCACCTAATTGAACAAAAAAAAATTTTAGAATTATTTTACGCATTAGGCCTCATGCACACGACCGTAGCCGTGTGCACGGCCGTGATTTTCGGGTCGGCCGGCTGCGGACTGTCAGCGGACTGTCAGCCGCAGGCCGCCCGCAAATCGTGGGACATGCACATGGCCGCGGCCATTGTTTTCAATGAGCCCGGACCGCAGAACCGGGCCGTAATAAGACATGCCCGTTCTTTCCGCGGTCCGGGCTCCCGGGCCGTGCACGGACCGCAAAAACTACGGTCGTGTGCACGGCCCCATAGAAAAGAATGGGGCCGCAATTCTCCCTTGGATTTTCGCGGGAATTGCGGCCGCAAAAACACGGTCGTGTGCATGAGGCCTTAGATTAAGTTTAGGGAAATGCGATTTTTACATGTTGTAGTCAATTTATGCTTTTTGCAGCATGAATCACAGAAAAATTGAGTAGTTGTTCCTGTGAAAGTATGTGGTGGTATGTATCTACTCCTCACATCTTACAGGTCTTTGCAGAGTACATTTTTTTATTTTTGCATAAGGGGTCTGCTTAAGTACACATTTTAGTCACAAAACTGGATTTTCACATGTTTATTTCTTAGTTATAATCATTGTTTGATGCAAAGTTGTGTGAAGGTGCTTGTGTGTATAAATTATTAAAGTGTAACTAAACTTTGAACAAACTTCTGACATGTCATAGTGACATGTCAGAAGTTTTGACTGGTGGAGTCCGAGCACTGAGACCCTCACCAATCGCTAGAATAAAGCTGCAGAAATGCTCGGGTGAGCGCTGAGCCGCTTGGTTTCTGATCAGCTTTTCTCTAAGTTTGTTGAAGATTTAGTTACACTTTAAGTTGTATTTTAAACACATTATGGTGTGCATCAAATAATATAGGTTCTGACAATATAGTAGCTTCTTGTAGTGTGCAGTAGATATTTTAAAACATTTGTGTATGATGGACAAATATTGCATGGTATCTGTTTTTAGCATTTTTAAAAACACAAGCTCCTGTTGTGGAATATGTATGTGGTATATCTAAATTTTGCACACCTTAGGCCCTACCTACATGACAGGGATTCCCAGCCGTGTGACGGCCGTTCAAAAAACGTCTGTCACACGGCCGCAGTAGGAACAATAGACCCCAAATGGGGCTATTCACATGACCGATTTTTTGAAGGCCCAATAAACCGAGGCGTCAAAAAATGGAACATGCCCTATTTTTGGCCGTTCTCCAAGTCGCATGGCTCCCCTAGAAGTCTATGGGGCCGAGTAAAGCACGGCTGCCACTTGGATGTGATCCGAGTGATGGCCGTGCTTTCTGACGCTCATTCGCTCTCTCCTCCTCCTCAAGGTGTGAAGTGTATGTGAGGAGGAGGAGTACAATTACCACTTGCAAAAAATATAAATACTGTGTATAGTATACATTACACATTTGCATCCATGCACCACACGCCACTCCCCTCAAGGTTAGTGGGAGTGGCTACCATTATTTAACACACCTGTGTACTCTCCTTCAGTAGCATTTTCTAACCTGGTCGCGTCCTGTTTGGAACGGGTTTTTACCTGCCTAATTTGTGAGTATGGCCTTTTCTGTGTATTTAATTATATTCTATGTCCCATTTTTTTTGTATAGCATTATCTGCCGAGGGCAGTGTGTGGCATTATCTACAGCGGGGCTGTGGCACTATCTACATGGGGCTGTGTGGCATTATCTACAGAGGGCAGTGTGTGGCATTATCTACTGGGGTGCTGTGGAAATATCTACAGGGGGCTGTGTGGCATTATGTACAGAGAGCAGTGTGTTGCATTATCTACAAGGGACTGTGGCATTTCTACAGAGAGAAATGTGTGGCAAAAATGTTTTACAAATTCTAAACGAACAGGAGAAAAAACTGATGCATAACGGGTCAAAATCAGCCGTTAAAAACGGAAACATGGCCCAGAACGGAAATGGAACGGATGCAAAACAAATGCAAAATGGCCGAGAAAAACGGACCAAAACGGCTGTTTTTATAGGTCCGACACTGTCGTGTGAATAGAGACTTAGGTTTCGTTCACATCTGCGTCAGGGTCCCATTCTGACGTTCCGTCGGAGCTTCCCGTTAGAACGGGACTCTGGCTGAAGCAAACGGAAACCATAGGTTTCCGTTTGCATCACCATTGATTTCAATGTTGACGGATCTGGTGCCAATGGTTTCTGTTTGAATCAGTTGAGCAAGGGTTCCGTCATTTTTATGGAATCAATACCGTAGTCAGAAATTCCGCAGTGTTTATACTACTTGGGAGCCCGGCCTTAAGCTGAAAATTTTAAATAAGTAAAACCCTTAAAAGGGATTTTAAAAGTGAGTGCATCCACAAACCCTATATATTTCCTGAAAACAGGCAGTCTGTCTTGACGGGCTGTTGACAGCCTTGTCCATTTTTTTTCTCTTCCCGGCAGCTGCGGGAGGAGAAGTGAAGGGGGGCACAATCGCGGGCATCGGAGGCCCTTCAGGTTAGTTTTTTATCTCCTCTCACCAAACATTCATGGTGAGAGTAGATAAAATGTTAATTTTCCACCGCTGCGTTAATTGTAACGGCGGTCACCGGTATTCGTTGAATACCGGCGATCGCCGGTTTGGAGACCGCAAACAACGGTCCCCAGACTGTGCTCCAAGCCCTCAGCTACCTCCGGGAGCTATCTCTTTTCACAGCGCCGAAATTTTATTCTGATGGCCGCCGTGAAAAGGCGTATTGGCGGTCACTAACGGGTTAACCCATCTTGTGTTACTGTATGTATGTATGTATATTTTCAATCTGTGCATTGCTGTTTCAGTTACAATATTTTATATTTATATATATATATATATATATATATATATATATATATATATATATATATATATATACAGTGAAGGAAATAAGTATTTGATCCCTTGCTGATTTTGTAAGTTTGCCCACTGTCAAAGACATGAACAGTCTAGAAGTTTTAGGCTAGGTTAATTTTACCAGTCAGAGATAGATTATATAAATAAAAAAAACAGAAAATCACATTGTCAAAATTATATATATTTATTTGCATTGTGCACAGAGAAATAAGTATTTGATCCCTATGGCAAACAAGACTTAATACTTGGTGGCAAAACCCTTGTTGGCAAGCACAGCAGTCAGACGTTTTTTGTAGTTGATGATGAGGTTTGCACACATGTTAGATGGAATTTTGGCCCACTCCTCTTTGCAGATCATCTGAAAAACATTAAGATTTCGAGGCTGTCGCTTGGCAACTCGGATCTTCAGCTCCCTCCATAAGTTTTCGATGGGATTAAGGTCTGGAGACTGGCTAGGCCACTCCATGACCTTAATGTGCTTCATTTTGAGCCACTCCTTTGTTGCCTTTGCTGTATGTTTCGGGTCATTGTCGTGCTGGAAGACCCAGCCACAAGCTACTTTTAATGTCCTGGTGGAGGGAAGGAGGTTGTCACTCAGGATTTGACGGTACATGGCTCCATCCATTCTCCCATTGATGTGGTGAAGTAGTCCTGTGCCCTTAGCAGAGAAACACCCCCAAAACATAATGTTTCCACCTCCATGCTTGACAGTGGGGACGGTGTTCTTTGGGTCATAGGCAGCATTTCTCTTCCTCCAAACACGGCGAGTTGAGTTAATGCCAAAGAGCTAAATTTTAGTCTCATCTGACCACAGCACCTTCTCCCAATCACTCTCAGAATCATCCAGATGTTCATTTGCAAACTTCAGACGGGCCTGTACATGTGCCTTCTTGAGCAGGGGGACCTTGCAGGCACTGCAGGATTTTAATCCATTACGCCGTAATGTGTTACCAATGGTTTTCTTGGTGACTGTGGTCCCAGCTGCCTTGAGATCATTAACAAGTTCCCCCCGTGTAGTTTTCGGCTGAGCTCTCACCTTCCTCAAGATGAAGGATACCCCACGAGGTGAGATTTTGCATGGAACCTCAGATCGATGTCGATTGACAGTCATTTTGTATGTCTTCCATTTTCTTACTATTGCACCAACAGTTGTCTCCTTCTCACCCAGCGTCTTACTTATGGTTTTGTAGCCCATTCCAGCCTTGTGCAGGTCTATGATCTTGTCCCTGACATCCTTAGAAAGCTCTTTGGTTTTGCCCATGTTGTAGAGGTTAGAGTCAGACTGATTCATTGAGTCTGTGGACAGGAGTCTTTTATACAGGTGACCATTTAAGACAGCTGTCTTTAATGCAGGCACCAAGTTGATTTGGAGAGTGTAACTGGTCTGGAGGAGGCTGAACTCTTAATGGTTGGTAGGGGATCAAATACTTATTTCTCTGTGCACAATGCAAATAAATATATATAATTTTGACTATGTGATTTTCTGTTTTTTTTATATAATCTATCTCTCACTGGTAAAATTAACCTAGCCTAAAAATTCTAGACTGTTCATGTCTTTGACAGTCGGCAAACTTACAAAATCAGCATATATATATATATATATATATATATATATATATATATATATATATATATATATATATGAATGGCATTCAGTGTGATTGGTGCAACTTTCTAATTCGTTTTCATTTTTTTTTTTTTATTACTTTTTGAGATACAGGTGCTTTGTATCCTGTATACAGAGCAGCTGTATCTAGTGCTGAGATCTCAATCCACCCGGTTCGCGGGACTGACAGGTTTAGTAAAAGCAGGTTACGAACTTAGATGTGATCGGTAACAGCTCGATCCTGCATGTTACAATCGTTGGGGGGTCCACTCAGATATATGTTTTGTCCCCCTGTGCTAAACCCCTGCTACGCCTCTGGGCCAGGATCAAAGGTAACTGCCCAACGCATGCTCTAGCCGGCATTGGACAGCTGGACCAGACTTACTACACAGCGCAGTGAAAAGGCGTTTCCGTGGTATAAGCACTTTTATCTACTGCCATAAAAAGGCGGTCATGGGTGGTCATTAAGAGGTTAATTATTAAGTACATGGTACTTTTATTTGTTCACCATGTGAAGTAGGGGGCACCAACAGAATGTGCCGCGCAGAGCACCAGCCAACGCCGGCCCTGTACACATATCAGTATTTTCATGCATTCTGATACAGATATCAAATTTTTTAAACACAGAAAGATTTTTCAGAAGCTATATTATGACCGTAGTCAATAGAGCTAGTAAAAACAGCATCGGTAGTTTACTTCTGTATTATGTTTGTATTTGATCTGATTTATACCTGTGATATATGAGGTAATAAGGATAACACTGAATAAATCCTGAGCTCACTGACATATTATAGCACTAATATGCCCTTAAATACGTATCAGACAAAATTATCTGTATTTCACATTTATGTTTAGCTTTGTATTTTAATCATATTTCATTGCAGTTGTATAGATATGGTTAAAAACAAGTATCTGTAAAAAAAAATAAAAAATAAAAAAGCATACAAATCACAATTTTCTTACTAGTAAGACCCATTCAGAAATGGCAAAGACTCAGTGCTACAATGTAATAAGTTCTCTCATACATATAACATACATTATATTTGTAATTACTGGTAAATGCATGGATTTATGCTCACAATGGTGTCTGAATTTCCACAGTCCAACAATAGTGAGCAAAATATTTTTGGAGTCGTCTGGAGGATTACATAAGTGAATATTTGACATGGGTGCACAATGTTTTGAACCTGCTTGGAAGAATGATAAGTGACAGTTTAAAAGTGAATCTTACCCTTTTTAACCATGTAATTTTTTGGTCCAATAATCTGTGCTCGTTACTTTCTTAACCCCTTAATGACCAGCCTATATTAGACCTTAATGACCAAGCCATTTTTTACGTTTTTCCATCGTCTCATTCAAAGAGCTATAGCCTTTTCATTTTTCCGTCAACATAGCTGTATAATGTCTTGTTTTTTGCGGGACAAGTTGTAATTTTTAATAGCACCATTTTAGGGTACGTAGAATTAATTGATTAACTTTTATTAACTTTTTTTGGGGGGGAATAGAAAAAAAACTATTTTGCCACACTTTATTGCGTCCTAAATTGACGCCGTTTACCGTGTGGTATAAATAACACAATAAATTTATTCAGTGGGTTGTTGCGATTGCAACAATACCAAATTTGTATAGTTTTTGTATGTTTTACTACTTTTTTTACTACTTTTACACAGTGAAAACACTTTTTTTTCAAAATTATTTGTTTTTGTATCTCCATATTTGAAGAGCCGTAACGGTTTTATTTTTTTGCCTATGCAATTGTAGGAGGGCTTTTGTTTTGCGGGACGACTTGTAGTTTTTATCGGTACCATTTTGGAGTAGATGCGACTTTTTGATTACTTTTTATCACATTTTTTTTAAGGCTGGATTCAAAGAAAACAGCAATTTTTGCATGTTTTTTTATTTTATTTTTTACGACGTTCACCGTGCGGGTTAAATGATGTAATAACTTTATAGTCGGGGTCGTTACGGACGCAGCAATACCAAATATGTGTAACTTTTTAACTTTATTTTGTTTGTTAATAATAAAGCAGTTTGTAAGGGGGAAAAGTTTGTTTTTTTCACTTTTTTTTTTTCACTTTTTATTAAACTTTTTTTTTCACTTTTTTACTAGTCCCACTAGGGGACTTCACTATACGATTATACAATCACATTTATAATACACTGCAATACTTCTGTATTGCAGTGTATTATGCCTGTTCGTGTAAAACGGACAGGCATCTGCTAGGTCATGCCAGAGGCATGATCTAGCAGGCATTGACGACAGGCAGACCTCGGGGCTTTTATTAGGGCCCCGGCTGCCATCGGAGACACAGACACTCGGCGATCTTATCGCCGGTTGTCAGTGGGATGAGAGGGAGCTCCCTCCCTCTCTCCAAAACCACTCAGATGTGGTGCACGCTATTCAGCACCGCATCTGAAGGGTTAAACAGGTGAGATCGATACTAATATCGATTTCACCCGGTCGAGCAGGGACGCCCCCAGCCCTCAGCTACCTCTGGCAGCTGAGAGGAGGGAGATTTGACAGCTCCCTGCTCTGTTTACTTATTCCGATGCAGCGACGTAAAAAGTATTTTGCATCGGAATAAGGCCCGTTAGTGACCGACGTAAAAACACTATGGGCCGGTCACTAATGGGTTAATATATCTTTAAAGTGCAAATACATAGATAAAATATAACATGCTGGCTAAACTGCCACTAGAGAGAGCAGAGGGGCTTACTGCAAACGGTCTTATTATTAAGTTAAATATGTAATAGCTCCCTCTAGTGATGGCTTCTTTGCTGCTCTTCTTGACACCAGGCCAGCCTCCAAAAGCCTTCGCCTCTCTGTGCGTGTAGATGCACTGACACCCGTCTACTGCCATTCCTGAGTAAGCTCTGCACTGGTGTTAAACCGATGCCGTAGCTGAATCCTCTTTAGGAGATGGCCCTGGCATTTGCTGGACTTTCTTGGGAAGCCATCTTCACAGCAATTGAACCTCTCTCCTTGAAGTTCTTGATGATCAGATAAATAGTTGATTTAGGGGCAATCTTACAAGCAGCAATGTCCTTGCCTGTAAAGCCCTTTGATCCAAAACAATGATGACTGCACGTGTTAACAGAAGAAGTCAATGATTTCAAGCACCATCCCCCTTTTAAAGCAACCAGTCTGCTCTTATAATTCAATCAACATGATAGAGTAATATCAGCTGCCTTGTCCTCGCTAACACTTTTTCTCCTGAGTTAACGAGAAGATCACTGAAATGATGTTAGCAGGTCATTTTGTAACAGGGCTGAAATGCAGTGGAAATGTTTTTTTTTTTGTGATTAAGTTAATTTTTATGACAAGGAATGACTTTGCAAGTCATTAATTACAGGTGATCTGATCACACTTCATAACAATCTAGTTAATGCAAATTGCCAATATCAAAACTGAAGCAGCAAACTTTGTGAAAACCAAAATTTGTGTCAGTCTCAAAACTTTTGGCCAGGACTGTATATTATTTAATTATACTTTTTCTCTGAGTATGTGCCACTCCTGGTTTTACAAATACTGTATTGATTCAAAATATTGACTAAAATACTGCCATGTAAAGGTGGCCTTAGCCAAAGAATTAAAATTAATTGTTTAAATGGTTGTATGGTTTAGTGTAAAATGAGGAATAAGCCCTATGTTTATCTGATATGTGATGTAAGTGATAACATGCAAATACCTTGATAAATAAATTTTCTACTTTGTAATCTTTTAGTAGATGTCTCTGTTCATTCATCCCTCCCCACCATAGCTTGTCTTCTTGCTCACAAGTCCAAATCCATAGACCCATGTTATCATTTTAGGCTGCATCATTGCTATACAATTCTGGATGTACAGTTGGCTAGAGGGACAAAAAAGATTACGGTACACTTTTTTATGGCTTGGACATTATTATAAAATTAGCAATAAACCTCTTATTTTGACATTTGCAATGGAAGGGACAATCAAATACCACGTTTTATTAAAAGACAATGCTGTACTCTATGGAAAGTTGCAAACAATAATATGAAGTTACTACAAGTCCTTTTAAACATAATCTGTCACCTCCAAACCCCCTCCTCCATATGTAAGTGAGTAGACAGATAAAATCAACACATGTAGAATCAGCATCTTTTGGGGTATTCGGAAGTGACAGTGTCTTTTGAAAGGGAGTTTGTCAGGACTTTTGTTCCCACCAAACCAAACACCACTCGATTGGTGTAAGGGAGACAATTTTAATTATACCTATGTCGACATTGTAGCTGAAATCCTCACCCTGGAAAAGGAGTTTTAATCTTTAATTGCTGAATGGAAAGTGTCCGGCTCCCCGCTGTAACTTCCCAACCCCTCCCCTCTGTTATTGATTGGCATCTCTACTGGTCCTCAGCCTCAGAAGCTGTGCAATCCAAGAGCTGTCACTCAAGAGCAGAGGGGAGGGGTTGGGGAGGAGTTACAGTGGAAAATTAGTCACTTTCTATTGAGAATGACGATTTCAGCCACCACGCGAACACAGATACCTATTCAGTGGTGTTAGCGATGTGGAGGGTGGATTTCTAACTGTGTCTTATCAATAAAATTGAATGTGTATAATAAGAATACTTTTATGCTACCACAAAGCTCAAGCAAAACAATTTCATTTGTGGAAGAATACTCTGAACATACACACATAATATATTGCTTTATTTTGCCTGATGGCTTTATATTTATAGGCATACTTTGATGCCCTTATTCCATGCATATCATGAAAATGCCTGATAGGTTTATCTTTTCCCAGCAATTTTTCTACCTACACATTGGCGGCCTGCTTGGCACATCCATGTGCTTAAAACATAAAGCATGTTTCTACAAAAGCATGCAGATGAAAATCTCATAAAATCTAATTTGGACTGTGCTATTTCTCTGAGACACAATGGCATAGATTCAAGCTTTTTAGTCCTGGTATGAACACTTGGGCCCAGAATGTAACAGACAACAAAACCCTATTCTGCGGTGATTATATCATGTGTTGTAGAATCGTAAATTTTTTTATAAATGTCAGTTATTCTTTAGTAGAGTGGGATAGCTTTGTAACGCAAAGGGTCATGCAAAGGTTGAAGCAAACACCAAGCCTTCTGAAACATATACAACAAGACTAAAGAAATCAAATTATAGACACAAAAAACTTCAGACAAATGCCTACATCGACTCTTGAGCCATATCACCCACAAATCCTAACAATGCTTAGGACCAGACTAAAGCAACCAATGACAGTGCAGCTTGCATTTTTCAAGAGCAGCTTAACCACTTCCTGTTCCCCAAATTGCAAGGAAAGAAATTTCCTAAAAAAGGTGCAGAGTGTGTTCCAAAAGGAGGAAAGCTATTGTCACTTATCAGTGTGACACTAGCCTGTGCATAAAGGATGGCTTCAAAGCGTACCACACAAAATAATGGATTATTAATTGTAATATTTATTTACCCTATTGATATACCACCTTATTATGCCCAGATGTACTCTGCCCAGCTTACATATGCCCCCACAATATAAACTGAAATACCAGTAAAACCCCAAACAGAAATACTGCCAAGCTAAATCTGCGCTCCAAAAGACAAATGACGCTGCCTCCGTTCTAATCCCTACAGTGTGCCCAAACTTCAGTTTACGTCCACATATATGGCATTGCCATACATGGGAGAACCCGCTTAACAATTTATAGGGTGTGTCTCCAGTGACACAAGCTGGGCATAACATATTAGGAACTAAAATAACATATCTTTGAAAAAAATTGCAATTTTCAGTTTTAACCGTCAGCTGCACATTAATTTCCGGGAAAAACAACTGTGGGGTCAAGATTCTCACTACACTGCTTGATAAATGCCTTGAGAAGTGCAGTTTACAAAATGGGGTAGTTTCTCATGGTTTCTTTAATTTTTTACATCAGAGCCCTGCAATTGTAAACCAAAGCTGTCCAAATCGTCAAATTAGGCCTCAATTTCGAATGGTACTCTTTCACTCCTTAGTCCTGTTGTATGTCCAGGCAAAAGATTAGGGCCACATGTAGGGTGTTTCTAAAACCAGGACACATAGCATAACAGTTAGAGAGCTGTCTTTTCACAGTGGCACAAGCTAGGCACAACATATTGGGCACTAAAATGGTTTATCTATAGAAAGATTGTCATTTTCACTCCGCAACATCCATTGCAAACTCATTTATGAATAAACACCTGTGGGGTTAACATGCTCACTACATCCATAGATGAATGCCTTGAAGGCTGTAGTTTCCAAAATTAGGTAATTTCTGGGGAATTTTGGAATCTCAGGGGCTTTGCAATGCAAACAATTATAGTTAAACCTGCAATTTATTAGCCAAATAGAGCTCCTTCCTTTCTGAGCCCTGCCAGGTGTCCAAACCTCCGTATGGGGTATTTTCATACTCAGGGAAAAATTGCTTTACAAATCTTGGGGTGTTTTTGCTACTTTTTTCTTTTGTGAAATAAAAAAAATCTAGCTATTACTGCAGCTTATTGTAAAAAATAAAATGTTTAATTTTCACAGTTTAATTCTAATATATTCAGCAAAAAAATTGTGATGTCAAAATTGTAACTATAATTCTAGATGAATTCCTTAAGGGGTGTAATTTCCCAAATAAGGTTGCCTCCACTGTACTGGTATTGCAGGCGCTTTGGGAATGCGACTTTTCGCCAAGATATTAATCCTGTGAAATCTGCGCTTCAAATGCCAAAAAGTGCCCCTTCCCTTCTGATCCCTGCCGTGTGTCCAAACAGCCATTCATGACCACACATGGGGTGTTGCCATAAATGTTGAGGTGCTTATTCTCCTTTGTTCCTTGTGGAACTAAAAAAAATTTGAGCTAATACTACATCTTATTGGAATAATAAATGTGCTCCTACATTTCTGAGGTATGTGTTTGAGTCAAGTAGAAAACTAGAACCACATATGGGATATTTCTAAAAACTGCAGAATAAGGGTAATAAATATTGAGTAAAAATTTCTCTGTTAAGACTTGCTGTATTCCAGGAAATAAAAGGATTCAAATTGAATTTCAGCCCAAAAAAAAGTTTTCAAATTTCACCTAAACTTTGCTTTAAATCCTATAATAGGTTGAAATGGTTGAACTTTCAAAATGCTGTTCTGATTACTTTGAGGGGTGCATTTTGGGGTGATTTATAGGGGTTTTCTCTTATATAGACCCCCTCAAAGCCATTTCAGAACTGAATTGATCCCTAAAAATGTCTAGAAAATGTGAAAAATGACTGCTAAATGTCTAAGCCTGCTGACATGATAAAAAAAGAAAAGGACATTCAAAAAATGATGCCATCATCAAGTTGACATATTGGAATTTAGTAACTATTTTGTGTGGTATTACTATCTGTCTTACAAACAGAAAAAAATGTAATTTTGAAAAATGTAGGCGCTATTTTTCTAACAAATAAACACTGAATTTATTGACTAAAATGTACCACTAACATAAAGTACAATGTGTCACAACAAAACAATCTTAGAATCACTTGGATATGTGAATTCATTCCAAAGTTATTATTACATGAAGTGATACATGTCAGATTTGAAAAATGTGGCTCTGTCTGAAGGTCAAAACTGACTGCGGCAGCGGGGGTTAATCTAGAATTTAATAACCTTCTATTTTCACATGGCTGACCACTTACAAGAACACCTTGACTTCGAAGTACAATGATTGCAAATACAACCTGCTTAATTCCCTGACTATGTAAAGGACAGAGGGGACAGAGATTAACTAACAAAAACATAACTCCCTGCTGTGCTTTGATTTTGGATGAGATAACTCACTATATTCCAGTCTTCGACAGGAAAATATTCAAATACTCAGTGTGAATTCAAATTTGGATCTTCAAACGGCACATTCACCTAGAGTTCTGTGCTAGTCTCATTTTTATTACCGTTCCATTACTCACTCATCTCTGCACCAAAAATCTAGAAACCTGTGGATAGTCCGATTTAGCTTTTCAATACAATGAACGATCCTAACCACAGCTGAAATATTGGGGCACATCCCCATTTGACTTGAAAAAGGGGCACACTTATTTAAAAAGCTTTTGGCCACCTGTTTTACAGGTTTTCCTTACAAATCATGATTTCCTGGGAAATATAAAGAACAACCTACATGGATTTTGCTCAATGCGCATAAAGAAATAGGACATGATACCCCATCCTTATAGATTTTTGTTCTATTAGGCACAAAATTAGACAATTATCATGTAAAAATTATAATGCTGTAAATAAATTATGTTATAAGACATCACTTATGGCCTTCAAATGCGAAAACAACGATTGTACAAGTATTGTTTGTACATATATAATTCTTATGTGACTTTGTAAAGAGATCAGACATAACCTTGGACACAGCAATGCCCTTGTATTGAGTTATTAACATCAAGAAAGGGAAGAAAATGTATTCTGAAACCTTCATATAGCGGCCTTGCCGTTTCCTCCACAAATAGCAAAGATTGCAATTTTATACTATATATACATAAAAAAAGGGTCCAAGTATGTTATTATGCATTGCTAGGCATACATGGAATTATTGCTACTTAGCAGATGTTTCTGTAAAGTATCATTTTATCATTATCAATATTACCCAATATTATGATGTGTACAGTTTCAGATGAACCTCCTTGTTCAGAATTTAGGAGTGCTTTTCATGGATGATTATTGGTAGAATGGTCTTCAGATGACTATATCTTAAAGGGGTTAATTTTAAACTCGTTTATTGTATAATGAACATCAATTTGCTTGTTGTCAGTGAATGGAAACATTTGTGTTTGCTTCTAGAGGCTAAAAATCCAACATGTCCAATTGACACCAGGACAGGTTTTCAGTTTTTTGATGTTAATAAGAGAGATTCCATCCATGCCAGCAAGCATAGTTCTATAAAATGGTAAGGACATGAAACACAGAGCACATGGCAAAGTTTCAGACATTTTCATTATACAATAAATATGCCTTATTAAGATAAAACTGGAAACCCCCTTTATTAGCTGAATGTCCATATTGGGCTCTGTGGACTGTCTTTTTCCTACCATTGTACATTTTCACATTCAGCGTTATGCTTATTTAATGTTTTACTGTGCATTTGCATATATTTGCCTTGTTTTGCAGTTAATAATACATAGAAATGCCTGTGTAAATTCACAATCTGTGTCTAAGAACAATGCACCTGAAGACATTCAGGGTTCCTTCCTTTTGAACCTGTTTTTGGATCTCTCTATGAGACCCATGTACATGAGGCTTTACATTAACAATAAGGGCATGACCAGACGTGGCGGAATTGCTCTGGAATTCCGCTGCGGACAGTCCGCAGCTGAAATCCGCAGCGTACACGTTTCTCCATTGCCTTCCACAGCTTTTTAGTAGGGTTCATTTACACGTTGCGGACAATTCTGCTGTGGAGCATAGGCTGCGGTGCGGAATTTGTTGTCCGCAGCATACACTGACTGTTGCGGACGTGTAGCGGACTTGTTGCGGACTCATTGCGGAATTTCCCCATTGACTTCAATGGAGAGTCAAAATTCCGCAATGAAGTCCGCAGATGTTATGTGTGCTGCGGAGCGTATTGGTTTTACTAACATGACATTTCTTCATTCTGGCTGGACCTATGTATTTCTAGGTCTACAGCCAGACTGAGGAAATCAATGGGGCTCCCGTAATTACGGGTGACTACGTGTGTGCACCCGTAATTACGGGAGCGTTGCTAGGCGACATCAGTAAATAGTCACTGTCCAGGGTGCTGAAAGAGTTAAGCGATCGGCAGTAACTGTTTCAGCACCCTGGACAGTGACTTCCGATCACAATATACATCAACCTGTAAAAAAAATAGAAGTTCATACTTACCGAGAACTCCCTGCTTCTTCCTCCAGTCCAGCCTCCTGGGATGACGTTTCAGTCCAAGTGACGGCTGCTGCCAATCACAGGCTGCAGCGGTCACATGGACTGCCGCGTCATCCAGGGAGGTCGGGCTGGATGGTGAAAGAGGGACGCGTCACCAAGGCAAGTATGAATTTCTTTTTACTTTTACTAGGGAAAGGGTTGTCCCTTCTCTCTATCCTGCACTGATAGAGAGAAGGGAAGTACTTTCATCTCAATGCGCAACAGCTAGTCCGCATCAATTTAATGGCCATTTTAGGAAAAGCTGCAACAGAATCTGCAACACAGATTCTGTGCGGCATTGATGCGGACAGTGGCGAAAGAACTCCGCCACGTCTGGACATACCCTAAGGGCACATTCAGTCCGCAGTGGAATTCTGCAGCAGCCGTTTTTCACATTTCTTTCTATACATTTATAGGAAACTTAGTTCAGATGTTGCGGAAAATAACTGTACGGAAATTAGGCTGCGGTGCAGAATTTCCCCTCCACAGCATGCTCATTACATTGCAGAGAAGAAGCGGAATTTCACTGCGGATTTCAACCTTTGCAATGCAAAAACTGAAATCTTTGGCAAGTCCGCTGTGATATCTGCAACATCTGAATTACCTGTCAAATATGCAAATGTTGGTGCAGATACATTGCGTAATTGCCCCAAATCTGCACCAACATTTGCAGCGGAAAAATTCTGCCACGTCTGAAAGTGCCCTAAGGGTATGTTCACACGCAAAGTTTTCAGGCTTATTTCAGGGTGTAAATGCTAGCTAAACGACTACAACTATCTGCCCATTGAAGTCAATAGGAAAAACTGCGTTTAGTTCAGATGGGGCGTTTTTCAGCTGTTTTTGATTTTGCATGTGAACATACCCTTATACATAACAAGAAGTAGCTCATTGATACTAACTAGAATGGCTACAAACATATTGGAATCTAATAATAATTACAAATAATTGAAAGCTTTCAATGCATTTGTACTCTTGTTCTAGCATTTTCCTCACATGATAAATTATAAGGCCATGTTCACATCAGCGTTGGTTTCCGTTCATGGGTTCTGTTGCAGCTTTCCGTTGGAGGAACCCATGAACGGAAAGCCAAATGGAAACCATAGCTTCCATTTGCATTGCTATTGATTTTGATGGTTATGCTTCCGTTGCAAATGGTTTCCATTTGTCTCCATTCCATAAGGTTTCCATTTTTTTTGAGGAAACAATAGCGTAATCGACTGCGCTATTGTTTACTTTAAAAAAACTGAAACCTTATGGAACGGAATCAAACGTTATTATTATTCCGTCTCCGACGGAATGCTGCAACGGATCCCATGAACGGAAACCAACGCTGATGTGAACACATGGAAAGAAATGTATAAAATACTAGATATAAAGGTCCAAGCACCAATATTATTTTTGAATAGCTCCTTTCTGATTTTTCTCCCTAAGCCTAACCTGTAAGACCTCAATTGCTTGAGCAGCTAGGCTGTTCTTTAAGCGTCACCTTCGACATCTGTGAAAAAATCACAACCTTAGGCCTCATGCACACGACCGTGTTCGGTCCTTGATATACGGGCAGCATTTCCCGGACCAAACACAGTTCAGGGAGCCTAGCATGATAGTTATGTATGACGCTAGGTGTCCCTGCCTCCCCGCGGGAGTACTATCCCGTACTGAAACATGTTTCAGTACAGGACAGTAGTCCCGCGGGGAGGCAGTGACTTACAGCGTCATGCATAACTACGATGCTCGGTGTCCGGTTCCCTGAACTGTGTTTGGTCCGGGAAATGTGTCCGACATGCTGTCCGTATATCACGGACCGAACACGGTCGTGTGCATGAGAGTATGTTCACACGAGGGCGTCCGTAACGGCTGAAATTACGGGGATGTTTCAGCCTGAAAACATCCCCGTAATTTCAGCCGTAACGGCATGTGCAGGCGCTTGAACGCCGCGTCAATTACGGACGTAATTGGCGCTGCTATTCATTGGAGTCAATGAATAACGGCTCCAATTATGGCCAAAGAAGTGACAGGTCACTTCTTTGACGCGGGCGTCTATTTACGCGCCGTCATTTGACAGCGGCGCGTAAATTACGCCTCGTGTGAACAGACAAACGTCTGCCCATTGCTTTCAATGGGCAGATGTTTGTCAGCGCTATTGAGGCGCTATTTTCGGACGTAATTCGGGGCAAAAACGCCCGAATTACGTCCGTAATTAGTGCGTGTGAACATACCCTGAGGCTTAACATGATAGGTGCAGTGACACCTGGAGATTATACAGTAGGTCAGGGGTCAGCAACCTTCGGCACTCCAGCCGAATATGAAAATGGGTTTTCTAGGGCTTGTCCACACACAACGGAATAGCTGCAGACAATTTCTTCAGCAATTCCATTGAAAAACGCAGACATTACGCTGCGGCAAAAATGCACCATTTCCTGCGGTTTTTACGGTAGAAAATGGTGCGTATCTTGCAGCGTTTTTCACAATGTTAGGAGATGGAGACATCTCCTCTGAAAAACACAGAAATTCTGTCCACATTCTGCAGCAGGAATTGACATGCTGCGGTCCGAAAAATACACATCGCAGGTTAATCTCTGCTCAGAATTTTTACGCAGCGCGTGGATGAGAATTGTTAAATCTCATCCAATATGGTGCTACTGTATTCTGCTGCATTTTTTCCATCCGAAATTCCAGATGGAAAAAAACATGGCAATTCCGCAGCGTGTTGATGAGCCCTTTAGTGGACAGCACCTAAAGGAATTTTCCGATCTTTAGGAAACATACTAAAATAGTAAAAAATAATAAGACATAAAAAAACAAACCAAGATTTGACCAGTCCAGTAGAGCTAACCTCAATTCATATGCCCTAAATTAGCCATGTCATACTGTATATCTAAATGAATGGCAGATGACGCCAAACACTAAGATAAAGTCTATGATAGGAATATGTTATACCGAAAGCCACTTTAACTTTTTTCACAAACTAAAAGCCTAAAATTTCTAAAAATATTTATACACAAAAAATTATCACAGATCATGTCAGTATTTCAGAAATGAAACATTTCTAGCTCTTAAATTGAAATATTCTTAAAAACAGTTAAAATTTGTATGGTCCTGAAGACCTGGAGCAGAAGCGGTTAAAGGATTGTCAAAATATGAACAGCAGGTGCCAGATGGTCATGGTGCAGAGTTAGGATTTTCAGATGCCAGCTTATATTAGTACATGACAGACAATGTATTTTATTCCCTGTCATATAGCTACATGTTGCTGCATTTCGGGATGGTGCACTGAAATGTGATGATGGTCAGCTGACAATATGATTTATCTATATAAATGATGAGAAGATAACGGAGTCATCTTTGCTATTGCTTAGTGTAGCAGCCATGCACCACTACTCCTTATGAGATATCAGCTTTCAAATAAGCTTTAAAAAATAATGATATGTGATATAAAACTTCTAAATATCAGGCAATTTACTATATAAAGAGCAGTAAACGATAAAGAAGAAAAATCAATATTTGCTATGATCATCCGTTGCCTTTAAGATAGCATGTGTTCTCTTAAATACATTCTGGTCCAGTTTTATAGGGAAAATTGATGCAAGGTTATGTAAGCATCTTGGAGAACTTGCCACAATTCTTGTGCAGACTGTCTCACCTGCATCTATCTCTGCAGGATATCCCAGAAATCCTCTGTGACGCTGAAATCAGGGCTCTATGGAGGGCATACCATCTGTTACAAAACGTATTGTCTTTCTCTTACAGAAATCATTTTTGACCTTGGCAGGGTGCTTGGTTTATTTGTCCTGCTGCAGGTTGGGACCAATCAAATATTTTCCTGGTGGTACTACGTGATACGTGACAATTTGCTTGTACTCCTCATTGAAACAATTGGTAAAAATGCCTCCCAAAAATAAGCGGATCACAGGGTGTCCCACTGCTGAGACCTCCAGAAATTAGCTCTTATCTGTGGGGGAAATCTGGCAGGAGGGGCAACTACAAGAGAAATGAAGTAGAACACAATGCTTATTGAAATAAATGGGCTGTCCATGTAATGCATGGACACTTTGGGTCCTTCAGAGCGAGAGACGCTCTTTGTTACCAATCTCAGATCTTAGTAATAGATAAGAATCCTGAATAGGAAACCCCTTCTTTTTTTTTTTTTCTCAACTTAGAGCAAATTTGAATATGGATTTTCTAAACCAGACAACCCCTTTAAGATTTCATTAATTCTTACTAAATGGCAAACTCCATTTGCTGCTAAACCAGCAAAGAACCTCAAATGTGCTTATTCTGCACTGGCCACTTCTATGTTGCTTACATTATTTATACTGCCAAGCAGCTCTAGATGGGTACGTCTAAAATACAGGTCGTGAGATTCACAGCTCTGCTCTGAAAAATCAGGTCTCTCGAATCTACGGTCTGCCCTTATATCTTCTCTCCCTTCAATTGATGTTGTGTGCTAATTTTGTGAACACAAGGATCATCATGGTTAATTGTCATTTTGACACACAAACATGTACACTAATTTTACTTTACCATGCTTATGGTTGTGGGTGGTGATCTAATACATGCAAAGGGAAAGTAGACATCAGAACCAGCAGTGTATAATGAGATAGGAAACAGAGAGGTACCGTACAACCCGCTCTTCATCTCCGGAACAACCATAAAAATCTACTTTGAATAACACACAAGAGTATTGTCTTTTAATATTTCAGGTGGTACTAGTAAAGAAAAGTTGCAAGAAAACATAAATCTGGGTGCATTTTCTAAAGTATACAGCAAAGCTGCCATTAGTTTTAATTACTTAAAGGATTTCTATGCACTGACTAACAATATGGATAAATTTAAATATCTCCATAGACATCATGCATTACGTGCAGGGGCACTGGAGTCGTTTGTAGTGGATAATTGGAAATTTTTCTTCTTTTTGGAAAACTAGAAAGAGGTATTTAGTAAACATTTATAAAAAAAACTTGGACTGTCACCTTAAACAGTGACTTAAGGGGTTTTTCACAGGACCATTATCTGGCAGACGAGCATTCATATAACGCTCGTTGCCGATAATTGCATATAAGTGCCCTGTGTAAACAAGGGAATGATCAGCAGATGACCGAGCAAACGAACAGACAGAAGCAAACGAATGCCAATCAACGATGTCTCGTTGATCGGCACTTGCTGAACCAGCGCTTATCGGCCGGTGTAAAAGGGCTTTTACTTGAGGATAAAATATTAAAATGGTATAGGGATTTGGTTACTATCTCTAAGACACAATGGGATGAAATTTGGAGTACTCTAGCTAGTTCCTGGCTGAGCTCTTCATATAATTTGGTACAATATAAAATATTACACAGGATATACTATACGCCAACATTTTCAATCTGCCCTAAATGTGGAGAACAAGACGTAGGTTTAGTTTACCTCTTGTGGCGCTGCCCAAAATTGTTCTGTTTTTGGCAAAAAGTTATAGAACATATCGTCTCGATTTATGATCTTCCTGTGCAATTGTCTGTTAATAACTGTGTGTTGGGGCTGTGGGAATCCTCTCTGGGTACTTGGCAGACCACTTTGTTTATCAATTCATTATTATATATCGCAAAATACTGTATCGCCAAAAGTTGACTGGCCAAAAATTCTCCACAAGTATTAATTTGGAAGAAAATAGTTAATGAGATGATCTCTTTTGAAACATGTGACTTCAGGAGGAACCCTGGTAGGGAAATTACAAATCTTTATGAGTGTTGGCATAATTAAAATGTTTTTTTTTTTTTTTTTATCTTTCTCTTTTTTTCTATCTCTATCTTCCGTCTCTTCGCCCCCTTATGGGGTTGAGTTAGGGGGTTAAGGGAAATATAATAAGAATTTTTATGTCTCACTGTATCATTTGCAGATAATGACTGAAAATTTGGTTCGCTACTCGTGGTTTTGTATATACGGCAAGATAAATATGTACCTTTTCCATATTTTTCCCTCATAGTAGACATGTTTTGTAATATGACATTGTACAAGTGGTTTTCGATGATTTACAGTAGATATTTATTTTTGAAATAAAAAGATAAAAAAAATAAAAAATAGCAATGAACGCTTTGGTTTGAACCTGTCATACCCTTAGATTGGTTCATGTCCTTAAATTCTACATTGCTACAGACTGTCAAGGAAGGATCTTTATAATTATGAACTTATACTACTTCTAGACTTCCAGTAAATGTATAAAATATGAACATACTTTTTTGTTTTCGATGATTATGCTGTAATATAGACATATACATATATATATATATATATATATATATATATATATATCTATATATATATATATATATATATATATATATATATAGATATATATATATTGAGGTTTTTAATATTGGACGAAGCTTTAGTTACTTACAGCCCAATTTATACTCTGCAGTTTTGTCGCCACTTTTCCTGCATTATATTGATCCAAAACTGCGAGTGGAACCTGCAGGGAGCAGAAATATAATTAATACCTTTTTTTTATTCTCCCTAGTTTTTGTATAATAATTAATTTCCCAATATCTTATTGAAATTTGTTTCTTAAAGCTGGTCTAACACAATTATTATTGTAGGTTTGTAGAGAATCTGAAATTCATTGTGTTGTCCTCCACAATAGGTTGACAGAATGCCGGCAGTATTTACAACCACCTTTACTCTTTTACACAGTTTTTTCAGAAGATGTCTTTACTAGCTCATCCTTAGTACAGGCTATTAATATATAATCATAGAGGTAACCTTTGTCTTTCAAGATGTTGCTAAGCAGTATTACCATGATGGTCAGTGGTCTAGTTAATGACATGGTCAGTGGTCAGTTGTCTTGTCAATGACATGGTCAGTGGTCAGTGGTCAGTGGTCTAGTCAATGACACCAGTGAGGGTGTTATTAAAAAAAATAATAATTCCAAGTTAATAAAGCAAAGTGTCTTGCTGAAAATAAGCCTTGATTATGAGTTGATTCTCTGGTCATGGTCGGATATTCATACACTATGTCCAATTTGTTCCATCTGCATTAAAGCTCGTTGAGATAGCTAGACTGATTGCATTTCACAATACCACTCTAGGTAATGCTTTAAGTATTGTGATAACATAAAAAATAGATTCCACTACAGCGCTTTGGCACAATCGTGTTTCCAGACTGCAGACACAAAGCAGCTTTGAAGTAACGTGCATGAAGTCATGAAAATCAACCTGAATGTTTGCATTGTGAGCATGGAAATTTACAGGAGAGAGGATATCCTGTCCAACGTATTATGATACATTTAGATCATAGGTGGCACAATAGACAGCGCAGGCTGCAGTATTGTTGGTAGAAATTGATTAGTTGAGAAAACCTTTTGTTGCAGATTCCTAGAGAAATCAGCTACTCTCGCATAAAGTGTCAAATTTCCTGTAATAAAAATAATTTGGCGTATAGTTGAATTTATGTTCATCTTTAATTTTGTTAATTTGGTTTATATGTATTAGTGAAAACTGTTCAGATTTCCTATCTCCCTTACCCAATGTCACCAGGGTGTCCTTGAGTCAAGTTATATCAGTGCCACCTGACAGGGGGCACTACTCATAGATGAATACCTGAAGAAACCCATCTGGACTCATGTCACAGTGTTACAATCTAAACATGTGTTCTCAAGACTTCCCAGAAAGAGCTCTCTTAAGAATGGGACACAAACAGTCACATTGCCATTAACTGCCATTTTCAATGGAAATCCCTAACTTATTCAAAGATGCCTCCATTGAACCCCTCTTCACCCTCCCTTCCATTCCTGCAGCAAGCAGTGCACAATTGTTACCTGACAAATCCCTCTCCATGCTTGATAATAGTAATTTTTAGCTTTGTGATTTTACTGCACAACCTGAATGGACATGGCAGGCTTTAGCTTATAATCACATTGAGGTCATTTGCCTTCTGTAATTTTACAGACTGCATGGTGCTGGAAGACAACAGAGATGTGGCTGCCCTTCCATAGTGTCCCTGCCATATGGTTTATACGATGTAAAGAGCCTGCAGAAGATTGGATCGTGAACAAATCACATTTTACTGCTAGCCTCTGCATAGAGATTTTCAACTTTGGCATCCTATCAAGAAGAAGCGCAAATCAGTTCCGACTGGGAAAGTAGAAGCCCGGTGGAAGTCACTACTGGGAACTTGGTACAACAACATTGCAGCCTTGGAGATATGACAATTGTCAATCTCAGTGTCCTTGGGCACGTAATTGTGAGGGTGCTATGGCTATGCTAAAAAAATAGTTCATCTAGTCATCAAATTGAATGCCAATAGTTACAACCTAGAGGCTACACATATGACGACACTTGGTGTGTACATCAGTATGACAATTTAGGTGAAGGGAACAGAAAATAACTGCTACAATATGTTTATTCCATAAAAAAATAACTAACAAATGTTTTATAACATTACATCACAACACCATGTAGTATCAGGCTCGAAACTGTACAATGACTTCACAATATATAGACATGTAGAGCTGAAATTGTCATTTAACCATTTGTTTTGTGCTCTTTTGACTTTGGAAGGTTAACCAAGAACACCGATACTACACACAGGAAAACCCAGTATAACATATTATGATATCCCCATCAGTCCTGCCAAAATGTCAAATTCAGCTCTGATTTATCTGTATGTTTTTATGTGTGTATATATGTATATGTATATGTGTATATATATATATATATATATATATATATATATATATATATATATATTTATTTATTTATTTTTAATTAATCTATTTTCTTTCATTCGAAATTCACTGATAGGTAGAGTTTTTCAAATTAGACATTTCCTGTTATATTACCTATTACACTGCCCCGTTGATACGAATTACATTAAATAACAGTATGAAGTATGACTTAAATGTTCATGGTCGAGAATCCTGCCACTGAGTAGCTTGTATCCTAGTATATGACTAGGTAACATTACTACAGTACATAATTGCCTAGAGATAACTATTAAAGCCACTCCTACGCATATTCATATACATACATGCACATATACCCCCCATGCACACACATATACCACACATATATTCTATACATATGATATATATCTATATAGTGAATCATCAGTGCATAAGGGGATCTTCTATTTTCACCTATTGATCATAACATGATGCAAAACTCCAGCTTCATTAATATTTTAGCTTCCTTATGATCCTGTAATTAGAAGGTCCAGCATGCACAGCTAATTCTTGTGCATAACAGAAAGGATATCATTCTAGAATGACATAGACAAGCATAAGTGTATATTACATTTTCTTCTATATTCTTATTACACTGATGATGACATTTATATAACCAGTCAATAACAATTAAACACTAAGCGCTACAATCACGCATAAGAGCATCATTCATACACATGATACTATGCACTGTACAATTATTCTATGCCCCCCCCCCCCCCAATAAATACCTTCTTGATCATTTCAGATACAGCTGACACCATCTTCTCTTGATTCAATCAAATTGCATCTCATGGAACAGTTGGTGTAAGGTTTGGAAGGAAAAGTAGAATTGTTTGCTGAAGGAATCTTCCTTGAAAACCCGGACGATGGTTGCATTGACACTTAAGGAATACAGAATGTAAAACTTACTTATATAAAGTCAGGAATGAATGTAAGAGGCAGGAGTGTTAGTAAAGATGAGGATACATGCTGGATTGTCATAAAGAGCTGCTCTAAGAACCAGAAACATTAGTATAGTTATGCCATTTTTGGAAGAACAACAGAAGGCAACTGGTTGCTAACACCAGAATTCGTGTATTTTTCATCATTGCGGGGGAGAGAGGAATATTAGGACTAGAATTAAGATTTCATGACTAATCATTTTGCATTACAAGATGCAGTTTGCTCTGGTTAAAAGTGTCAGGCTGAGCTGCAGTTCTTTAAGGATCCTGACCAGTGATGAGTAAATCTCTATGGACTGTCCAGTAGGAGAATCAGCCCCATTCTTTGTTAATTTCAAATCTGGCAAATCGATCCTCTCATCCAATATAGATGAGCATATTTAGAAATTGTCTTCTCCATTGATTCTGCAAGATGAGAATCAGCCAGATTTGTTGAAAATCTCAAACCTGACAAATCAATTCTACTATCTTTAATCCTGACGCCTGCCTCTAGAACATGGCTCAGTATAAAACTGTACATATGTATTATGAAAGAGCGATGATCACCCGGGATACCCCACACACCCACAAAAAAATGCCTGGGCTTCCCAATGCTCGCTCACGTCATAAACCCAAGCGCTCCCCCTCTGCTTTCATCTGCTTTCCTTCTTCCAGCTTGTTTCCACGATGCTAAGGGAAAGAAGGATAAATCTAGACACAAACAAAAAGATAGGTTCAATTGGAAAAATATAAAAGGAAAGATAATGAGGTGTAAGGAAATGAGATTATTAGATGTGATGTGAAGCTTTCTACTCACAATAGATAGGAGAAAGACAAAAGTAAGGAGGCATCGGAGAGACAGGTGAAGACAGGGAGACATAGAGGTAGAAACGGTGTGAAGATGCTTGACTATGATCGACTCTCCAAATTATCTGCTGTCAGCAAAGGAGGGGGGTAATAAGGGTGTAAAAGAGAAGCCAACAAACGGGTAAAGCCATAGAAGAGGTTGAAAGAGAATAAATAGGAGGTAGACAATTGAAGCAATGGTGTGAAGATTGTTGGATTTGTGTCAAATTTCCAATGATCTGTTGCCTATGATTGGGGGAGGAGGAGGAGGAGGATAGAGGGGTGAGGAAAAGAAAAGATAGAGAGGGGGGAGACGAAAAGAGAGGGCAAGCGAGAAAGACCTCAGCAGGCAATGTTGGACAGAGAGGCTGCAGATTCCTAGCTGGCTCCATTGAGCATACTGAGAGGCAGATCTGCATGTTGAAGCAACCCATTGAAAACACAGAGCAGCTCACAGCACACTGCACATTGCACATTCCCAGCACGTCCCTAGCTCATTTTTTTTCTTTTTGCCTCAGACTCAGTAGAAGCAGATAGGAAGAGAAAGACAGAGAGAGGGAGAGCCAGCAATCCTTAAACTCAGCCTGGATGTGCTCAAATTCACCTGCAAACTGGTAAGTACATCATTCCATTCAATCTCCAGATACTTTTATTAGTCAGTGACCTCCGATGAGCTGTATCTTGCAGTTATATTTATATATATATATTTGCAGATGAGAGCAGTGCTGCTGCTGCTGCAATATAACCCTGGGTTTTCCTCCCTGCTATGCTATTTCAAGCAATCTACTTACTGCCTTGCATTGCCTATCCTCAAGCTCTGCTGCTTCCTTCCCTATCTGTCATTGTAGAGATTTTTTTCTGGATACAGTAGATGTTTCGATATTGAAGTTGATTGTAATTATTGCATCTCTTCATTGTATGGACACAGGAAATGCAGTAGGATGCAGGTGCATTGGATGTTACTAGAGATCTTACAGTAGTTCATGCAGCAATGGGTCTATTTTTGAATATGACAGTGTTATGAAGGGATAGACTGAATATAAGGAATGCCAATTTCTTTGTTTGGTTTGATATCATAGAGTTTCAGTCGAGTCTGTTTCCCCACTTTTGTACTCAGTAAATGTATAGGTATTTTTGCCTGTGAGATAGCTTCACCGGTTGGTCTGTGGTAGTAAACCCTCAGTCCCAGAGCAAGGAAGGACGAGCATTTAAATCATGGATCATCCCAGACTTCGCTGCATTTTGCTGTCAGCTTCCCCTTAGATTGGTAAATCATGTGGGCATGTGGTGTGGGCAGATTAATTATCTGTACATTCTTTTATCTATTAATGGGTGTTTAAGGCATACAACAGCTCTGGCATTAATTTCTTGCTCTCCTTAGAATCAGCAAATCAATCACATCAGATGTCCACACTGACACTTCGCAGGGATGAACAATGAAGATTTTGTCCTAATTCCAGATAAACTCTTTGGGATGAAATGCATGCATTAGTTTTATTTCCTTGCATCGACTAATATGTATATTTATTTGGATTAGACTTTGATAGGGTAGTATATACTGATGCTATTTCTGTCATTATTACCGCTGCTGTGACTCATGAAAAAGGTAAGGTTGGATACTTATATCTCCCTGGTTATTATAATTTATTTGCGTATATGCAAGGCACAGTGCTTAATATGGTATGTGTGTTTAGGGATGGTCTTATCAAGTGCCAATTATGTAATACTGTAAATTAAACCAAACGGTATTGCATAATTCCAAATTTACACATTAACATACAGCGTCATGAAAAGTATTATCTGTTCTTCATGAACCAGCAGAAACAAATGCTGCAAATTGTCAGAGTGCTGCCGTGCTTAGAGGCAGCATACATGTGTATATATATATACAGCATAAAAAAAGCTCAATAAGGTCAAATCCATATTTTCTTTGTTTTTCAGCTTTTCTTACAGATCAAAAATGAAACCATCTCCAGCAGAAATTCGTCTAAATGGACGCATGTTGTGGATAATTCTTTTAAGCACAATTGCTCTCGCATGGACTACGCCAATTCCCTTGATTGAAGATTCAGAGGAAATAGACGAACCATGCTTTGATCCTTGTTACTGTGAAGTGAAGGAGAGCCTTTTCCACATTTATTGTGAAAATAAAGGATTTACAAATATTAGCCAGATTTCAGAATCCTGGTCACGACCCTTTAAACTGTACCTTCAGAGAAATTTGATGAGAAAATTGTACACCAACAGTTTTCTGCATTTGAACAATGCCGTGTCTATTAATCTGGGAAACAATGCATTGCAGGACATTCAGGCAGGAGCCTTTAATGGTTTGAAAGTTCTGAAGAGGCTTTACTTGCACGAAAACAAACTTGACATTTTCAGAAATGACACTTTTATGGGTCTTGAAAGCTTGGAGTATCTACAAGCAGACTATAACGTAATAAAGAGGATTGAGAGTGGGGCCTTTAGAAATCTAAATAAGCTGAGGGTATTAATACTCAATGATAACCATATCCCACTACTTCCAACAAATTTATTCAAGTCTGTGTCTTTAACACACTTGGACTTGCGTGGAAACCGATTAAAGATCCTTTCTTACAGAGGTATGTTGGATCATATAGGCAGAAGTATTATGGAAATCCAGCTAGCCGAGAATCCTTGGAACTGCACTTGTGAGATTGTGCAGTTAAAAAGCTGGCTGGAACGTATTCCTTATACTGTGCTGGTTGGGGACATTACGTGTGAAAGCCCCTTTCACTTTCATGGCAAAGATCTAAGGGATATAAAACGAGGTAAACTTTGCCCCTTATTATCTGAAAGTGAGGTTGAGGCAAGCCTGGGAATACCCCAGCTACCTTCAAGCAGAGAAAATACATGGCCTACTAAGCCATCATCTATGTTATCATCTTTTCATGTCACAGCTTCTTCTGTGGAGTACAAGACAGCAAATAAGCAACCGACTACTACCAAGCAGCCCAGAGCTCCAAAACCTCCACCGACACCAAGAGGCCTTTATCCGGGCCCAAATCAACCTCCGATAGCTGGTTACCAGACTAGACCACCAATACCAATTATCTGCCCGACCGGATGCTCCTGCAGTTTGCATATCAATGATTTGGGATTGACTGTAAACTGTAAAGAGAAAGGAATCCACAATATTTCAGAACTGCTGCCTAGACCTCTCAATGCTAAGAAGCTTTACTTGAGTGGTAACTTAATACAGAAAATCTACAGGTCTGATTTTTGGAATTTTTCTTCTTTGGATTTATTGCACCTTGGAAACAACCGAATATCTTATGTCCAGGAAGGAGCCTTTATCAATCTCCCTAACTTAAAAAGCTTGTATTTGAATGGGAATGACATAGAAAGGCTGACGCCTGGCATGTTCAGGGGTTTACAGAGTTTGAATTATTTATATTTTGAGTATAATATGATAAGGGAGATCCAGCCTGCTGCTTTTAGTCTAATGCCAAATCTGAAGTTGCTATTTCTCAATGACAATCTGCTGAGAACACTCCCAATTGATGCATTTGCAGGCACTTCACTGGCAAGGCTAAATCTTAGAAACAACCATTTCCTTTACCTCCCCGTGTCTGGAGTCCTGGAGCACCTTAATGCCATTGTGCAGATTGATCTCAAGCAGAACCCATGGGATTGTACCTGTGAAATCGTCCCTCTTAAACAGTGGATAGACACCATCAGCTCTGTCATTGTGGTGGGTGAGGTGCTGTGTAAAAGCCCTGAAAATCTGACAAACAAGGATCTAAAGTTAATTGAAATGGAAGCGTTGTGTCCAGAGATGTTGCATGCTACCGTTTCTTCTGCTTTACCTGGGAACATGGTGCCCACAACCTCTTCAGTGCTTGATTATAGCACGCCAGGGGGTGCCATTCCACTGTCAGTCCTCATCCTCAGTCTTCTAATACTCTTCTTTTCGGCTGTTTTTGTGGCAGCAGGTCTTTTTGCTTTTGTGCTGAGAAGGCGCAAGAAACTACCTTTCAGAAAAAGACAAGAGGTTGATTTGACTGGCATTCAATTGCAGTGTAGAATTTTTGAGGATAGACCGAATAACTCCCCTGAGAAGGCACCTGGCCATGTGTATGACTACATCCCACATCCAGTAACCCAGATGTGTAACAATCCCATCTACAAACCTAGAGAGGAAGAGATGGGGGAGGAATTTTCAGAAACAAAAGAAAATAACACAAATTATAGGACCTTAATAGAAAAAGAGAAAGAGTGGACCATGGCAGTGTCAAATTCCCAGCTTAATACGATAGTTGCTGTCAATCAGAGTGGGGAAGTATCAAGTTTTCATGAAAATGGGGTAATCTTTCCTGGCATAATTGACCGGGAACGGTCAGCTCCCACGGTGGGGTTTGTGGACTGCATTTATGGCACAGTACCCAAATTAAAGGAGCTACATGTACACCCGCCTGGCATGCAATACCCTGATTTACAGCAGGATGCCAGATTAAAAGAAACCCTACTTTTCTCAGCTGGAAAGGGTTTTTTAGACCAAACCCAAAGTGAATACCTCGAGTTAAGGGCCAAACTCCAAACCAAGCCGGATTACCTCGAAGTCCTGGAAAAAACCACTTATAGATTCTAATATAGCATAAATTCATAGCGCCCAAAAAACGCATGATTCAAGATGATACCGTTATGCTCCCCAAATTGTTTTGGAGGAAGGGCCATACTCTAATCATAATTAATTGAAGTGCCTTCGCAGACTTTTGCCAGCAATGTTATCAATCATTATTTTTTATATAGGATTCTAAGGAACTTGACTGTGCCATGTAAGGTATGGGGATGTTTGTACTGATCCTGATAAATAATTCCACGTGTCCTTTTTTGGCAGTAACTTAAACCTTTTCAATTGAGGGGTTTTGAGGGGGAGGGGGATAGGATGACATTGTGGCTTCCTTATACAAAGAAATGCCCATGGCACAGTTCCTGTAAATTGATGCAGTTTGCTGCATGCCTGAAAAAAAAAAAAAAAAAAAACTGCAAAGGGGTTAATGCTCGAATGTTCTCACTCGAAACACTAACGCTCATCCATTTTCTTTTACCTACAATTCAACATTCAAAAACCTGGATTCACTGCAAAGCATCATGGTTAATGTATATTTGATTTATTTCATTTTGCGACGCAGAAAAGCGTTGTACATGAGACAGCTAGGGATCAACATCTTTGTGAATTCATAATGATGCCAGGATATTTTTCTGCAGCTCTCTGCAAGTCATTTAGCAATGCTACTGGGTACGTATCACTAACAGCTTTGTAGGAAGCACTTTTAATGTCTTCTCCCCCCCTCTTACTCTTTAGTCTTTCCCATACACAAAGATTTTACAAAATGTGCATATATTTATTCTGTAATTTCAGTGAATATTAATTGTAAAGGTAATGTTTAATCAATGTATAGTGATTATGCGTCTGGTATAGCTTTCCTAATAAAATAATTTAAAACAATACATACATATACCAATATATACAGATAGAAGGCTTTATGATCGAATTTAGCTATGCCCAGCCTAATTTATGTCCATCTGTCCAAGATGTTGCCATGCTGACTGACATTGATCACTATTTCATTGGAATCAGGGCATGAGATAGAGGTAGAACATATGAGAAGAGGACACCCGCTTTGATACAGTTTAGCTATTCTGGAAATCCCTAGCACTTTAGAGTCGTTTGCTGATTCCTCAGTAGTAAAGAATAAATAATTAACAATCCTCTGGATAACACTAGATTCAATTCCGAGATTTGGAAGTAAAATATTATTTACCAGGGTAGAGGCATTTCATTTATTTGTCTCTGTTGAAAAATGACTGCTCTGCTATACTCCCTATAGTCAACTATCTGGGGATTACTACAGTGCATTCGGAGCTATTCTGGATGAATATAGCGTACAAAATATCTATTTCATTGCGTTCTTCGAGGTAAACATTCCTTATATAGCACATGGAAATTGAACCTAATATATAGAATATAAAGTAATCTATGAGAATATATTTAAATAGATAGAAAGGGTCCATAAAACCCTGAGTTGAACCCAAAGAGAATCTAATTCTGAACTGGTTTGTTTTTCAAGCTCATACAGTAGCTGGAGAAAAAGATGCATTCATATATTTGAACAGCAGGGGGAGCTTTAGTCTAACTATTGTATATTAGGAGCAAGCACCTGGTTCTTGGCTTTAGAGCTTTGTATTATTCCTGTATTGCAGCCATTCCTGGATCTGTTCTCCTCTGCTTCATTTCCTGTCTGATTTAAGTCTATAATGAAATCATTACTGTACATTGAATGTAAAACCGTCAGATGTCACTAATGCCTTACATAAATATGGGGACATTTAACAGAGAATGTGAAAAAAAATACATAGCTTATGACGTTTTGGTTTTTCTGCATAGTCATCCACCCCATGAGTTATATAATACACTACTATAACTTGTTGTAATGATCTATTAGACTGCATATATGCACATGTTTATGTACTGTATGTATGTGTATATCTGGCACTCTTTTGTTTCTTTTTATTTCCTTTGTGTTTGATCACAATTCCTACTCTTGATAGTCTGCAAAGTAAACATCATCATCCTCATCCTTATTATTATTATTATCATCATCATCATCCTCATCCTTATTATTATTATCATCATCGTCGTCAATCTTATAGTGTCAATGACATCATTGCTTAGGGTGTATGATATTACAAAGTGGAACCCTCGCTCAATTGCACATGTTATATTGAAAGTTGCATTCTGCTCCGTGAGTTTACCTGATAAATGAAGAGCAACTTTTTGATATCACACCATTATAGGGCGGAATGGTGCAGCTGGAGTAGGTCTGGAACTCAGGGTCAACATTTAGTACTGCTACAAAAAACTATAAATCCTAAAGACCCTCCTGGGAGTTGTAGTCCAGCAACACTCACTAATTAAATGGCTCTAGAGCTGAGCACCATGGGAGGTTTATTTTATTGACAGCTGAGGTCTTGGCGGTTGCCCATCAGTTTTGTTACACATTTTATTTAAAGCATCTCTTCCCTCATTAACAGTTCACCTTTCATGATTGAATTCTATTTTAATTATCGTTCCTCTTTTTTTTCCAATGGCTGGAATCATTTGCTTGGCATTTCATGGGTTATGTTCGAACAAAAAGTCCAATATTCACTGTATAGTGCTTTTGACTGCATTGAACACTACTATAAAAAGGCAGCATGTGCATTTAAAAAAATAAAAAAATAAATAAAAATGCAAAGCCAAACACCCCTAATAACAGTAGAAATCCATGAATTCCATGCATGCATTACTTCACTGTATTTCTTTTATTATTACACTTTTATGTGCAATCCCTAGTGTTACTGGTGCTGTACAGATTTTAAACCGAGTGCTCATAATCCATAAAGTATAATACAAAGTAATGTTTATATATTTTGTTAAAAAAACAAAACAAAACAAATGAAACAAAAAGAAGAAAAACTGAAAAAATAACAAAACACCCATCTAAAAAAAAAATAAAGAAAAAAGAGAGAAAACAAGAAAGTCTTTACTTGGATAAAGGGACTCTTTCCAGCCCTGGATGGTGCGGAATTCTATTTATTCAGTGGAAATACATTTATTCTTTAAGAATGGAAATTTTATATTAAAAGAGATACTTTTTGGCTTATATTTTGTTTTATTTTCTTATGTAGGAAACAGTTTCTTTGTGCTACAGATATGATGCAGCATTTGTGGCTTCTGTATGTGCGTGCGATGTGTGTGGGGGAGGCCAGGGGGCATTCATGTGCTCAGATTTTCTTTTTGTCTGTTGCAGACAGTTTTTGTGCAACATTTTGGGATTGCTCTGACTGTGAGCTATAGCAACAGACAGAGGGATCACTGTCTAATTTATCTCAACTCTAAAGAGTTCACATTTTCTACTGATCAATAATGAATGCACAAGCCTTATCTTTTTAAACTGATATGACTAGCACCAGTCATGATAAATGACAATATTAATACCGAATTTTGGCATCGTATTGCACAAAAGCTGACACGTAGATTGATATGTCAAAGCAGAGATTTCCCAATACACTTGTTAAAAAGGTATCGCCATTGATTTGAATTTTGTTATGGTTCCCAGGATTCATTTTTAAACATTTGGTTGACCATAATGATGAACAGTTTACAGATCATTTTTCTCATATCAACAAGTCCTACCTATTAATGATCGTAGAAATGAATTGACGTTCCCACCAGTTCAATAACTTGCTGCTGTTTTATTCTCATTTGCTATTGTTGCTATTGTAATTGATAAAAATTTGCATAAATCACTACTCCTGTGTAACTAACAATCTGTTTTTGGTTAAAAAGGGGGATTCTTCATTTAGTTATTTTCGGACATCATAGAGAGTGTCCATAAGCCACCCCTCATTCCCAGAAGGAAGGTCTGAATAACTTGATAAAACGCCCTAACCCCTTTGTCGCTGGTTTAAAATATCAACAACTTGGGATTTACAACACAGAGTTTCTTTGGAAGTCAATGGTGCTGTATTATATGATTGGTATTATTGACATTCATTGAGCTTTTTGTGTAGAAGATTTCAAGTTACCTGCACCAAAGGGGCTCTGGTGTTTTACCAAGCACAGTCAACCCTTTATGATCCCCAGCTCATATACCCCATTAATTTCATTTTCTGACTTAGTTACATAGTTACATAGTTGATAATGTTGAAAAAAGACCCAGATCCATCAAGTCCAACCTATAATCCTACCGTATCAATCCAGAGGAAGGCAAAACCCCCATGAGGTTGATGCCAATTGCCACATTAGGGGAAAAATTCCTCCCTGACTCTAAATATGAAAATCAGAATAAATCCCTGGATCAATGTCCCATCTCCAGAATCTAGTACTCATAACCGGTAATATTATATTTTTCAAGAAAGGCATCAAAACTCGTTCAAAGACTCAACCACCACAACATCCTGTGGCAGAACGTTCAATAGTCTCACTGCTCTTACAGTAAAGAATCCCCGTCTATGACGGTGGTAAAACCTATTCTCCTCTAGATGTAGAGCATGCCCCTTGTCCTTCTTACAGTTGTAGG
Source organism: Rhinoderma darwinii (assembly GCF_050947455.1). Taxonomy (NCBI): domain Eukaryota; kingdom Metazoa; phylum Chordata; class Amphibia; order Anura; family Rhinodermatidae; genus Rhinoderma; species Rhinoderma darwinii. The sequence continues at coordinate 132,210,873 of NC_134690.1, read as the reverse complement.
TGTAAAAAGATCATTAGAAAGATCTCTGTACTGTCCAATTATATTGTTAGTGCATTATAATTAGATCACTCCTAAACTGTATTTTTTCTAAACAGAATAGCCCCAGGTTTGATAACATTTCTTGGTACTGCAATCCGCCCATTCCCTTAATAACCTTGGTCGCCCTTCTTTGTACCCGTTCTAGTTCAGCCATGTCCTTCTTATACACAGGTGCCCAAAATTGTACACAATATTCCATATGTTGTCTGACTAGTGATTTGTATAGAGGCAAAACTATGTTCTTGTCACGAGCTTGTTTCTTTGACATCCCAGAACATAACTAAATGTAGAATTTCCCCTTTAAATTGTGAATTATTTTAGACCATTCCACATGAAATTTGTATTCAGGAATTTTCCCATATGTTTTCCTTGCATTTTCATAAATGGTGGTAAAAGTTTACATTTGTCCCATTTATATTAGTGGGATATCAAGGCACTATGCAGTTCCAATACTATGAGTTGTGTTTAGAGACAGATTTATCTGCATGCTTCTATCATTCTTATCATAATGCCTTACAAGTTTTGTTTCACTGCTTGTCTATCAAAGTCAATGCTACAAGCTGGTTGGTTAATGTATTATATTATTTATATATCCACACCGAGCACGGATTAGCATTGCATTTGTAAATTGCATTCTGGAGAAGGTACTTGGGTATTTTCTTGACGACTATAAATATTGCTCTAACTATTCCCCACTGTGTCTGACACTGAACTGAGCAACGTTACTGTTTATTCTGCAGACTTGGTCATATGCCTCTTAATGAACTTGTCATACATGTCTTAATAAATCCTGCAATGAGGTTTTGTTACTGGCATAAAGTGTAAAAATATATTTATACAAGAAAAGGTCAATGGAATATCCAGGAGAACAAATAAACATTTTAATTATTGACAATGGGTTCACTTTAGTTCATTATCATTTTGTATATTTATATTTATTGCTGATCTGTTTTTTTCCTTCTTCAGTCCTTCTTATCTACAACCGCAGTGGAATGTAACCTATGGTTCCTTGTAAGCGGACTGAGGAGGGGCTGACTGTAATGTTCTTCAAAGGGATAACTGACACACAGCCCAGAATGATCTCTATGTTAGCTCACATACATTTACATACAGATTTGTTATTTTACGTGTTTTTTACTTTATGTATAACTAGGTCTTTAACACAAGACACTTTTGGAGACATCCATAAAATGAAAGCATGGAGTAAGCAGTATATCTCTACCTGGTCTCTGAGTAACAGGTCTACACAACGTTCTATTACATATTTTTGGATAAAATCTGTTGATTATTGGCTAATTGATAACTTTTCACCATACTAAGCTATTATATATTTATGTATGTATGAGTGTACATATGAATATGGGTTCATCAATCAGTTCGTGTATATGTATGTATCTTTTTAGGTGAACATTTTCAGTGGTGTTCCCCAACCAGTAGCTCGGAATCAACACTTGGGCCCCCAGCTTGTGGTAGCGGTAAACAATATTGTGTATTGTGCACCAATGACCCCATGGATGTCACAGCATTACTTGGGCATGGCACAAGGGTCAAACCATAGCAACGGCACCAGCTGCCCTGGCTAAGTAAGGTGGCTTACATCCAGAATAGATGCCAGAGGAAAGGGTCAATTAATAAAGGATAAAGCTTTTTAACCCTTTTCTGGGAGCCAGTCCCACTTCTACTGATTAAAAAAATGTGAAATAGTCAAAAAGGAAGGTTGTGGACCTGACTTTTAACTTGGTGCTAAAGCAAGCACCACATCATTGCCACTTGGTATCTTTTACATGCAGATTTTTTATTAGGTTGATTCATTTGTTCTTATTAAAGGGTAGCCTGGTTTAGAAAACCCATTTTCAAATATCTTATTAAATAACTTTGCACTAAAAGAGGAAGGATCCCCATTCAGGACCGTTATCAATTAGCCAATGCGAGTGTCTGTTGCCGTGGAGGAGTTGGCATATACACATCTTGATGCTTAATTTCTCCTGTGGTGGCACAGCAGGCAAATTGAACGCTTAGTACCAGGTTCCCCCACAGAATACAGCTAAATACAGAGGGGTCCCTGCAGCAGGAGACCCTGTGATCCGCTTATCGTCAGGGGACCTTTAAGCAACAAGACATTGTTCAAAGTGGACAGTCCCTTTAATACCTGGTTGTGAATTGTTAATACATATAAGTTGTATGTGATATTTAAATATGGCTGGGGACCTTGGGTTTACAATATTTTTATATGAGGCATGATTTTGGTGCGATTTGAGAAGTCCTACAGTACTATAGCATTTTCCTTTAGGTATATATGTACATCAAAACCTCTGTAAGCAGGCAGTGAATAAGCCATCTGAGAAGGAAAATCTGCAGTAAACCATTTTACTTTGAAAGACTTGCAGATGTTAACAGATGGAGCACAAATGAATGAACACTGTAATACATTGAAGTCAGTCTAAAATATTAACCTGAGGAATATTAACCTGGGGAATTGTCATTAATTTATCGTTTTCCTTTGAAGTTCTGTGTATTTGTCATTCTCAGTTCTGTACATTTCTATTTTCTCTACATTCCCTGGATATGTATTTTCATTACCAATTCTGATTATTGTAGAATCTTATCTATAAGAAAATGTCCTTGTTTCCCATAATAACCAATCAGCGTTCTACTGGAAAAGGAGTACATGGACTCTGGTTGCTATGGGTAACAAGATTTCCTATAACATGAGACCCAGTGTAACCTTGGTATATATATATATATATATATATATATATATATATATATATATATATATATATATATATATATATATATATATATATAGCCATTATATGATTGAAATGCGAGGTTACTAAAACAAATAGGATTTGACTGCCTGAGTAAATAAGCAATACAGATTTGTTGGGGGAGATTATGGAGATCTTTGTCTGCCATGATACAATACTCTGCACAGCAAATGTAAGAGGCACATTTTATTCTAGTATGTTATTGAATACACAGAGTAGATGATCTCTGTTTATGTTAACTTAAGGTTTTATACATTTGATTTAAGTCAAGTACAAGGATCGGCACTTATGTGGCTAACGTTAAAGGGGATTATATGACGTAAGAAAGAAGAGGCTGCTTTTTTTTCCAGGAACAGTACAATTCTTGTCCATGGACTCTATCTGGTATTGCACTAGATTAAGTTGAATGAGGCTGATCTGTAATACCAAACACAGCCAATGGACAAGAGTGGCGCTCTTTCTAAAAATAAAAAAAAGATACAAAAAAACTAGTTTGCTAGAGAAATATAATGTCGATTTTGTGGCTGTTTCAATTTGTTGTCCCACTTAATCAAACTTTTAATTGTTACAATGCTAATTGAATGAGATACTGTGAGACATATTTGCATGTCGACTTTGCTATGATTGCTGATCCAGATTAGAATTTTCTTGTATTGTATATGTTATGATTATACACAAAGATTTTGGAGCTGAACTCTGAGAAAATATATAACTATTTTGACTCTTAGGCCATGTTCAGACGTGGCAGAATTTTTCCGCTGCAAATGTTGGTGCAGATTCAAGGCAATTACATAACGAATCTGCACCAACATTTGCATATTTGACAGGTAATTCAGACGTTGCAGATATCGCAGCAGACTTGCCACAGATTTCAGTTTTTGCATTGCAAAGGTTGAAATCCGCAGTGAAATTCCGCTTCTTCTCCGCAATGTAAAGAGCATGCTGCGGAGGGAAAATTCTGCACCGCAGCCTAAATTCCGACAGTTATTTTCTGCAACGTTTGAACTAAGTTTCCTAAAAATTGAAAGAAACAAATGTAAAAAATGGCTGCTGCAGAATTCCACGGCGGACTGTCCGCAGCGGAATTCAACAGCAATTCCGCCACGTCTGAATGTGCCCTTACAGTGTGGCTTAAGTAGTGCTAGATACTTTTTTGTTAACTAATTTATGTATTCATTATGGGGACAACGTTCCCACTGAGGTAACAAATTTAGAAATCCCAGTTAAACGTTGTAATTTATCAGACAGGAGACTTATGGATTGTGACATAACTGTTTAAAGGCTGCGGACACCTTGGTCGGTGCTAAGCTTAAAATGATAGGAGTGAATTCTCCCCATATGATGTATAACAAAAAGACAAGAGCATGGAAGCAGCACTCACGAAAAAAAAAGTGATGTTTAGTCACCCAACAAAAGCAACGTTTCACTTCCTCAATGGAAGCATTTTCAAAACGTCTTGAAAATGCTTCCATTGAGGAAGTGAAACGTTGCATTTGTTGGGTGAATAAACTTCACTTTTTTTTCGTGAGTGCTGCTTCCATGCTCTTGTCTTTTTGTTAGATATATATATATATATATTGCATGTACTTTAAAAGAATAATTATTTTAAATTGGTTTTAATAAGAAAAATTCTACCCTTTAACTTCGGCAGCAGACCTGTATATAAACTACACTGCAAGCTGCTCTATCCCGTGCTGTCCTCATTCCAACAGACAGCTCTCTAACGGCTCAGTCTGTAGCTCCTCTCTAAATCCTACTCAAATCCTATTTAATTTATGTTTATTTTATTTGTTTTTTGCTTTTGTTTTTTTTTTTTAGATTTGAGCTTAGATTAGCCTTCAGGGGAGGTCAGAGAAGGGCTACAGACAGAGAGCCGTCTGATGGAAGGTGCTCAGAAGCGCATCGTGCAGCCTGCAATGTATTGTATTACATGCTAGCCGCAAAAGCCAAAGGGTAGACATTTTTTTTTTATTAAAACCAATTTAAAATTAAAATTAGGTTGAAAGGTATCCATTGCCTTTAAGAAATTAAAAACTGGACACTAATGTAACTATGTTAAAGACTTGAAATTGTGAAGGGACCCACCGTAATAGTGCCAGAATGGATAGCACAACATTTAACTAAGCACAAAAAATTTTCGAGCTACTATGTGAGCTTAAAAGGTAGTTCAATTTCACGCCATTTTGAAAAGTCTAAGATGAATACCAGTATCAGAAGGCTGTGGTACTGCCACATTTTACCGTGTGGAATGCCCGCTATTCTACCCAACTCAGGTGACTATAAAGTTCTATGGTGATCTAAGTTTTTTTTAGTAGTGCTGCAGGCAGTCTGGGTCTTGTGGCCATAATATGGATGTCTGAAACTGGCCTGAGTTAGGTTTAGAGTTTAGCTAAGCTTGTGATAGTGGGCGACATTGTTGATCAAATATAAAGCCCCCACCCTTCCTCTTTTATAGAGATCTTCAGCAGAAGAAAGATTACTTAAAAGTTTTCCACTCTTGGTCATGTTTTCTGTGTCCATTTTAAATCACATAGGAAGAGAAATGTGCATATAGCCTACCAGAGGCAGACATACAATTGGTGCAACCTGTGCAGCTGCACACAGGCCCAGAAGATAGGGGGCCCACTGCCACCTTAAAAGCAGCTTTGTACTATCTATTGGATTGCATGCATGGAGTCAGCTATTTACAATGGCTCACAATTACTGAGGAATTGTTAGAGAGACAAGACGGGAGGGTGTTTGGTGAGCTAATGGAGAGTAAGGGGCCCACATACTGTTCTTGCACAGGGGCCCTCTGCTGTCTATGTACACCCCTGTACCCTATGTATTCGGTAATGGTATACACAGAGTCAGGAGGAAGTATGCAACAAAAATGATTTTTTTTTAATTTTATTATATTTTTCTTCTTCCATAAAAGCATTGTTGTAAATATGATTCAGAGTAGATATGATGCTGCACGATACACATTTCTAATAATGACAGGTTTTTGGAATTACAATCTGTTTGTAATAGTAATATACTGAAAGAAAACAATTTAATGTTTATGTTCATGCAATTTATAAGTATTGAAGTAATTATACAGCACATTTTATAGCATAGTTTATGTGGATCTCGGCTATAAGATTTCCATCCTCAGGGATATCATTGTTTAATGACTCACGCCAAAGACTGGGTCTGAGCCTGCTGGTCTATTTGTAAACGTAATGTAGAATGCATACCCAAAATTTACAGCAATAATGTATTCTGTGGCTGTTCACAGTTCGTTCCTCTTAGTCCAAAATGATATTATGGTGTCTTACTGTTGCTTTTTATTGTATGTAGAATAAAACAGATACACAGTTTTCATTTATTTAATTTTTTTTTCTGTTTTGTTAAAGCCTTATAGGTACGGATCTTGAGTTTATGAATAGAATACAATTACTCAATTTACAAAGTTAATGGGCTCTCTTATCTTGGTTGGCTCATGGTTTTGTACCATGTTAATTGTATAGCTATAATTAAAAGAAAAAAAAAACAATTAAAAATTCTAAAGAAGAAAAAGACATGACCTGCTGTTTTCAGAATGATAATGACCATTATGTAAACGTTCTAAACAAATGTGTAGCTATATTTGAGTGTGGTACCTTCTTTAGTATGAATGTTTTGCTTTATGTTAGAATAATGTTTTGGTTTATGTTAGAATAATGTTTTGGTTTATGTTAGAATAATGTTTTGGTTTATGTTAGAATAATGTTTTGCTTTATGTTAGTGTAAATTTATTTTTCGTTTCATAATAATTTGTAATAACAGATGTAAAAGTAGTGTAATTTGCAAACACTTCATAAAGAAATAATGGATATAGAAAAGTAAGATAAGTTTCTGAAATACCAATCTATTTTCTAGTAAATGATGATCTTTATAGATCATTGTGTTTTTAACCTTTATTGAAAAGCATTGAATAGTTTTATTTCATGTCAGTTATTCATCTATTCATATGTACATTATAATAACAAACATATTCACATATAACTGTACTAGGATTATATAGTATATTATTTTCTTTATGTTTATTTGTTATATCATAGAACCAGTTTTGCATTTTCACTTTTTTACAACTGTATATTATGCTGCTATTTTGACCACAATCATTTATAGTTGGTCCCATTGCTACAGATATGATAATCCACAAAGTTAATATGTGCATATATCTTCATACGTATCGTGACATGGCAGAGGATAGTATCAGTGCAGTTATAGCTATTACTAGAATGATGGCCCCTTAGAGTTCCATTTATTATAATGGGAGCATTGTCAACATAACTCAGAGTTAAAGGGTACATATTGTTATAACTTTTATCTCAATAGGGTAAAGTGGTGTTTTCCTCATCTTCCTTCCCCTTTCCCTTCCTTCAGTCGCTCTAGAAATTTTCAGAAACCTTTGGACTGACCAAACAATTAGTAAGTAAAACAGTAAATACCTAGACAGTGAAAAGAAGGTGGCAGCAGTATCTCTCGCTCTCAGTCTTTGTGAGACCTATGTAATAGGAGAGGAGGAGGGAGGATCATGATACAGTAATTCTGACTCATCCTGTTTTGAAGACTCATGCTATGAGAGGGGAGAGGGAGCAGCAGAGGGAAGACATTTGATGGGCTCAAAGAACACAGCACAGCTCTTACATCACACTAGGAAAAGCCTGCCTATTCAACAATCATGGAGAGAGAAAATGCTTGCAAACAACAAATGGAAGGAGATACCCTAAGGTCTAATGCACACGACCGTGTTTTTTTTGTCTGTCTGCTATATACAATTTTGCGGATAGCACACAGACCCATTCATTTATATGGCACCATGCACATGACCGCGTTGTTCACTGTGTGGGGGCCGCGATTCCATGCCACAAAAACTCAGGACATGTCAATTGGCTGTCCATATTTGCGGATCATGTGACCTACTCAGGGTTTGGACCAATTCCATCCTTCCTTTTTTTTGCGGACGTGTGAATACTGATGCACTACACGGATGCACTAGAGAAGTTTTTTTGCGGACAAATGGACCACAATGAATCTGTAGTTTTGCAAACCGCAAATTCACTACGGTCAGGTATTAGGATTTTCCCATTAGGGATAAACGTGCAGTTTAGGCCGAATATTTCTGACTACCCTGTGTCTAATATAGATTTACAGTTGCCTAAATTGATTGTTTTTAAAGTGATTTTTTCAATTTGGAACTAGAAGTACCCTTTAAAGCGAACCTGTCATCGGATTATGCTTCCCTATTTAATAGCAGCATATTATAGAGACAGGTCTGCTCTCCTTTAAGCCAAAACAACACAAAAACATATTGTGCGGTTTTCTAATAGGATTGTTCAAAGAATACACCGGTGTCATTGTCATAATCGCTCCCTCTCCCCGCCTCCCATAAGAAAGAATATGGGAGAAAGAGGGAGAAGTCTAGAACATTGAAAGTTAGCTAAGAGCTTGGACTAGGGCATCACAGTTTAATATATAAGAATTATGAGATTGCAGTTTAAAGCATAATTCTATTCAAAGTCCTACAATTTGTGTGTTACTACAGTTAAAACATATGACTCCCCCCTCATACAGAACAATTCAGGAAGCTCAGATATGGAGTCTTGTTTGGTAGGGTCCTCACACTGTAGAGCTGATTTAGCTGTTCCTGTCACCAGTAAATTAATTTACCTGACTAACAAAATAGCAGTTCTGGAGGGTCCAAAAAAATTTTTTTCTTTACTTGTTAAAGGTGTTGTCCATTCTGGCTGTAGCATATGTGTTGAAATAAAAAAAAAAGCCCATACTCCCCTGATAAATCCACAGCAGCTCGAGCGCTCGCTCCCTCTCCTCTCTTTAGATTAAATGTTCATGTAAATGATGTGCTAACATGTAATCATTGGCTGCAGTGGTCACATGCCAGATGACATGCAATTGTTGCTGCAATATGAACATAGACCGGTGGAGGACTATCTGCATTAGTTTGCATCAGTTTTCAGTCATCAAACAAACACTAGTGTGGACGTGCCATTAGTATTAATGGTACAAAAATCACCTGATCAAGATAGGTAGCAGAAAGGCCTAATGCACACAACTATAGTATAGAACTGTGCTGTATGGATCTATAATACAATTCTCATAGCCTGCTATGGGCCCATACTATACCTCTGTATGTGTCCATAAGGAAAAAATTGTGGTATGCAGCATTACATGCTGTATTACGGAAGCCCCAAATGGCAGCAGACGAAGTGTCTATGGGTCCTTACAGATTTGCTGCGAGTCCATCCCTTAGTAAAGTTTAGATAAGCTGTTTTCAGTGCATTCCAAAATACTGTACATAGTAAAATATCACTCCTACTATTATTACAGTTGTTTGATGTACACTTTTTTTGTCTAAGCGATCTAAAGTAATATAAATGAAAAATCTTTTCAGACCTGTTTACACCAAAAAAAATTCAGGCAACAGAAAAAAAAATCAATTGACAAATTGATCTGAGAATCTGATGTACATTTTCCATCAGAGCAATTATGGGGTAGATGTTTTCTCTCCCTGGTGCACATCACCAACATGGCCCAGCGATGGCTCCCCCAAGAGCTGTGCATTCGGCAGACATATGCATTGTAAATCTAAATGTTGCTATGGGTGGCACTCACATATACTAATACCGATGAAGAAGATGATTTCTATGCATGCACATAGTTATAATGGGCAATTATTGTTATGACCGAAACAATCAAATATAGTGATAATAGATCAGTGTAAACAGACCTTTAGTATTAAATCAGGTATAATAATGCTTCCACAGCTACAAAATCCGTCCCCCACAGGCAAGTTATTCTGTACAAACCCCAGATATTACTTGCTGTTTGGTGTGTGACAATGACACAGCAGGTTATAAAATTAACTACAACAGTACGTCGCTCAAATATATCTTCATTATCCTGTTTTTCAATACATTTTCCATAAGTATGCTGTTATTTTTGTTAGACTATAATCTTTGCTTTACTTGCAACGTATTGCTATAACTATGTACAATAAAAGGGACTTATCCCTGCTTCTCTGTCTTTTAGTTTTATAAATTGCTTAATAAAGAAAGTATGAGCACAAAATTTTGTCCAGCTGCCCAAACAAATTATTCCTGCAAATATCCCAGGCAGAGAGAAGTCCCACTACACTTGCAATGTGCATGAGATTTGTAGCCAATCATAGGATGTATGGATTCTTATTTATCATATAATTGACTCAAAGCTGATCATCTCTATACCGTGGATTCCCACAAGCAGAGTTGGAATGACCAACCAAAATACAAGAGGACAGGGGCCCGGACTCTAGTGTACTAGTCAACTTTTAGAGTTGTGTTTATGCCATCCTACTAAATCTTCACGTAAATTTATCTTCTCCAGATAGCTATAAGAATCCCTAAGAATAAATCATTCCATGAACTCTAAATGATCTGATTTGCTTATATAACTGGAGTGTCAAAAAAGCTCCATAGCAAAGATCAGCGGAGCATTACTCAAAACTGAAAATTCAGATTTCTAAAAACCCCTTTCTCTCTTTTATGCAAAAACATTACATGGCAGTTGTTAAAGCTATAGGAAATATTTTCTATTTTCTATTTACCTATTTATTAGTTATCTTGATGTATCAGAAGGTTACAGCCACACATGGCAGCCATAACACTGCCCATATGGACTGCCACCCAGTAAACAATTCTCCATTTTTAGGCTGGATTACAATATCCCCCTGTCATAGTAGTTCTCTAGGTCTGGTATTCTGCTCATTAACAGAATTAATAGCAAGATAGGTCTGTTCGGGTAGAGGAGTGCGGCAGTGCATGTGAATATAAGGACATATAAGAAGCACAGAAATGCATATGTGTTGCATAGTCATTAAAGGGTACCCCGAATGCCGTTGGCATTCTAGTTACTGAGATTCAACAAATACAATGAGCGTTACATGTTTGACCAAGCAAATGAATGACGCTCAAAGCCTCTCTGCAAGGATCCTCTGCCGGATTTATAATACATCTACCTAAGCAACAGAGCCGCAATAAACGTAAACATCTGGCAGGAGACAGAAACGGCTAAACATTGGAGGTTCCCTTTAAGATGCTATTAATATATTGCCCACTAGGCTCATAAGAAAAAGCTCTTAATTTGATGCGTCATCAAAATAGACTTGCCATTATACTATGAAATTTCCATATATTTATTTGTGGCTTTACATATAGTGTGCAGTTTGTACATTGCTTTTGTTTTGGCACTATATACAGTATATAAAATATATAACATGTCATAGTGTTTAGCATTGTTGCCATATCTGGGGAATTGTATTTAATATTGACCAAAGCAACATCTGCATACAGTATTAGTGTTGTTGTTGTGTTGGTCTATGCTTCCTCCAGCTTACTGAGTTCCCCTAGACTAAAAATAGTGACAGGTTTATTGTTTTCTTCTAAAATGATCTCTAGAGCAGATGAATACATGCCTTTGGTAGAAAAAATAGGTTATAAGCTCTACCGAGACAAGGAACATTGTGAATTAATTATTTTTTGTACACAGTAGCCCAATGCTACATAAAATAGATTACAAAAGCAATGTGAATCTTAAAGAAAGATCAAAAAGCCAAAAACATGACATTCACTCAACCCTTTGATTTCATCGTACCAGCTGAAAATCATTCCCAGGTTAATGATTACAGCATATCTTTGATGCAAAATATACTTATTGTGTTATATCTATCCATATTTATTCATTGATACATATATATTACAGGGTTGCCAAAATAATAAACATACAACATTTTGGGTATAAATTAGAAAACAAAAATGAATGAAAAAGATTATTCTTTATATTAGATTTATAGTTATATACGACTATAGCTGAGAATACTATTATCAACACATTAGCAGCATTATCTGTGAACTGTAAAATGATGATAATTACAATCACAATAACCTGCATCTATTTTTTGTAATATGGATACTGGCCCAAAGTCCCCCATTTTTTTAATTACGGGTGGTTGGCCTGGTAACCCTTCATAGTGCCGTTTCAAGGATCCAGTAAACTTAGTACAGCTCATTTAATTTCTTTACACAGTACTAGGAAACAGGATTTCTCATTCCAAAGGTTAGGAAGAAGTTTAACTTCTTAAATGCCATCTGTGACAACAATATGTCCTTCATGAATGCCCCAAATGTCATTTCAAATTCTGACATTAGTTTGAATCCACTTATATTATGTTGTTATCATTTTTATTATCTTTGCCTTGTACCTGTGTTTATAGGTGCTATTGTTTAGAGTGTGTATAGTGTAGATTGATATAGTTTCCACAGATTTATAAATCAAACTTAATATTTTACAAAATAAAAAAAATCAATTAATGGCCTTCAACCACCATACCAAAATAGTATTTGAAAATGTATTTTTAATAAAATTGTAGATAAAAGCAAGCAGACAAAATATACTGTATCAAATATATACCACAACATTTATCAATAAAAGCAATATATCAATGTATCACGAACATATCTCACAATAGAAATAAAATATTGGATCGCAATGGTTTGTGATATAGGTGTATGTACCAAATTGCAATAGAGCTCTCGACTTGTTTGGATTTTTAATTCAACACGTGTGATTTGCTATAGATGAAATGCGCTATGTATGTATGCTGCAGGGCCCGTGTGATACGGACCAATTTCTTTGGGATATTAAAATCACCAATGTCGCTCGGACACACACAACCATCACGAGGCTAATAGTGAGCCATCCTCCATTTAGCACTTTACAAAATCTAACTTGCACAATTCAATTCCTTGATATATCTTCATTCAAAGTTTGTAGAAAACAAGAATATGGAACATGGGCCTTTAGGTGCACTTTTTTTTATTGTTTTGACTGTTTTTCCCTATTGATCTATCCAATATGCTGTAAAGAAAATAAAAAGAGTGAATATAAATACAGTAGCGGCTCCTGCCTTCCAATGACATCCATTGTTTTGCTACAAACAGGGAAATTAGATAAAGTGCAGGAGTGGGAAAGGGTTTTGGATGCAGCAGGTGTTGTTATAATGTATGGACAGGGGTCGTTAAATAATGGTAGATAATTATTTCTGTCGTGCAGCACAACATAGGGTATTTTGATAACTGTAATGTCCGCAGCCGCAGACTCCTCTCATCCTGCCGATTCCTTCCTTCCCGGAGATGCTAGCACATGCGGCCATCCTGGCTTGCAGTGACCACTAGGGTGCATGCCAGAGCTCAGTCCCGGCCTTAAAGGGCAAGCACACTCACATGTTTACAATTGTTTAATCACCCTGGATTAAAGGAATTCACTCATTGACTGAGCATTGTTGTGTTTTCCCGTGTCAGTCTAGAAAATGGTCCATTAGTGTTTTCCTGTTCCCAGTGTTCCCGTTCCTGCTACCTGTATCCTGTATCCCGTGCTACCTTGTTCCTGTGCCTTAAAAGAGTTGGAGTCGTGTTGTGTTACACCATGCCTGGTGTCAGCTGCCAAGGTCCCATCTGAGTCTAGCCACCACTACTCTCTGTACTACCACAGAAACCCTTGCTCGGACTATAAACTTTACTGGTACACTGTTTTGGCCATCTGTTATCCCGCATACCCACAGATCGTGACAATAATTATATCATAGTATCATAGTTCGTACGGTTGAAAAAAGACACATGTCCATCGAGTTCAACCAAGGGATGGGAAAAGGAAGTAAAACATTTCTACACATAGGAGCTTATATTTTTTGTTCTAGGAAATTATCTAAGCCTTTTTTAAAGCCATCAACTGTCCCTGCTGTGACCAGCTCCTGCGGTAGACTATTCCATAGATTCAACATTCTCACAGTAAAGAAGGCTTTTCGCCTCTGCAGTTTGAACCTTATTTTTTCCAGACAGAGGGAGTGCCCCTTGTTTTTTGAGGGGGTTTTGCATGGAACAGGATTTCACCATATTTTTTGTATGTGCCATTAATATATTTATATAAGTTAATCATGTCCCCCCCTTAGTCGTCTTTTTTCAAGGCTAAATAGGTTTAATTCTTTTAATCTTTCCTCATAACTTAGATTTTCCATGCCCTTTATTAACTTCGTTGCTCTTCTTTGTATTTTTCTAACTCCAGGGCATCCTTTCTATGAACTGAAGCCCAGAACTGAACTGCATATTCTAGATGAGGCCTCACTAATGCTTTGTAAAGTGGTAATATTATGTCCCTGTGCCGCGAGGCCATGCCTCTTTTAATACACAACAATATCTTGCTGGCCCTTGAAGCAGCTGATTGACATTGCATGCTGTTATTTAGTTTATGATTTACAAGTACACCCAGATCCTTGGCAACAAGTGACTCCCCCAGTGTAGCTCCCCTTAGGACATATTATGCATGCAGGTTGTTCGTACCCAGGTGCGTAACTTTACATTTATTTACATTAAACCTCATTTGCCAAGTGGACGCCCAAACACTTAGTTTGTTTAAATCAGCTTGCAATTCACAAACATCTTCCATAGACTGAAAATTACTACATAGCTTGGTGTCATCTGCAAAAATAGAAATAGTGCTATTAATCCCATCCTCTATATCAGGGGTCTCAAACTCGGCAGGGTAAGTGGGCCGCATATAGAAAAAATGGGAAGTTGACGGGCCGCATTACTTTCAAATTTGATACAATACAAAGTTATTGTTAATAAATTACTTATTTGAACTACTATAACACTGTATTACTATAATAATAATACTACATTACTTTAATAATACAGCTAGGTTTAAAATTTTAGATATTTCTCCACGTGCTTATTTAAAAAATCCAGTTTTCCAGTTTAAGTGTCGCTAAATGCAGCTCGACGGCTCAGTTAGCAGCGTTTGGCAGACACACATGTCAAGATTGGGCAGCCCCTTTTTAGATAGTGCCACAGTGCCCTCTGTGGAGGCTGCCGCAGTGCCCTCTGTGGAGGCTGCCGCAGTGCCCTCTGTGGATGCTGCCGCAGTGCCCTCTGTGGAGGCTGCCGCAGTGATCTCTGTGGATGCTGCCGCAGTGCCCTCTGTGGATGCTGTCGCAGAGTCCTCTGTAGATGCTACCACAGTGCCCTCTGTAGATAATGCCACAGTGCCCTCTGTAGATTCTGCCACAGTGTCATCTGTAGATGCTGCCACAGTTCCCTCTGTAGATGCTGCCACAGTGCCCTCTGTAGATGCTGCCACAGTGCCCTATGTAGATGCTGCCACAGTGTCCTCCGCAGATTCTGCCACAGTGCCCTCTGTAGATGCTGCCACAGTGCCCTCTGTAGATTCTGCCACAGTGTCATCTGTAGATGCTGCCACAGTTCCCTCTGTAGATAATGCAACACACCCCTAGATAATGCCACAGTGCCCTCTGTAGATGCTGCCACAGTGCCCTCTGTAGATTCTGCCACAGTGTCATCTGTAGATGCTGCCACAGTTCCCTCTGTAGATGCTGCCACAGTGCCCTCTGTAGATGCTGCCACAGTGCCCTATGTAGATGCTGCCACAGTGACCTCCGCAGATGCTGGCACAGTGCCCTCTGTAGATGCTTCCACAGTGCCCTATGTAGATGCTGCCACAGTGCCCTCCGCAGATCCTGCCACAGTGTCCTACGCAGATGCTGTCACAGTGCCCTTCGCAGATGCTGCCACAGTGTCCTCGGCAGATGCTGCCACAGTGATGTCAGGGGCTTGCCCAGAGCTGGAGTTCCGGAGCAGAGCCGCTTCTAGCACTATATGGACAGAGATGTCAGGGGCAACCCCAGAGCTGGAGTCCCGGGCAGAGCGCTAGTAGGCTCTTCCTGGGACTCCAGCTGTGCTCCTGACATCACGGGGACTCCTGCTCTGTCCTTATATGGACAGCGATGTCAGGGAAATCCACAGAGTCCCGAAACAGAGCCTATACTAGCGCTCTGCACTGGCCTCCGGCTCTGGGGAAGCCCCAGACATCGTGTGTCCAAACATGGACACCGATGTCAGGGAATTCTACAGCGTCTCGGAGCAGAGCCTATACTAGTGTCTCTGTGTCCCGCGGGCCGCAGATGACAGCCCCAGGGGCAGCATGCAGCCCGCGGGCTGCGAGCTTGAGAGCCCTGCTCTATATCATTAATAAATAAGTTGAATAATATTGGTCCTAGCACGGAACCCTGAGGTACACCACTTATAACCGGGGACCATTCAGAGTAGGAATCATTGACCACAACTCTCTAGATACGGTCCTTGAGCCAGTTCTCAATCCAATTACAAACGATACTTTCTAAACCTATAGTCCTTAATTTACCCATTAGACGTCTATGAGGGACAGTGTCAAATGCTTTTGCAAAGTCCAAAAACACTATATCCACAGCGGGCCCTCTTTCTAGGCTTCTGCTCACCTCCTCATAAAAACAAATCAGGATGGTTTGACAGCTTCTGTTTTTAGTAAAATCGTGCTGGCTGTCACTTATGATACTATTTTTTGTCACATAATCCTGTATATAGTCCTTAATAGCCCCTCAAACATTTTCTCCATGATGGATGTAAAGCTTACTGGTCTATAATTACCTGGGGAAGACCTAGAGCCCTTTTTGAAAATAGGCACCACATTTGCCCTGTGCCAGTCCCTTGGCACTATACCAGTCACCAGAGAATCTCTAAATATTATGAAGAGGGGGACAGATATAACTGAACTAAGCTCTTTAAGAACTCTAGGGTGTAACCCATCTGGTTGCGGGGCCTTATGCACGATTATTTTATTTAATTTAGCTTGGACCATATCTACATTTATCCAATTCAGTATATCAACTGATATATTAACAGCAGTGGCATCGGCTACATCAGCTGTTCTTCTGTTGTATATACGGAGCTGAAGAACCCATTTAGTAACTCTGCCTTCTCTTGATCCCCTGTGACTAGAGATGAGCGTACCGGGACAACCGAACCCGGTTTCGGTCCGAACATCGGGAAAAGTTCGGTTCGCAGCAAATCCGAACTTCACCGGGTTCGGCCGAACCCGTTTTGACCGAACCCGTTCAAAAGTATTATACAAATCGGCAGCCACTTTTCTCTATCAATCACTGATAGAGAAAAGAGGCTGCTGATTAAAAATAAAATAAAAAGCATTTAATACGTACCCGGTCGTTGTCTTGGTGACGAGTCCCTCTTCTTCCTCCAGTCCGACCTTCTTTTCTGACGCGGCAGCCTGTGATTGGCTGCAGAGGCTGCGGCAGCCTGTGATTGGCTGCAGTGGTCACATGGGCTGTAACGTCATCCAGGAATATCGGGCCGGATGTCGAGAGGGACGCGTCACCAAGGCAACGGCCGGGAGACCGGACCGGAGGAAGCAGAAAGTTCTCGGTAAGTATGAACGTCTTTTTTTTTTTTTTTACAGGTTACCCTATATTCTGATCGGAATTCACTGTCCAGGGTGCTGAAACAGTTACTGCCGATCAGTTAACTCTTTCAGCACCCTGGACAGTGACTATTTACTGACGTCGCCTAGCAACGCTGCCGTAATGACGGGTCATTACGGGGCCTCATGCACATGACCGTAAAGTAAAAACACCCGTTATTACGGGTCGTAATTATGACCCGAAATAGCGGGCCCATAGACTTCTGTTAGCCACGGGTACCTTCCCGTTTTCTCACGGGAAGGTGCCCGTGCCGTTAAAAAGATAGAACATGTTCTATTTTTTTATTTTACGGGCCGTGCTCCTATACTTTATAATGGGAGCATGGCTCGGAAAAACGACCGGCTGCCCGTGGCCGGCCGTGCTCATCTGCTGAAATACTCTGTGCTGCCTTAAACTCTGTGGACAGGTCAGGATCCTGTTTCTTTTAAATACTGCTGGGGAACACGCTCGATCCACTATATAAGGCTGCGCTACAGTGCAGCATTTAAAAGAAACAGGATCCTGACCTGTCCACAGAGTTTAAGGCAGCACAGAGTATTTCAGGAGATGAGCGTGCAGATTCAGTGCTGCTGTGAACTCTGCTCTTACCATTACGTAGCTCTCAGTCTGTTACCTCTCCTCCACTCCTGTCCTCAATAACACCTTCACATGATTGGCAAGTCACCACGTAATGGTAAGAGCAGAGTTCACAGCAGCACAGAGTATTTCAGGAGATGAGCGTGCGGATCTTGTGCGGGATGGTGACTTGCCAATGATGTGAAGGTGTTATTGAGGACAGGAGTGGAGGAGAGGTAACAGACTGAGAGCTACATAATGGTAAGAGCAGAGTTCACAGCAGCACTGAATCTGCACGCTCCTCTCCTGAAATACTCTGTGCTGCTGTGAACTCTGCACTTACAATTACATAGCTCTCAGTCTGTTACCTCTCCTCCACTCCTGTCCTCAATAACACCTTCACATGATTGGCAAGTCACCACCCCGCACAAGATCCGCACGCTCATCTCCTGAAATACTCTGTCCTGCCTTAAACTCTGTGGACAGGTCAGGATCCTGTTTCTTTTAAATGCTGCACTGTAGCACAGCCTTATATAGTGGATCGAGCGGGTTCCCCAGCAGCATTTAAAAGAAACAGGATCCTGACCTGTCCACAGAGTTTAAAGCAGCACAGAGTATTTCAGGAGAGGAGCGTGTGATTGGCTGCAGAGGCCGCTGCAGCCTGTGATTGGCTGCAGAGGCCGCTGCAGCCTGTGATTGGCTGCAGAGGCGGTCACGTGGGTTGAAGCGTCATCCCTGGAGGCCGGCCTTCTGACATCATCCTGACATGCGTGACCGCCACTACAGCCTGTGATTGACTGCAGCGGCGACATGGATGAAACGTTATCGCTGGAGGCCGGACAGGAGGAATGTAAGTATGAACATATTTTTTTAAATTTTTTTACTACATTAAAATTGTATTTTCTGCGCGCCGAGCATGGTACTGTCAAGGTTGCTGAAAAAGTTAGTTCTGCCCATTAACTCTTTCAGCACCCTGGACAGTACCATGCTCGGCACACGGAAATTACAGGTTCGGTCAGAACTAGTTCGGTCCGAATCAAACTTTTTCGTGAAATTCGGCGAACTAGCCGAACCAAACTTTTCATAAGTTCGCTCATCTCTACCTGTGACCAACTCCCCATTACCACTATCTAGGGGTCCTACATGTTCAGACCTTGACTTTTTTGCATTTATATACTCGCAGAATTTTTGGGGATTTGTTTTACTATCCTTGGCCACCTGCCTTTCATTTTGTATTTTTGCTGATTTTATTACCTTTTTACAAATTTTATTAAGCTCTTTATAATTTACAAAGGCTACAGCTGTACCCTCAGATTTGTATTTTTCAAATGCCCTTTTTTTGTCATGTATTGCCCTTTTAATAGAAGGTGTAAGCCATGTGGGGTTTAATTTTAGTCGTTTAGTCGATTTTAAAATCTCCCATTTATCATTTGTACCATTATTTGACATTAGTTCTTCCCAATCTATATCCTGAATTGTCTATATCCTGAATTGCAAGGAAATTGTCCTTCCTAAAATTAAGTGTTTTTGCCCTCCCAGCCTGAGTTTGTTTTTTACAGTATATGTAAAATATAACTATATTGTGATCACTGTTACCGAGGTTTTCACGAACATTGACATTCCCAACAAGCTCTGCATTATTAGAAATGACCAGATCCAACAGAGGTTCACCTCTAGTCGGGTCTTCCACAAACTGGCCCAACAGGTTGAGAAAATGTCTCCCCTTTGCAGTTATAGATTACACCAAAAGTAATTTTTTTCAGTGTTTACCTCCCTTTGTAATTCCACCCACAAGGTGTCAACCTCCTCACAATCTTCACCCTCTAATGTCTCTTTCACACTCACCTTCATATCACTTCTCACATACAGACATACACTACCGCCTTTCCTATTCGCCCTGTCTTTCCGAAAGACCCACTATATCTATATTTTCTTCCAGCACCCAGGCCTTCACCTCCCCCATTTTGCTTGCTAGACTTCTGGCATTTGTGAACATACACTTTAACTTGCCTTTAAATGTTTCACTTTCAGTAACAGAAATGTGATTATTTGACATTATTTGGGCTTTTTTTTTTTCATTGCTGTTTTGTAACAAAAGGATCTCCTCATCCTGTTGTCTAGTCCTCTCCCTACGGTCTGTTTCTCCCCCCACCAATATAGTCTGACCCCACTCTAACCTAACTACCCCTTTATTTTCTACATTGGCCTCCCTCCTCAGCCCTAGTTTAAATACTCCACCACCCCAGCTAGAATTCTCTCCCACAGCACAGTACAGGATCTGCACCGGCCAGCAAACCACCGAGATGACTTCATCCGGAATGGGAATCGGTACAGCGACAATCCATCACCTGATCTTCATGCTGATTGTATGGTCATGTACTAATGCTACTTGTTGCTAATATTTCTTTCCACTCTTCCCCATGGAGGTCTGTACGGCGCAGAGTAGGCGCCATGCTTTCTACATTTTTGTTTTTCTGTTAATATTCTTTTATTTGGTAACACTGTATTGTCCACTTTATGGTTCCCAAGATCCTAATTGTCAGTTCAGATTTAGTGCTAAATGCCCAGCCAGGCCTAGTATGTTTTTTTTACACTACCTCATGCCGTTTATTATTTCCTCCCTAAATGTCAAGGGGCTAAATAGCCCTTTTAAAAGACGACAGATGTGAAAGGAGGCTCTGGCCCTTCGTAGTGATGTTCTCTTCGCTCAGGAAACTCATTTCTCCTCCCTTAATCCTCCGAAATGTACACATTTTAAATTTCCCCACATTTTTCAGGCATCTAATTCCAGCAAAGCAAAGGGTGTATTGATCGCTATAAAAGATTCGGTTGCCTTTCAGGTACATGATGTTTTGTTAGACCCTCAGGGTAGATTTTTAATACTTGTCTGTGATATAAATAATATCACTTTCACATTAGTTAATATATATCTTCCTAACTCACATCAGCTTAAGGCCTTTCACAAAATACTCAGAAAGGTTCATAAAATGGCAAAAGGTATGTTGATCATAGGGGGGGATTTTAATGAAGTTATGCAATCATCAATTGACTCCTCTAATGTCCATAGACCACGCTCCAATCTAAATCATACGATACATGTGGAAGAGTTATATGATGTATGGCGCTGTCAACATGGTAATGAACGGGATTTTACGTATTTCTCTGCACCACATAAAGTATACTCTCGAATAGATATGTTCCTGGCGAGCAAAATCAGCCTCCGATGTATCTCGTCATCCACTATTGGGGACATATCGTGGTCAGACCATGCCCCTGTTTCTATAGTGATTTTAGATCAAGTACCATCGCCTCCTTTCTCCTCCTGGAGATTAACTGATGTAGTTCTAGATCACCCGCTTACTAAAGATATGATGGATACCCACGTCCAAACATATTTTGAAGTTAATGCCCCTTCTTCAGACAATTGATTTTCTCTGTGGAATGCCCATAAGGCATATATGTGGGGGATGGGGATTCAGGCCGCCTCCAGATTAAAAAAACATAGGGAGAAAACCACCAATGATATTCTCACCCAACTGCACAATTTGGAATCCCTTAATAAAACTAAGGTAACTTCAGACACATCGCAAAATATTAAAGTCCTTCGAGACCAACTTCAAGTTGTGCTTATGTCCTGTCATATGGCCCTGTTTAAAAAACTACAATTTGGCTTTTACCTTCATGGTAATAGACCAGGGGCACTTCTAGCCAAAATGATCAAAAAAAGAAGCGCTAAGCAGAGAACGGCATTTCTCATAGACAAAAATGGTAATAAGGTTACCCATCCTCAAGAAATCAGTGAACAATTGCGAAGTTTCTACCACAATTTATATAATCTCAGAGAAGATAACGCTACTTATCAGCCATCAGTATCGGATATAAATAACTTTCTAGGCGGTCTGAATCTTCCTTCCCTGTCAGAAGAAGATAGTTCTAATTTACAATCCCCTTTTACGGTATCTGAAGTTTCTCAAGCTATTAAAGGTTTAAAACTAGGGAAAGCCCCAGGCCCAGATGGGTTTACTAATCAATACTACAAAAGATATGTCACGATACTAGCCCCTAATTTGGTTAATGTGTTTAATGGAGCTGCCACTGTGGGATCTTTTCCAAAGGAGATGCTCTCTGCAACCGTAGACACTTTACCGAAGCCTGGGAAAACACCGGATTCCCCTGCCAACTTCCGTCCAATATCTCTGTTAAATACAGATGTTAAATTATACGCTAAGATATTGGCTGGTAGGTTGGCTAATCTACTCCCTAACTTGATACATGAAGATCAAGTGGGATTCATAGCTGGAAGACAGGCACCAGATGGTACTAGACGGCTTATAAATCTGATACATTGGGCAAGGACCCGTCGAGTGCCTTCCGTACTCCTCGCTTTGGATGCGGAGAAGGAATTTGATCGGGTACACTGGGGATACTTGGAGGCAGTTCTGGCCAAATTTGGATTCGGTGGGTGGATAAAATCTGCTATTATGGCGTTATATTCCAATCCGTCGGCTAGAGTTTTGACCTCTGGGTTTATGTCTACCTCATTCCCTATCTCTAATGGTACCCGGCAGGGGTACCCGCTTTCACCCCTGATCTTTGCAATGGTGATGGAACCCCTAGCTATGTCTATTAGACAGAACCAGTCCATTACAGGTATACGGATCGGCCAATCCCACCATAAGATAGGGCTATATGCAGACAATGTAATTCTCTCACTCTCCAATCCCTTGACATCCCTTCCTGCAGTGCAACACACCCTAGATATGTTTGGGAGGGTGGCTTACTATAAAATTAATGCTGGAAAATCGCACCTGTTAGATGTGGGGCTCCCGGTAAAAGTTGGGAATAAGATTCGTAGCTCCTTCCCTTTCCAATGGAACTCACTAAAAATTTCATATTTGGGTATACAACTCACTAATTCTACAAGCCTTCTCTTTAAACATAATTTTACCCCTCTTTTAAAAAGTATTCCACAATTGTTATCTACATACGGTAAAGTCTGCACATCTTGGGCGGGGATAATAGCGATTATTAAAATGATGATCTTGCCCATCATTCTTTATGCATTCCGTGCACTGATAATTCCTCTTCCCACTCCTTTTTTGAGGAATCTCCAAAGAACACTAAATAACTTTGTATGGGTACATAAAAAACCTAGAGTGCGGATGCACACATTATTTCGAAATTGGAGGCAAGGGGATATGGGAATGCCAGATGTTCAAAAGTATTATTGGGCAGTTTCATTAGATCAAATGAAGTCTTGGTGTACATCTTTCCCCTTACAGAGGTGGTTACATATTGAACAGGCATTAGTAGATCGTCCGCTTATCTCACTGTTAGGGGTTGGTTCACACTTGCCTCCTAAAACATATAACTATGTGTCTCCAACTATCTCGGCCTCCCTGAAGGCGTGGAAATCCTACACTTCTAAGCTTCCCATACTGGCTCTTACTCAACTTCGAAAACTACCCTTACGATATTTACTTACCTCCTTACCAGGGATATCCTTGGATAATTGGATAAGTTCAGGGATCTCCGATATCTACATGTTATTTAGTGATCGCACACTCTGGGCATTTTCAGATTTAGTAAAAATGTATGGTATCCCTAATAGAGACTTCAATAAATATCTATGTATCCGACATTTATTTGGGTCCTTGGATGTCAATGCCTTAATATTTCCCTCTATGGCTCTCCAGCAGTATTTTACTCACATGGGTAAAAGTCGGGGTATTTCAGGATTCTATGGGGATTTGTGTGAACACCTCCTTCCCAATAGACCCGCTTACTGTGATAAATGGGAGGAGGATTTTCAATCCTCCTTCTCTCTGATAGAATGGCGTAAAGCCTTTTCTTGGACCAAAAAAATCTCCAGGGGGGTTAAACATTGGGAAGCTTCTCAAAAACTGCTACTACGCTAGTATCTATCTCCATCTAACTTCGCGAAAACTGACAAGTCTTCTCCGGAGTTGTGTTGGAAGGGATGTGGATGTAAAGGATCATATTTTCACATGTGGTGGCAATGTCCGGAAGTCTACTCATTTTGGAGGCAGATATTTGATATAATCTCCCAAATATCGTCTTGTATTGTTAAGCCGGATCCAGCCCTGGCTTTATGTTTTCTCAATATGCACAATATCCCACACCCTTTCCAAATGGTGTCCAGTCACATCATAATAGCAGCACGTTTGCTCTTGGCTAAGTACTGGAAACTGCCCACTCAATACTCCATTCCTGAATTGATTAATCAAGTAAATGTCTCCTTTAGTATGGAACGCATGTATGCTTTGAGATCCGATAGGCTTCCTCACATCCTCACTCTATGGGAACCATGGACCAAGTATCTCTCCTCCTCTTCACAGGGCATTCAGCTGATTTCCCTTCTTCCACCTGTCGTTTAACATTTGTAATTCCAAGACATATGTTTTAGGTTTTCAATTTAGGTTACTAGACTCATGCCACTAATATGACAACATATTCTTCATAGTCTAACATATTTTCCCAGCAGGTAATATTTGTGGTGTTGATGTACCCATATGAATATGTCAATGTAATGCTGATAATACGTTGAGTTTCAATGTGATATATAATCTGAGGCCATGATATTAATAATATTGTTATAATATTATAATATAAGAAACCACAGAGTCTATATGTTTGAAGTTTCTTGTGTGGACCTAATATTGTTATAGTCTGATATCGTTCTTGTTTTTCTTTTTTTTATTTTCCTGTAATTCTGAAAAGTTAATAAAAAATGTCAACTTAAAAAAAAAAAAAAAAAAGAAAAGTCAGCCCAGCACTCTAGGAACCCAAAGCCTTCTCCTCTACACCAAGACTTAACCCATGCATTTAACTCCCTGAGCTCCCGCTGTCTTTGCTGTGATGCGCATGGCACAGGCAGTATTCCTGAGAATACTACCTTGGAGGTCCTTCCCTTCAGCTTGTAGCCTAGTTCCTTAAAATTATTCTTAAGGCTCCTCCACCTACAATTTATTTTTTTGTTGGTACCTACATGGACCACAACAGCTGGATCATCGCCAGCCCCTCCCAGTAATTTATCTACCCATTCCACCACATGCCGAACCCTAGCACCAGGGAGACAGAAAACCATTCGGTTGAGGCGGTCTTGGCGACAAATTATTCTATCCGTATTCGTGATTATAGAATCCCCTACAACTACCAATATACTTACATATGTCCTATATGCAGGGGTAGAGCAACACACTACGACACATTTCTCTAGTGTAGTGGTGGATACCGTATCTCCAAGATTTTCTATGTTTTCTACAGTCTAGAAGGTTTACTTACCTTTTCAGCAGTCCCATAGTGACGGGAATGTTTTGTGCATTAGCATTGAATTTATAACAAATGGTGTCATGCAGATTATACTTCTTCCACACCACATTAGTAGGAGGAATTCTCCAATTGTTTTATATGGTGACACAGCTAGATTGAGATTCAGTCAAACAGGTCAGGCTACATCATTGACACAGTAGCTTGACCATTTAAGCCATCTTGCAGTACAACTGAGTCAGTGACAGAGAAGGGGACAGGATGACAAGATATGTGTGTGGTCAGGCCAAGAAAATGACAGAAGTGGTCAAGCAGGGAAGACTACAGGGCCGCAATACATTGATAACAGGATGGAGCTAATACCTTCAATTACCATTTTTCAGACCAGCACGGCCATGGAAAGAATCAGAGACCACAGCTGGAAGAGACTTCTAAATTTTAGGCCATAGGACTACAGACTTAATCTATGAGTATGGATATTAACCCCTTTAGGACACAGCCTGTTTTGGCCTTCAGGACACAGCCGATTTTTTCAAATCTGACATGTGTCACTTTATGTGGTAATAACTCCAGAACGCTTTTACCTATCCAAGCGATTCTGAGATTGTTTTCTCGTGACATATTGTACTTTATGTTAGTGAAAAAATTTGGTCGATAAATTCAATATTTATTTGTGAAAAACTTCAAATTTTAGCAAACATTTGCAAAAATTAGCATTTTTCTAAATTTAAATGTATTTGCTTGTGAAACAGATAGTAATACCACACAAAATAGTTACTAGTTAACATCCCCCATATGTCTACTTTATGTTGGCATTATTTTTTTTCACGTACTTTATTTTTCTAGGACGTTACGAGGCTTAGAACTTTAACAGCAATTTCTCATATTTTCAATACAATTTCAAAAGGCTATTTTTTTAGGGACCAGTTCAGTTCTGAAGTGGCTTTGAGGGCCTTATATATTAGAAAGTCCCCATAAATCACCCCATTTTGAAAACTGCACCCCTCAAGGTATTCAAAACCACATTCAGAAAGTATTTTAACCCTTTAGGCGTTTCACAGGAATTAAGGCAAAGTAGAGGTGACATTTCCAAATTTCATTTTTTTTGCCGAAATTCATTTGTAATAAAAAAAAATCTGTAACACAGAAGGTTTTACCAGGGAAACACAACTTAATATTTATTGCCCAGATTCTGCAGATTTTAGAAATATCCCACATGTGGCCCTAGTGTCCTAATGGACTGAAACACAGGCCTCAGAAGAAAAGGAGCACCTAGTGGATTTTGGGGCCTCCTTTTTTTAGGAATATATTTTAGGCACCATGTCTGGTTTGAGGAGGTCTTGTGGTATCTAAACAGTCGAAACCCCCAAAAAGTGAACCCATTTTGGAAACTACACCCCTCAAGGCATTTTTCTAGGGGTATAGTTAGCATTTTGACCCCACAGTTTTTTTGCAGAATTTAGTGGAATTAGTCTGTGAAGAAGAAAATCACCTACTTTTCTGTGGAAACATAGAATTTTTTCATTTTTACAAGGAATAAAGGAGAAAAAGCCGCCCAACATTTGTAAAGCAATTTCTCCCGATTACGGCAATACCCCATATGTGGTCTGATGTTTGGACCCACAGCAGGGCTCAGGAGGGAGGGAGCGCCTTTTGGATTTTGGAGCGCAGATTTTGCTGGATTGGTTTTCAGCACCCCATTTTGGAATCTACACCCCTCAAGGAATTTTTCTAGGGGTATAGTGAGCATTTTGGCCCCTCAGGATCTTTTTTAGAGCTAAGGTGACCAAAAAACAGCAATTTTGGCGCTTTAAATTCTTTATTTATTACAGCGTTCACTGTGCGCTATAAATTACGTTTTAATTTATTCTGCCGGTCGGTACGATTACGCCGATACCATATGTGTATAGTTTTTTTTACGTTTTGCAGCGTTTGCACAATAAAATTAAGTTTCTATAAAATAATTTATTTTCTGGGACACGCTATTCTGAGCCGTAACTTTTAAATTTTTTAGTCAAAAAATCTGTGGGAGGTCTTGTTTTTTGCGGGACGGGTTGTAGTTTTTATTGGTACAATTTTGGGGTAAATGCGACTTTTTGATCACTTTTTATTCTATATCTTGGGAGGGTGGTGACCAAAAAATAGCGATGCTGACAGTTTTCCGTTTATTTTGTTTGCTGCGTTCACCGTGCAGAAAAATTAACATTATAGTTTCATAGTTTGGGCCGTTACGAATGCGGCAATACCAAATATGTGTACTTTTTTTTAACGGTTTCATTTTTTCCCTATAATAAATGACTTATTATAGGGAAACAAAACCTTTTATTTTATCACTTTTATAAAACATTTTTATTAACTTTTTTTTACTTTTTACACTTTATATTTTTGTTTATTAACTTTTTTTTTACTTTTTACACTTTCATTTTTTGACCTGCAGCTCTGATCGCTGCTAGAATACATTACACTACCTAGGTAGTGTAACGTATTCCAACTGTCAGTGTGACGTCACAGTCACTCTGTCAGTTGGTCTACGAGGATCAGCAGAGGCTGATCCTCACAGGCAGACATACATGGCAGACCTGGGGGCCGTTGTCTGGCCCCGGGGTGCCATCACGAGCATCAGAAGCCCCCACGATTGAATGGGGGCTGCTGATGCACTACAAACAAGCTACATGCGGAGATCGCAATCGAGCCCCGCATGTAACGGGTTAATTGCCGAAATCAGCGGCGATGAGCCGCTGATCGACAACACTGGAGAGTGTCAGCTGTCGGGAACAGCTGATCTCCAAGTTCCCGATGCACACTGTCGCCGACAGTGTGCATCGGAACGGCACAGTGACTTTCTGCCACTCTGACAGGAAGCCTATCAGGACCAGCCGAAGGTTGGTTCTGATGGGCTTCCGTCCATGGCAGACCCGGAAGCCATTGTTTGGCTTCCGTTTGCCATACTAACTATCGGCAGACCCCGCGATTTCGGACGGGGGTCTGCCGATATGCTAGAAATCCCTAAAATTTGGCGATTGCACCCGATCGCCGAATTTAAGGGGTTAATTCGCCGAAATCAGCGGCAAAGGACCGCTGGCCGGCAAGAGGGGAATGTCAGCTGTCGGCGACAGCTGACCTCCCGGTTCCTGGGGCAAACTGTCGCCGACAATGTGCACCGGGAAAAACTCAGTAACTATACGTCCTCGTGCGGGAAGTAACCTCCGCTCTGCTCACCCCGCACAAGATCCGCACGCTCATCTCCTGAAATACTCTGTGCTGCTGTGAACTCTGCTCTTACCATTACGTGGTGACTTGCCAATCATGTGAAGGTGTTATTGAGGACAGGAGTGGAGGAGAGGTAACAGACTGAGAGCTACGTAATGGTAAGAGCAGAGTTCACAACAGCACTGAATCTGCACGCTCATCTCCTGAAATACTCTGTGCTGCCTTAAACTCTGTGGACAGGTCAGGATCCTGTTTCTTTTAAATGCTGCACTGTAGCACAGCCTTATATAGTGGATCGAGCGGGTTCCCCAGCAGCATTTAAAAGAAACAGGATCCTGACCTGTCCACAGAGTTTAAGGCAACACAGAATATTTCAAGAGATGAGCACGGCCGGCCACAGGCAGCCAGTCGTTTTTCCGAGCCGTGCTCCCATTATAAAGTATAGGAGCACGGCCCGTAAAATAAAAAAATAGAACATGTTCTATCTTTTTAACGGCACGGGCACCTTCCCGTGAGAAAACGGGAAGGTACCCGTGGCTAACAGAAGTCTATGGGCCCGCTATTTCGGGTCGTAATTACGACCCGTAATAAAGGGTGTTTTTACGGTCGTGTGCATGAGGCCCCGTAATGACGGGTGGCTACATGTGTGCACCCGTCAATACGGCAGCGTTGCTAGGCGACGGCAGTAAATAGTCACTGTCCAGGGTGCTGAAAGAGTTAACTGATCGGCAGTAACTGTTTCAGCACCCTGGACAGTGAATTCCGATAAGAATATAGAGTAACCTGTAAAAAAAAAAAGACGTTCATACTTACCGAGAACTTTCTGCTTCCTCCAGTCCGGTCTCCCGGCTGTTGCCTTGGTGACGCGTCCCTCTCGACATCCGGCCCGACATTCCTGGATGACGTTACAGCCCATGTGACCGCTGCAGCCAATCACAGGCTGCCGCGGCCTCTGCAGCCAATCACAGGCTGCAGAGGCCTCTGCAGCCAATCACAGGCTGCCGCGTCATAAAAGAAGGTCGGACTGAGGAAGAAGAGGGACTCGTCACCAAGACAACGACCGGGTACGTATTAAATGCTTTTTATTTTATTTTTAATCAGCAGCCTCTTTTCTCTATCAGTGATTGATAGAGACAAGTGGCTGCCGATTTGTATAATATTTTTGACTGGGTTCGGTCAAAACGGGTTCGGCCGAACCCGGTGAAGTTCGGATTCGCTGCGAACCTAACTTTTCTCGATGTTCGGACCGAAACCGGGTTCTGTTGGCCCGGTTCGCTCATCTCTAGTCATAATATATTTTCCATTAACTGCATATGATATATTACAGAAATCCCCAACTTTTTTTATCTTGTTAAAGAGGTATTCCCATCTTGATAAATAAACCTAAAAAGCTCATCAACTAAAAGTTATGCAGTTTTGTAAATACCTTTATTTTTATAAAAGCTGTCGTTTTGGAGATAAGGAGGCTCCATCTTCATGACAGCCCCTCATTGCTTGCTGCCTAGGGATCCGGCCACCACTGATTTCCTTTAGCGGTAGCAGCGTTTGTGCAATGATTTCCTCTCCAGGAATGGCCGGCCGTGTCATTGTGAATGAGCCAAATGACGAACGCGCCTGATAAGATAGAGAGCTAAGATGTGTGTCAGCTGTACACTAAAACTGAAGTGGGGACAAATAAAGATTGCTGGGAATGCGGGGGGATCATCTCAACCATGCTTACCAAGCCTGGTTGAGACGATCTGCCTTTACTTCCAATACTGCTAGTACTACAATAGCTAGTAGCTTCGGGAGCGCGCACTAATGAAGCAGAGTGGCTTGATTGGCATCAAGCATCTCACGCCCCCATTTCGAAAATATAACCAGCAATAGTTGTGATGGAAGGCTAGAAAAAAAGATAGTTAAAAAATTAATTCAAAAAAAAGTATTTACATAATTAAACTAATAATTTGCAGTAGGTTTAATATAAATAGAAAAAATAAAATAAACATCCACTTGAGAATAAGCCTTTGATTAAGTACTGAGCCAATCCGAATGGTACAATTAAAAACGTGTATTAAAAATATGACTGAAGGATACAGCTTTTACCCTAGTGTTAACTGACTGGATTTGACCCTCGTGCCATCTTCTAGTATTGCTACAAAAACCCTGGTGCCACCTAGTGTGCAGTATTATTTTCAACTGCCAATAGCAGTTGCAATAGCAATCAGGAGCGATATCCAGGGCATCTGAGAGCCACATGTGGCTCATGATCATCTAGTTGGGGAACTGTCATATACTATTCATATGATGGGGAAGATTTACTAATGATGTCTAAACTTTAGACAGCTTAGAATTGGAATAGATGCACCAAATTTATCACAGTGGCTGATGGATAATAAATTTGGCGCATCTTCAGATACTCCTGCCTAAATTTATACCACCTTTTGGCTGGCAAATGTAGACCATTTTTTTGCGCCAAAATTCTGGCGCCATTAGGCGCATCTCAAATTACGCCCAGATTCACTCGACTACGCTCCTCATCTCAAAGTCATGCCCCTTTCTAAAACTATTGATAAATGTGGCACACGGCATGTGCGCCAAAATTCTGGCTCAATTTGAGTCAGAATACTGGTGCAGTAAATCTGCCCCGATGTGTGCCACCAAAATAGACCATTATAGTATGGCGTTTGCATACATTTATTTGTAGTTTAACATAGTTTGCAAGTAGAACATTGCTTTTGGTGTGGCATGAGGCACCATAAAGTGTATTTCATTTCCCAGTGTTAAGTATTGTTGCCGTAAGTGGGGGTTTGGATTTGATAGTGACAAAAACAACACCTGCAATGTATTTCTGTTGCACTACTGTTTCCAGAACTAATCTGCACAATAGTTCCAAAAGAATAGTTTATTTCAGCAAGGAATATAATCTGGTTGTCTTGGTTTACAAGGAATCAAAAGTGCATTTTACCTGGCAATATGTTTTGGTATTTACAGATTTTCTGAATGAATTGGTGTAAGATATAACGGGATGTTCTTGTCAATTTTTTTCTCTATATAAAGTTTTGCTACTGTACAGATAATGCAATTTAAACAAGCCTTAAACTGTCTCCTAATCTTTTATTATTATACAGGAAGCAGGCCAAGTGTTTTGTGTGAGTGACAAGTAAATGTCGACTAGGCACCAATTGTAAATGTCACATTTTTAAGAATGAAATTCCCTAGAAAACTGGAAAATGCTCATGCATTGCTAAATTGTCCCCTTGTTTTATTTCTGTGCAGTGTCATAAGGGAGTCTTTATTTTCGATGACTTTTAGGAAAAAAGAACAGTCCTGAAGCAATAATTGTTGCATTTATTTCTTTAAAAATGGCTCATAGTATACCATGCTTTCTGCTTTTTAGGGTAACCAAATAACCAAAATGCAGGCAAATCAAAGGTGAATCTAAAATTTTCTATTAGTGGATTTCATATACAGCTATTTTCTGATATATACAGATGTGTCTCCCCTTCGCTTTTCTTAATTGTCTTAAGTTATAACAATTTGTAATAATACCAATTCAATATAATTCTTTAATTGCATTAAGTTATAACAATTTGCCATAATACCAATTCAATATAACCTCAAGCCATGGGGTTGGTGTGTTTCCTGGAAACGCAACAGGTGATTATACTAGGGGGAGGGTTGGGGAAATGCACTTTTTATACCAGGGGAAGGGATGAATTTTGCTGGAAACGTGGGATTTAATTACACAGGTGGGAAGCCCTGACTTTGATTCACCCCCCTCCACTTGTGCCCAAACCTTAGCTATGCCCCTGCCTGTTAAGTTTTGTGCAATGTTATGGGAAACTTGTGTGAATGTGAATTACCAAATACAGCAATATCTACTTTCTATCTGTCAGTTATTTGTGGATATATGTGGATATTTGTGGATATTGATTTATTTGGGCATTTGAATCCACAAAATGTCCTTGACAATACCGAAAGGGCTTTTCTTCTTTGAAATTTTTCTGGTAGCTGCATCTCTAAAACTAAGCAAATATTTATTAAAAATGTATTAGACATATTTTTAATATGCCAAAATACGTATAGTACATTTTTAAAAATACATTAAAGGTTTACAAAGCCTTTAAATAGAGACAAAAGGAGCATCACTGTATTGTATATTATAATTCATTATTTAGTTCTACATTTTTAAATTATCATAAAATTAAAATCTGACACGTGATACATCAGTTTAATAAATATGAAAAATGTGCAATAGTGAACTTTGCTTGTATGCAAAACTGTCTCTTTACTGCCACCTATAGGTGGCTATCCTGTAAGTCCAACCCCTTATAGGGTCTTAAAACATGACCTGGATTAATAGCTAGACAGCACTATTTCAGAGTTATAAGTGCTTGTGACACAAGTAAGAGTAGAGATGCCATCAAATATAGTGTGACAAACAATACAGTACTTTAAGATTTCTGTGCTCCATTTTGTTGGGAAAAAAAATACACCTACAGTGTACAAAGAGCACATGACTATTCCTACATATTATCATTGTAATATAAAAGAACTCTGCCTGCGGCTTCGTGCTTTTATACAGTTATATAATATAATTCCTTAGTGACTTGTAGTATCCTTGTAATATCAATAGGGAGTCCATTTTAACATTATAAAACACTGTCATTTTATAGGCTTCATATTTCATTCACATGACTTTCTCTTATCTTATGTAATTGAAACTGCTACAGATAGCTTAGTGTCCTAGGAAACTAAAAACACTTCTTATTACAGTGTAATGTGAATTGGCCCTTACAAAACAACAATATTGACAACCATGTAGAGTAGAGCGTAAACTGTTACCATTTTCTAATATTTTTGAAAGACAAAATATGGGTTACCATTTTAGACTAAATAAGGTTTTAGAATATCATGAAATTACCTGAAGGTCTATTTGACAAAAAAGTAGACAATGCAATTTGAAAGGCTTTGTCTCATGAAGACAACCTTCTTTTTTTTAAAGAAGCTGGTTTCCCTCTTTCCCCAGCCATTAGGAAATGTGGGGAAGCGAATAAGGTATATGCTGGATAAGGAGAAAAAGAACACACGGCGCCACATAGTGTAAATTATCCACGAGTAATTTGCACAGGGTAAAGGGGAATTGTACTCACCTAGAGCGGTTATGCTGAACAGGCACAACACTGTTGAAAGGAATAAATCAGCCTACAGGTTAATCACTGCTACTTGAAAGCAGACACACCCAGAGTGTGTGTAGGTAGATCAGAGATACAGCTGTTGCCCAGGTCCAAACCGGTAAATATATATTCATATATTTATGACCTGACGAAGACGCATGTCCTGCGTCGAAACGCGTAGCCTGTATTTTATTCCATCCATTAAATATGTTCGTTTATAGCAGCGCCTAGCATATTTGGTCCTATTTTTCCTCTCTATTGTATTCAATAAGGTATATGGACAGGAGTTGTTGTGGTGAGACAACTCATATAATCCCTTGACGACCCCCAAAATAGTACAGCACATGCAGAGGTCTGCAGAGGACATGTGCTGTACTATAAACGGCGCCCTGATGGTGTGAGCACTGTCACTGCGCCCATGCGCAGAAGCAATGGTGATCAGAAAACCTCTGATTGTTGAACCACCTCTGTGCCGCGATCAAAGCAGAGCACTGCATAAAAGAGGGAAGCAAAAGAGGGAGCCCCATTGATTGCATCACAGGGATATCCTGTGACGCGATCTACTCCCATACTCAGACAACTCAGGGTCTATTGAAGGACTGTAGGGCTGTAACTTTAGACTACTTAGGTATGCTCTAACTACTGCCTGTGTATTTATAAGTACTGTGTAAACAATTAAGCCCCTTTATTTTGTTGATCGATGGCGGACCCGGAAGTCCCTATAGATAGGCCATCAATGTTTAAGTCCTGAAAACCCCTTTTAGCATGGTATAACAGTTTTGTATTGTATGTTTTTTTACACTAGGCATAAAGATTATGTGAGTTTCCCGCATTTCCATAGCCGTACGGTGACCAATGAGATTTTCCATCTTCAGGGAAAAGCGACATAAAAATATAAACATGACCGTCTCACATATGATTCCTGTGTTACCAGTGTCTTCCTTGTTGGATCTTCCATAAAGGTCTTCTCTTTATGGAACTTGTTTTTTTTACTTTATAATGTACGCATTTATAACCCTCTGTACCCACCTCCTGAAAATTAGAATCATCATCTATAGAGACACATGCCATCTCACAGAAAGTACACTCAGAAAATATGATCTCTGGCACCATTGGGTCCAGGACTGACAACACTAAAAGGCGCCCATTGCAGCTGAACCATGTGCCCTATGACTTAAACTGCCCTGAAAACACTTCACATTTATGAGTTTTCACAAAGAAACATGTCACTATGGTACATTAGTATGTGCACCAAGCCACACACAAAGACAGATAATAAAGCCCTAAGTAGAAAGCTACCTAGAAAGACAGACAGACAGACAGATAGATAGATAGATAGATAGATAGATAGATAGATAGATAGATAGATAGATAGGTAGATAGACAGACAGACAGACAGACAGATAGATTAGATAGATAGAGAGAGAGAGAGAGAGAGAGAGAGAGAGAGAGAGAGAGAGAGAGAGAGAGATAGATAGATAGATAGATAGATAGATAGATAGATAGATAGATAGATAGATAGATAGGTAGATAGATAGATAGATAGATAGATAGATAGATAGATAGATAGGTAGATAGACAGACAGACAGACAGATAGATTAGATAGATAGATAGATAGATAGATAGATAGATAGATAGATAGATAGATAGATAGATAGATAGATAGATAGATAGATAGATAAACAGGAATTAGACTAAGTTCCTCTGGTAGTCAAATTCAATAAAAAGGCAGCTCTCCCATTTAGGTAAAGCAATAAAATATAGACTTTTGTTCCATTTGCGACGTTTCGGTCAAGCATAAGAAAGGTCTATGACCGAAACATCGCGCATGGAATAAAAGTCAATTTTTTTTATTGCTTTAGTTAAATGGGAGTGCTGCATTTTTGTTGGAGATAGATAGATAGTGTAACATCCGCAGACTGCAGACTCCTATCATCCTGCAGACATCTTCCTCGCCCAGAGATGCCAGCACATGCGGCCGTCCTGTCCTGCAGTGACCACTAGGGTGCGCGCTCGAGCTCATTCCCGGCCTTAATGGGCCAGAGCACACATATGTTTTAGATTGAATGATTGCTCCCATGATCACCCTGGACTATAAGAAGGGCCCTGCCCCTTCCTTCATTGCCTGAGCTTTGTTGTGTTACCCGTGTTAGTCTTTGCAAATGGTCCCTTAGTGTTTTCCAGTTCCCAGTGTTCC
The DNA here is from genome assembly GCF_050947455.1 of Rhinoderma darwinii. Lineage (NCBI taxonomy): Eukaryota > Metazoa > Chordata > Amphibia > Anura > Rhinodermatidae > Rhinoderma > Rhinoderma darwinii. Next base: position 132,175,262 of record NC_134690.1, on the reverse strand, counting down.
AGTTCCTGCTACCTGTATCCTGTATCCTGTGCTACCTTGTTCCTGTGCCGTAGAGAGTTTGAGTCGTGTTGTGTCGTATACTACGTCTGCTGTATTTCACCACGCCTGGTGTCTGCCTGCTGCCAAGGTCCCATCCAAGCCTGCCATCGCTACTGTCTGTATTGCCCCAAGTGCCCTCATTCGAACTATTAACTTTGCCTTGGTATCCTGTTTGGCCAGCTGCAATCCCGTTACGGCAGTACGGCCCAATGGGTCCACACACTCATTGTGACAGATAGATAGATGGATGGATAGATAGATAGATAGATAGATAGATAGATAGATAGATAGATAGATAGATAGATAGATATAAATTCTAGCAGCACCAGCAGCGTGTGGGTGCAAGCTCTGAGGGACAGACCAAGTCCCAGATACACAGGAATCAAAAAACGAGCAGCAACTCAAATAGTTTTGGTGAAAAAAGTGGGTACTTTATTGCCCGTGCCCTCATTCGAACTATTAACTTTGCCTTGGTATCCTGTTTGGCCAGCTGCAATCACGTTACGGCAGTACGGCCCAATGGGTCCACACACTCATTGTGACAGATAGATAGATGGATAGATAGATAGATAGATAGATAGATAGATAGATAGATAGATAGATAGATAGATAGATAGATAGATAGATAGATAGATAGATATAAATTCTAGCAGCACCAGCAGCGTGTGGGTGCAAGCTCTGAGGGACAGACCAAGTCCCAGATACACAGGAATCAAAAAACGAGCAGCAACTCAAATAGTTTTGGTGAAAAAAGTGGGTACTTTATTGCCCGTGCAACGTTTCAGCTCCGTCCACTGGAGCCTTTCTCAAGCAAATGACAGAGTGTAGGTTCACACAATATAACAGGAAACTAATCCAGAAATGTTACAACAGTAATCAGTGAAAAAGTGAATGAATCATACAGAGTAACCAATATATGGCATCAGATACAGTATTGATGTGTGACAGAGAATTCAAACAATATGTAAAATGGCTGTATTGATACATACAGACAGGTATATGTATGTAAACATATAAACAGGGTGTGCAAAAGCAGGTATTAAAATAAATACATCACCTCTCATTATGCCACAAGTGTTATCGCCGAAAGCGGCATCCGTGAACCGCAAATGTGCATGTCCGGAAGTCAGTCTAGTTGCGGGTAATAGGATATAAACGGCGCATGAGCCGTGGAGAAAATGAAGCCAGAATGGCCATGGAGGTGAGGGGAATATCGTACACATGCCAGAAAGCGTGTGTAAATATGTAACATCAATGTTTAATCGTAATATACCTCTCAGTCATCCTGATAATATAGAGTAGAAGGAGCAATTACAAATATTAGGGAGATAGGGAAAACAATTGTATGGATGTGTCCATATAGTGTGTACACGTATAGTAGCGTAACATGGGTATATTAAACCATGTGCCAGAACGCCAAGGAAACCTCATAGACACTAGATACGTTAGAACAATGGTCATCGTTGGATAACCACAGTACACACCCCAAAAGGTGGGGTACCAGCAACAGGAATATGCGTTATCATACTCTTTGGTTTAGGGGACCCCACATAGCACCCTGAGTTGAGTAAGGGGGAGACCACACATATGTGTAAAAGCAAGGAGACCAGAGCATGGCAAACACAGCACTAAATGTGACATAAATGGGCATCCAATACAGTTTCCTATCAGGAGACCAATTTACCAGAGAGGTATATGAAACAGAAAATACATCAAATTACCCTAAAGTAGATAACATAAAAATGATATAACAAAAAACACTGATGGGATATTGTAGAGGTGACAAATGTGCAGATGTGGTTCATCTGAAAATAAAGAAAAAAGTGTTAGTACATGTCATCATAATAACATAATACAAAAAGTCGGGAAGGGGTGAAAAAAAGTCATAAAATCATAAAACTGAAGGCAATTTCGAAAACAGGGTCAAGAATTACCACAGGGGACAGTGGCCTCAGACCAAACCACCTAGAGCAAAAAAAGTTTACAGTTTACATAGATAGGAAAAAATATTAGATTAGATTTGATTGATTGACAAATATGAGGAAATCAATTCTACACAATTCGAATTCGGTCCGAATTTCACAAAAGTTTCAAATTCTGCGAAATTCTAAACTTTTAAGGTTTTTGGCATACAAATCACTGCAAAATTACAGATGAGAAAAAGGAACACATGACCTCAGATGAGCTCCCCCATAATGTCGTGCAGGCAACTTTCCCACAATGCTCTGTGTTTACTTACCCATACCTATATATGTTGTTATGACACATCTCCATTGTGGTGTAACTACTAAAGAGGCAGTAAAAAGTGACTGCTATAGGGCCCATGGTGGGAACTGGCCCGACACTGAACCACAGACACCACTAGGGGGAGCTCCCATTGAGTTCAATAGTAGCTGTATATGCAATATCAGCAAAGATGTCTGGACCTAATAATGAAATGTGGACATTTACTTTAATAATGTGGTAGTATATTTGGCAGCTCTCAGTGGGCACGACAGGTCCATTCTGAGTTTTGTTCGGTGGCCCTATTATTTGACTGTACATCCCTGATTGTGGTCATTTGCGCTTTCTGCAATCAGAATTTGTTTACGAATCTAATTGTTACATTTTGATAAAAGAATACAGCTTTTATTTGCATAAACATAAATTGATACTTTTGATTGATATACAATATGGATTGACTGGCAGACTGTTTCTAAATAAATGCAAAGGATTTCTATGTGATTTGAAATATGTTTCCACAGGCATTCCCTTCTATCAGGGTAAGTTCACACGCAGCAGATTTGAGGCAAAAATGGATACGACTGAAAAATCTATTCCATACATCTGAATGTAATTGTTTGCTGATTGGACAGTCGGAGGAATTTTTTAAACAGATCTGTCGTGTGTGAATTTATCCTTTAAGCTGCAGAATGGTTAAACATCAGCACGGCAGACTTGTCATACATAACATGTGACTAGAAAATATTGCAGTGGTTGCTTAAATGATTTGTTTTCTGCAGGGGATTTTTTTCTGTTGCAATTAAAGCTTCTAGTTCTCAGTTTGAAAGCTTTCATTGATCTTCAAGTTCCAGTTTTAAATCTTTCTTTGCAATCTAATGAGCAATATAAGCATTTTTTTCTCTAAATTAGATCTAAGAACTGCCGGTATTTGACATTTTCTCTTTGACGTGTAAAGCATTTCAGCATTGCCATTCAAGGACCTTGTACATCAATATTTGCCTCCAGTCAAATCTTTCCATTGCATATTTCTGTTCTTTAAAAAAATTAAAACGCGCTTAAGATATATTATTATAGTATTGTTGCAAAATATTATCTTTAAAAATGCATACCTTGTTTAAAAGCGAATATATTTAAAATAACATCCACTTTTATGTATCGTTCTTGCATACTGAACCAAATTAACTGTGATGTATAACTAATAATTATTGAGAATCATGCCAGTGAAAAATTCAGAATATGACTACCGGACCATCACGTTTTAACGTGTTTCTATGCTATGATCCAGAAATTTATGTCAATTATGTCTATGAAGATTTTTATTCATCAAGGTCATTAGGGGGACATTTATCAACAGTTGTGCAAAGCAAAAGTAGAGTAGTTTTCCATATCAAAAATCAACCCCCAACTTTCACTTATCAGAGACCCCATGGAAAATGAAGATAGCAACTTTATTGGTTTCCATGGGCAACTACTCCACATTTCTTTTTCAATCGTTTTGATATATTGTATTCATAATATATAAAGTACACTAGTTGTTTATGAAGTACACTAGATTATTTGAAAAAGTTAAAGCTGTTTCGCTAATCTTCTCAATGTCTTTATTATACTGTACTTTTGGGTTAAGTCAACCACTTCAATTTAATCACTAAAGTGACCTGAGCCTTTACGGGGGGAGTTGTTAATAAGGAGGTCTGAAAAGTAACCAACTGTAATGATCTATTCCAGTGTAATTATTTGGGTTAATTAATAATGAGTGAATTATGAAACTAAGGTAAAAGGAATAAAATGTCTTATTAGGGGACTGTGGTCACGCTATGTTTGGAAACACAAAAGTTGTTCTCAGAGTACATTTGTAATTCTAATTCTGAGTATTTCCTCATGAGCAGCTCCAAAAAGCTAAAGAACAAGTCCAACACCCTGGGCTGTTACCAGGTGGGATTGGATAATTCTTCAGCAGTAGCTAGATTGATGATCAATCAGGGCCTATATAAGAACCACTACGCAATTCTAAACTGCTTGCTTAGTAACCCCACAGGATGACTACATTGTGCCATCCATGAGCACTAATCCTCTGTCACCAACTAGTGTTTCAGAGCAGAAGTATTCTCTTTCGAGTGGTGAACAATGCTAGTCAAACTGAAACATAACACCCCTATTCAAGGTTCCTTGAGATGTGGTTTACTCTGTGCTGAAATGCAACCTCTGACTAACTTCACCGATTTTCAACTTTAGGGGAAGTCTGCTAAGAACCATATAGAACCTTAAAAAAAACAAAGTGCTATCTCCAATAGAAGAGGCAAAGGGCAGCTTGTTTTGAAAAAACTTTATTGTCTTAAGAAGTAACCCATTTTGGGGCACCTGGATCTCCTTCATCAGACTTAAGAGACAAGCATCCATTAGCGATAGGGATTGGAGATGTTTTCAGTTTTTAGGCCCCTATAAGGTGCTTCACCCAACTTTCAGCTTCTATCGGCATCTCGGATACAGTCCAGTAGCAGGGTTACAAATGCCGGCAGCATCTCTTTCATTAAAGCTTGTAAAAAGTGTTTGCCTACACAATAGCACAACCATTAAGGCCTCTACTGACACATTTTTGAATTCCTCACCTCTATGTATACCTTTTTACTCTAGGAAGTTCTGTGCATTCTTTTAGCTCATCTTTACCACTGGGTTTCATCCTTAGGGTATGTTCACACGGAGTGTTTTCAGCCGTTTTTTGAGCCGTAAACATCGCGACAAAGAAAGAGAAGTGCATGTCACTTCTTGGGACGTTTTTGGAGCTGTTTTTCATTGACTCTATACAAAGACAGCTCCAAAACCGGCCGTAAAAAACGCAGTGAAAAACATGACTGGCTTAAAAAATGTCTGAAAATCAGGAGCTGTTTTCCCTTGAAAACAGCTCTGTATTTTCAGACGTTTTTGAGTTTGTGAGTGCACATACCCTTAGAGATAGCAATCTGTACTACTGTCAAAATCCACACTTGCAACTACAGTACTGTACCTTTTATATTCCAAGCTGCATTTGTTTCCATACTCATCTGATTTTTTTTTTGTGACTTCTCCTAACCTTTTTTCCTCCTTTTTTTTTGTGCAGGCGTGATGCATTGACGTCATTGCGCTGATTGCAACTGGATACTGATGTCCTCTGCGTCCTCGCGACCTCTTGTAGGCTACAGGCCTAAAACATCCTGTTGCATACTAGAGTAAGTAAGCTTCGCCATAGTCTCACACAGGGATCTAGGCCACTGGCGAACCCCTATCTTTTCAAGCCTCATCGTGGTTGGAACCCATTTGAACAATATTGTTATGCTCTTGTCCATTCGCGAGACAATCCTGTAAAAATTGGGAGGGTTAGGAACTGTGTTCTAGTAGCAGTAAATTGTAGACAAGGGAGATGAAGAGTTGCAGCTGCATTTTCTCTCTCTCTGTTTTTCAGCGAGATTGCATGTTGTGAAAGGGGAGGGTCAGCAGCAATGTTGAGACATAAGATTGCCTCAGAGTGCTGTACACAGTATTATGGGACATGTGGGCTGCAGGTAACTGCACAAAGTATGAGTAGCTATCCCACATTATGCAATAGAATATACACCCATCAGTCATAACATTAAAACTGCCTGCCTAACATTGTGTAGGTCCCTCTCATGCCACCAAATCAGCCCTAACCTGTCGAGGTATGTACTCCATAAAACCTCTGAAGGTGTCCTTTGCTATTTGACATCAAAACGTTAGCAGCAGCTCCTTTAAGTCCTGTAAATGGTGAGGTAAACCAGAATTTTTTTTCTAGCACATCCCACAAATGTTCGATCGGACTGATATCTTGTAAATTAGAAGTCAACCGATTTAACTCTTTGTCATGTTTCTCAAACCATTTCTGAACGTTTTTTTTCAGTGTGGCAGGATGCATTGAGAAAGAGGCCACTGCCCTTAGGGAATACCATTGCCATGAAGGGGTATATTGAGTCATCAACAATGCTCCCAATGCATTCGGAAAGTCCTCAGACCCTTTCAGGTTTTTTTTACATTTTGTTACAGTATGTTGAGGCTTTGTGCTTAAAAAAAATATTTCAAGTTTTTCCCATCATTCTGCGCCCAATACCCCATAATGACAAAGTGAAAACAGAATGTTAGTAATCTTTGCTAATTTATTTAAAAGGAAAAACTAAAATATTGCACTGACATAAGTATTCACACCCTTTACTCGGAACTTAGTTGAAGCACCTTTGGCAGCGATAACAGCCTCCAGTCTTCTTGGGTATGATGCCACAAGGTTTGCACATCGGGATTTGAGGATTTTCTGCCATTCTTCTCTGCAGATTCTCTCAATATCTGTTAGCTTGGATGGGGACCATTGATGTACAGCCATTTTCAGGTTTCTCCAGAGATGTTCGATTAGGTTCAAGTCAGGGCTCTAACTGGACCACTCTAGGACATTCACAGAGTTGTCTCTAAGCTACTCCTGTGTTGTCTTGGCTGTGTGCTTAGGGCCATTGTATTGTTGGAAGGTGAACCTTCGGCCCAGTCTTAGGTCCAAAGCACTCTGGATCAGGTTTATATTAAGAATATCTCTATACTTTGCTCCAATTATCTTTCCCTCAACCCTGACCAGTCTCCCTGTCCCACCGCTGAAAAACACCCCACCGCATGATGCTGCCACCACCATGCTTCACTGTAGGGATGGAATTGGGCAGGTGACGAGAAGTGCCTGGTTTTCTCAGACATGACGCTTAGAACTGAGGCCAAAAAGTTCAATTTTGTTTTCGTCAGACCACAGAATCTTATTTCTCACAGTGAGAGTTCTTTGGCTGCTTTTTTGCAAACTCCAGGGGGGCTTTCATGTGTCTATTACTTAGGAGAGGCTTTTTTCTGGTCACTCTCCATAAAGAGCAAAATGGTGCTGCAGTGATGGTTGACCTTCTGAAAGTTTCTCCCATCTGCACACAGGATCTTTGGAGTTCAGCCAGAGGGACCAGTGGCGGATTAAGTAGACCATAGGCCATGGGCTGTTCCACAATCTTGGGCCCCCCCCCGTTCCCCACCGCTGCTTTGCCGTGTCTATAGTGAACACCACATTTTTGTCTGAGCATTGACAAATGGGTGTTACGATTCCTCTTGTCAAAGGGCTGTGTCCCTACATACTGACAGTCTTCAACCATCGCTGACTGTATCACACTGTGCAGGGACACATCCTCTTGACAATGGGAATGGTAACACACAATTTTCTATTGGTCCTGGGTACACAAAAACTTTATGTGGAAGACAAGGATTTCTTACAACAGACATGTCAGGAGAAGGGACAGATCCTCTATAGATCCAGTGACTCACAAGTGATGTCTATCTCTGATGGGAGTCGTTCTCTTTTCTTCTCCATCTGACACAGACCGTTATGGCGACATCTTTGCTCCTCGCTTCTGCAGCCATTTCCAGCCTCTATAGAAACACAAAAATTCAGACCCCAAGGCCCAGGACCATACATTGAAGGGGTTGTCAGGGTATGGACCGGTTTTTCATACTGATGACCTATCAATGTGTGGGCAACCCCTTTTAGGCCCCATTCACATCACGTTAAGGCAATACATTTATGTAGTTCCCGACATACAAGATACATTTTTCATAGGGCTCCATTATACCGATAGAGGCTGAAAGAGTGTCCTTTTGGCTTCCATCGGGCTTGTATACGTTGGTATATTTTTTTTGAAGGATGGAGTAACGTAATAGACTATGCTATTCCATCGTGGGGGATTCCGCAGAAAAAACTTATAACACACTGTAAAAGTTTTTTAACATGAGAGCCTATGTGGGATGGATGCCACTGTATGGCATCCGCCACTTGTATATGTTAAATGTATACCTCGTGGAGCTCCCGACATCATTGTCCATATAGGGATAGCAAAGTCAGGAGCTTCCACAGTGTTAGAGTCCATGGGCAGAGCGCTATTAAATGGCCTTGTCCGAGGACTCAGGCCCCCGGAGAACTCCTGAAGTCACCGTCCATATATGGACAGTGACATCAGAAAGAGTGCTGGAGTCCCAGAGCAGAGCATCAGTTGATGGTCTGCTCTCCGAATCCAGCAATAGGGAAGTCCTGAAGACGCTGTCCATATATGGACAGTGACGCCGGGTGGAGTGCTAGAGTCCCCAAGCAGAGCATTAGCTGATGCTCTGATCGCCGAATCCAGCGGTTGGGAACTCCTGAAGTCACTGTCCATAAATGCACAGTGACTTCAGTAGTTTTGCCAGGGCCGGTCCCCGGCAAAGTATCCCAGTGGGTTACGTTTGTGCCTTTCGTCTGAGTTATACGTCGGGGGTCTTCCCATCGTATACCTCCGACGCAAGTCCTTAACGTGATGTGAATAGTGCCTTATTCACACTAATAAATTTGGACCCCACACCAGATCCTAGAATACATACAGACCCCAGACTTTGTACACTATTGCAGTCCCCAGACCCCCCCTAAATAAATACAGACCCCAGAACAAGCACCCTAAAAACAGACCTCGGAGAAGACCCCTATATACAGAACCCAGGCCTGACCCCTAAACTAATAATGATCCCAGACCCCCTATATCTGCAGGTCCTTTTGCAAGACATACACAATATAGTTTTGTCACGTTTTTTGCCGCGATTCATGTCAAAAACTGCATTGTACTTTGGGCCGCCATGCTCTAGGAAGAGTCCTAGTTGTTCAAACTTCTTCCATTTAAGATTTATGGATCCCACTGTGCTTTTCGGAACTTTCAGTGAAGGTAGTTCTTTCCTCCTCATGACATGGTTTTTGCTCTGATATGCATGGTCAGCTGTGTAGTCCTATATAGACAGGGGTGTGTCTTTCCAAATCATGTCCAATCAAATGAATTTACCACAGGTGGACTCCAATCAAGGTGTATAAACATTTCACAGAAGACCTAGAGAAATGGGAGGCCCCCAGAGCTAAATTTCAAGTGTCATAGCAATAGCTCTGAATACTTATGTATTTGCGAAATTTGAGTTATTAATTTTTAATAAATTTGCAAATATTTTTAAAATTCTGTTTTCAGTATGTCATTATAGGGTATTGAGTGCAGAACGATGGGGAAAAACTGGGATTTTTTATTTTTTTTATTTCAGCACAAGCCCTCAAAATAACAAAATGTGCAAAAAGTGAAAAGGTTTGAAGAATTTTCCGGTACGTGTCAATGTAACATCCACATGAATACCAAGACCCAAGTTTTCCCACTTGTCCTTTCTTGAAATTGATGGGCTAGAAGCAGGGAAAATGGGCAAGCATAAATAATTAAGAGAAAATTGTGATGGCTACATAACAGTCTTGTAATTTGTTCATGGTATGCAGTGGTTAGTATTGTATCTACCAAAAATAGTACCAGGAAGGAAAACTGGTGAATCAGTGACAGGGTCATGGGCGCCCTAGACTCATTGATGCATTCTTGGAGAAAAGGCCAGCCTGATTGGTTTGAGCCCACGGAAAAACTACTCTAGTGCTGGCTGTGTTGGAAAGGTGTCAGAACACACAGTGGATCGCAGCTTCCTGTTCTTGGGGCTGCATAGCTGCAGACCAGTCATATTGCCCATGCTGAACCCTGTCCATCGCCAAATATGCCTACAATGGGAACATGAGCATCAAAACTGGACTATGGAACAATAGAAGATGTTGGCCCGGTCTGATTAATCCCATTTTCTTTTACATCATGTGGACGGTCGGGTACCGCCTACCTAAACATTGTTTCATATCAAGTACACCTCTTTATTGCAGTGGTATTGTCTAATGGTAACCTGTCAGCAGAATAATGTGCTCTGTCACACTGCAAAAATTGTTCCCCAGACATCAAATTGATCGAGCATCTAGGGGATGTCCTTGATAAACAAATCTGATCCATGGGGCCCCATCTCGCAACTTACAGGATTTTAAGAATCTGCTGATAACATCTTGTACCAGATACCACAGGATCTCTTCAGAGGTCTTGTGGAGTTCATGCCTTGTTGGGTCAGAACTGTTATTGGCGGCACAAGTGGGACCTACACAATATTAAGCAGGTGGTTTTAATGTTATGGCTGAATGGTGTATACTGCCTATGCTAACAGAATACATTATGCCGCCTGTGCCTTATGATCATGCAGTTATATCTTTGTTTTGTGTTATCTGTTCTTTTTATAGGACTGATTGTAAAAGGCCCATTTATACTGGCCTATTATCTTCACAATTCTAATATATTGTTTCAATAACTGGCCAATGTAAACAGATTAGCAATAAACAATAAAAAAAACTGTTGATCTTGATTGATCGCCACGTTCGTCATCTGAAAAATTGAAATGCTGCTCATACTGACAGTTATATTTAAAAAAAGGATTGCTGTCCAGTGTGGCTTTGCCAGATTGCTCGCTATGCAATAATAATGCCTCTCGTCCTGCTGAAAGGAGTTCCCTTCCCTCCGGCAGCAATAAACTTTGAAAAAGATTGACTTTTCAATCCACTGATCACTGGTCGGTGGTTTACAAAGTCATAACATGTAAACTCACCACTGCTACATATGTTTAATGTCCAAAAATACACAATTGATGAATCACAAAAATATCTACACTACTGGTATAAGTATGTATTGATACAGAGCCACCAAAGCTATGTTTATTGTAGTTACCCCCCCCCCCTCCCAAGATTTATGTATTATGTGGTTAAAACTAGTAACATATGCACCCATTTAAATGTAAAAGACAAAATCATTTTGCTTGAAAGCTTATGTCTGTGTTCTCCACTAACACATATTTTCCAGGCATATACTTCGTTTCCATGTTTGTTAGGCCTTTATATAGTAAGTCTTTATATGCAACTGTCACCTCTCCTATTTCAGAATTTGACAGACTTCATTCACATCTGCGTTGGAGGCTCCGTTAGGGGCCTCTGTCGCAGATCTGGCACGGATTACTGGAGATTACTGGAGACAATTGCGCAGCATGCTGCTCTACTGTGTCCGGTAAAATCACGGACACAATTGTGCAGAATGCTGCGCTACTGTATGACCGAAAAGAGAACAAATGCCAAAACACAAGAACATTTAGAAAAATGAGCAAAATATTTTATTCAAAATGACATATACATACAAAAATGATAAAAAGAATCCATGAACCAACAGGTTAAAAAGACCAAACCGCCATACAATGTATAAGGAAGGTAACGTCTGAAGTTGACGTATAATAATGACAACCAAAAGATATGATCTAATGATCAGGGTACATACATGCATAAGTATGAAAAATGAAACATTAATGAAAAAATGCAAGAAAATGTGCGAACATCAAGCACATACCCATTGATCAACCAGATGGAAGCACGGCGATGTGTCTGCCCCAACGCGCGTTTCGGCGCAACTGACTTCGTCTGGGGGTAGCGTTTTAAATGATGTGTATGCCACTATATATGGGGATGGACCATACTTGATCAAGAGGAGAGTACATCCCGAGGTAAGATACCATCATGTATTAGGAATAAGTCAACCAAATTTCCCCCTTTGTCCATTTGTCCAGCAGTTGACCTATTCGTCAAACTTGTTTCTAAGGATTGGGGTATTATACCTAGTGGCATCGATCATGACAATCTGAATCGGTCTGAGCGAGCAAGTCTCAAGAAAATGAAAGCTTGGGACGATATTTTGATAAAACCGGCGGATAAGGGGGGTAACGTGGTACTTTGGCCCCGCCAATTATACATTCATGAAGCTAACCGCCAACTAAGGAATGTAACGTGTTATCAAAAGCTTACTTACAACCCCTTGTCTTCCTTTAGATCAAAGTACTATGGAATTTTGCAAAATGCTGTGGCAAAAGGCACTATTACAAAACCTTTGAGTGAGTCTTTATTCGTGTCAGACCCTACTATACCAACGATGTACTTATTGCCCAAAATTCACAAGGATGCCAAGAATCCACCAGGTAGGCCTATTATTTCGGGCACCGGAGGCCTTATGGAAAAAGCATGTAGGTGGATTGATTTTCATCTGAAACCCCTTGTTGAGTGTTTACCATCCTATTTGCGTGACTCTGCCGATCTTTTATTGAAGGTCGAGGGGATTCACATTGATTCAGATCACTTATTAGTCACATGTGATGTTGAATCCCTTTACACTAGCATTCAACATAGCGATGGTCTACATGCAGTCAAGAGCTTCCTATCCATGAGTGACATTGAAGGTGAAATTTCTCAACTCATATTGCTGTTGTTGGATTTCACACTTAAACATAATTTTTTCACCTTCAATGGATCGTTTTTCCTACAGCTCCAGGGGACGGCGATGGGGGCAGCCTGTGCACCCTCATATGCCAATCTTTTCCTGGGGCTGTGGGAGAGAGATCTCTTCCTGTCAGATCGTGGGCCGTCAATGAGTCGTGTCCCCTTTTGGGCACGGTTCATTGATGACATTTTCATGATCTGGCAGGGCACTCCTGAAGATCTTTCGGATTTCATTAAGGTTCTGAATTGTAACCTACTTAACATCAAACTCACATATAAGTGGAGTTACTCTAAGGTCGATTTTTTGGACATACTAATCAAGAAAGATGGCAATGGTTTCTTACAGACGGATTTATACCGTAAGGAAACCTCAACCAACTCACTTCTGCATGCCACTTCATCGCACCCTCGCCATACCATCGATGCTATTCCAGTGGGTCAATTTTTACGTGTAAAGAAAATTTGTTCTACCAATGAAGATCTCAAATTTCGCTTCAAAGAACTAGGCGACAGATTTACTCAAAGGGGTTACAGTCAACGCAGTATACGCAAAGCACGGGATCGAGCGTCTAAGACCAACCGACAACAATTGTTGCAAGTTACCCAAAGGTCGGGCACAGAACCTAAGGTGAGATTTGTTACCACCTTCAATTCTCGGTGGACAGAAATGCGTAGTGTCCTGTATAAATTCTGGCCTATATTGATGACCGATCCCACTTTATCGAAAGTTCTTCCTCCTTATCCTGCCATGGCACCCCGCAGAGCTCCCAATCTGCGTGATGCCATGGTACGTAGCTATCTTTCACCTATTCAACCTGGTAGGTTGTTTGGGACTAAGGGACCAAAATGGGGCTGCAAACCTTGCGGTGACTGCATCAGTTGTCCTAATATCGAACGAATAGGAAAATTCACGGACTCTAGTGGTAAACAAGATTTCAAAATCTGTTGGCCCATATCTTGTGGTACTAAGGGTGTCATATACTATGCTCTTTGCCCCTGTCCGAAAATATATGTAGGTATGACTACCCGTGAGCTTCGGTTGAGGGTAAGGGAACACGTACGGGATATCGAGAATGCAAAAACGGCTGATAACATCGAGCAGCTCAAGACAATCCCTAGGCACTTCCGATCACACCATGCCTGCAACTCCAAGATGCTTAAAATCAGGGGCATTGACGATATTAATCTTGGGATGCGTGGGGGTGATCTCAAAAAATGTTTATTGCAACGTGAGTGCAAATGGATATGGAGACTCCAAACTATGTACCCCGCAGGTCTCAATGAGACCGCTGGATATTCATCGTTTCTCTGACTGTCAGCAGCTTTTAATGGTGTTGGAGTTCATCTTTTTATACAGGATCCTATGTGTTTATATGATTTTAACATTTTTTCATTCATTTACAGATTAGATCTTTGATGTGATTCTCTTCCTTTTATTACTTGGATTCCTTGTTTTCCACTCCTTGGGATGCCAGCATATTTCTCCATCGACTTCGTTTACTTATGATGCGTAGTGACCAGTTATTCATACAAATTTTCATCTACACTTGTGTGTCATCTTGGTTTTTTCGTCAATACAATCACTAGTGTAATATTTTGTGCACCTCCAACCTATTTTGTCAAAAGATGTTAGATTAAACTTAATTTTATATTGTCACTTTTTCATTATTTATTTACTTTATTTATGTGCATATAAACACACACATATAAACGCAATTACTCTTCTCTTCTCTCTGTTACTGCACTGCTCATTTATTGGGCTTCATTCACTCTACTCACTTTCACTTACTTTTTCACAACATACATAGACACATACACACATTCCTTCACCTAATATATTTTTCACTTTCATCTATATACATTTTCTTCCCGTATTTTTGCATGTATTCATCATTTATTATTCTACTGACGCAGGAATTTATTTATTATTTATTTTTTCTTGCTTCTAATATTTTGGCACCGTTTTTCAGTGCATTTGTCTTTTTCCTCACGATTTATTAAAATTCATTCAGTATTATTTCACGGATCACATTATTTCATCATCTTTTCACCGTAGTGCTATTCAGCATTCATGCTTTTTCAAGTTGTCTTTTGTCATAATGTTATATTTCATTCACATTTGTCTGTTTATATGTGCGTTATACTGAAATATACTTTGTTTTTGACGTTTTGTATAATTTGGCTTCACGTCCAAGCTGGTATATACTGTCCTATCCTGGGTTACTTACCTTTTCGCTGTGTCGCTCCTTCTGATTGGTAGAGGGGTGCCCGGCCTCCGTTCCGCCCTCATGATGCGCCGGGTTTCGGATCCACGTGACCGCGTCCTCTGACGCGATGGCGTGCATCCGACCCTGGCCTCTCGTGATTGGCGGTTCTGGTAGGTGCGGCCACCGGCTTCACCACGAGGTAAGCGACCGGTAAACATGCAGCGAAACATGTATTATTACATGTTTATACTTGGGCTTCTCCCCCCTCTTTTTCATTCTATGATTGGCTGGTCCATCCCCATATATAGTGGCATACACATCATTTAAAACGCTACCCCCAGACGAAGGCAGTTGCGCCGAAACGCGCGTTGGGGCAGACACATCGCCGTGCTTCCATCTGGTTGATCAATGGGTATGTGCTTGATGTTCGCACATTTTCTTGCATTTTTTCATTAATGTTTCATTTTTCATACTTATGCATGTATGTACCCTGATCATTAGATCATATCTTTTGGTTGTCATTATTATACGTCAACTTCAGACGTTACCTTCCTTATACATTGTATGGCGGTTTGGTCTTTTTAACCTGTTGGTTCATGGATTCTTTTTATCATTTTTGTATGTATATGTCATTTTGAATAAAATATTTTGCTCATTTTTCTAAATGTTCTTGTGTTTTGGCATTTGTTCTCTTTTCGGTCATATATTATGTTTTGGATGCCTTATGGGTATACACCCCTGGATCTGGTTCATATTTAACATGCTTGCTGACAGCCGCATTCTTACTTTATTTTGAACCATTCTAGATCCATGCTGTGCTTTTTGGTCATATCATATGCTGCGCTACTGTGTTCGGTAAAATCATGGACACCCCGACGGAAAGCCAATGGAACCTATTAATGTGAGTGGGTTCCGTCGGCTGCCGGCAGTGTCCGTTGTGCAATGGTACTGTTGCTTCCATTATTCCCTTGTTCTGCTCCTCTGACGAAACAGAACAACGGAATGTCACAATGCGGGTGTGAACGAGGCCTTAGATGTCTCAATTAATTTTGTTTTGAAAGTAGCAAAAATTTCAAAGTAGGAGACCAGGTAGATTTGGCACTGCAATTACTGCCTCTGACTGTCTATTAGATTGCATGTAAGGACTGAGCTAACTCATTTCATGGCTATTTGAGACATATAGGGGTTACTTGAGACATAAGGGGGTGCTGTATGATGACACTAATTGATAACAGGGTGCTGTCTGTACCTGCTCCTTCTGGGGTGGATTGGGTGGCATAATTGACCCCAGAAAGTGTGCCCTAGTTTGACCTCCATTCTAGGTGCTTCTGATGCTGTTTAAAGAAATTGAGTTAGGTTTGAACAGAAAGAGGATATAAACTATGAATAAGTGCGGTGGAAATAGTGGTGTACCTACTACAGAGGCAAGGTGCACAACTGCGATGGGTCACGTGACATTTCTTCTCCGGTAAAATACTGTGCCTCATAGAGTCCATAATGCAGACCTGCAAGGACTCTGTGTTGATACGTGCATATGTATTTACTATGTGCATGAGCCTTATAACGCATAAGTTATTATGTTTCATAACCATGCTACCGAAACTGTGTTACATAGTGCTAAAATGAATAAAAGATTGCCAGAGGTGAAAAGTCATGCTAGGTA
The DNA here is from genome assembly GCF_050947455.1 of Rhinoderma darwinii. Classification (NCBI taxonomy): domain Eukaryota; kingdom Metazoa; phylum Chordata; class Amphibia; order Anura; family Rhinodermatidae; genus Rhinoderma; species Rhinoderma darwinii. The sequence goes on along the minus strand of NC_134690.1, from coordinate 132,158,914 downwards.
ATGAAATGTAAGATGTTAAGAGTCCAGAGGTCTGCTATTAGCCAATTATGTCATTTGATAAAGCATTTTTATGTTTCATACTAGGATTGGAAGTTAAAGGCTAACTTTTTTCAGTTTACAACCATGAGACATGTAATAAAGATAGCCTTCATGCATTTTCACTGTGATAACATATTATTACACTGACAATCGCTTGCAAGCCTTTAATGTTAAATGATCCCAGGTGGCATTTTTATGCAACATATTTTTAAGATTTAAATTAGAATTTGGGCAATAAATAGCACACCATTAGAGGTATTACGCTAAAGCATTTATGGACCAGTAGTGCATGTGTGGACAAGAGGTAGGTTATATCGGTGGGAGTGTGGACACACTGTGCGATACCACCGTAGTGGGATAGCAGCTGGCCAACAGGATACCAATTCAATATCTATAGTTTGAATAAGGGTGCCTGTGGTAATTTCAGACAGTAGCGATGGTAGGCTCGGATGGGACCTTGGCTGCAAGCAGACACCAGGCACGGTGTAACACAGAAGGTGAAGTATATGGTACCACACGACTACAACTCTCAATGGCACAGGAACGAGGTAGCATGGGATACACGTAGCAGGTACGGGAACACTGGGAACTGGAAAACACTAAGGGACCATTTGCAAAGACTAACACATGTAAACACAACAATGCTCAGGCAATGAAGGAAGTGGCAGGTCCCTTCTTATAGTCCAAGGTGATTGTGGGCGAATTTAACATACTTTTCAGGAGCGCGCGCTAGCCCTTTAAGGCCGGACACAAGCATGCGCGCGCACCCTACGGTACACAGCAGAGTGATGCGGAAGTGAACGCTGGCATCTCCTGAGGAGGAGATGTGGGCCAACGCTCACTGATCCATGGCTGCGGTCGTCGGGGGGTGAGTAATCCTGACGATCCGCGGCCATGGGTGTCACACAGGTCTTTAACCCCTTAACGCTCAGTGACGTACTATTCCGTCATGGAAAGCACCCTGTTTGCGCTCCATGACGGAATAGTACGTCACGGGAGTAACGGCCATTTCGGCCGTCCTCCCGACACATACAGGAGCTGTGACAGCTGCTGTCTCGTACAGCAGCTGTCACAGATCCTACAGCGGGGACCGATCGCTGTGTCCCCGCTGATTAACCCCTGAAAAGCCATGTTCAATAGCGATCACTGCTTTTTAGGGGTTAAGCTGTCATCGCCGGCCTGCTACACGATAGCGGCCGGCGATGGTGACTATGGCAACCGGACCCCGAACAATGGCGTCTGGCTATGCCATCGACGGAAGCCTAGTGGGTTCTGACGAAGTCAGGACCCACTATGCTTGCTGTCAGTGAGTAGCTGACAGTTCTAATACACTGCACTACACATGTAGTGCAGTGTATTAGATTAGCGATCAGGGCCTCCTGCCCTCAAGTCCCCTAGTGGGACAAAGTAAAAAAGTTCAAAAAAAGTTCAAAAAAGATGTGTAAAAATAAGAAAATAAAAGATTTAAAAGTAATAAAAGTAAAAATCCACCTTTTTACCTTATCAGTCCTTTATTATTAATAAAAATATATAAACAAACAAATAAACTATACATAATTGGTATGACCGCGTCCGTAACGGCCTGAACTACAAAATTATTTTGTTATTTATCCCGCACGGTGAACGCCGTAAAAGAAAATAATAATAAACCGTACCACAATCACAATTGTTTGGTCACTTCACCTCGCAAAAAATGGAATAAAAAGAGATCAAAAAGTCGCATGTACCTAAAAATGGTACTGATGGAAACTACAGTTTGTTACACAAAAAATAAGTCCTCGCACGGCTTTATTGATGGAAAAATAAAAAAGTTCTGGCTCTAAGAATAAGGTAATACAAAAAGTGAATGATTTTTTACAAAACGTATTTTATTGTGCAAACGCCATAAGACACAAAAAAAACTATAAACATCTGGTATCGCCGTAATCGTATCGCCACGCAGAATAAAGTGAATATGTCATTTATAGCGCACGGTGCACGCTGTAAAAAAAATAGAATAAAAAAACAATAGTAGAATTGCTGTTTTTTAGTCACTGCGCCACTTAAAAATAGAATAAAAACTGATAAAAAAGTCGCATGCACCCCAAGAAAACTACAATGAATTCCTCAAGGGGTCTAGTTTCCAAAATGCTGTCACTTTTGGGGGTTTTCCACTGTTTTGGTACCACAAGACCTCTTCAAACCGGACATGGTGCCTAATAAAAAGGAGGGCTCAAAATCCACTAGGTGCTCCTTTGCTTCTGAGGCCGGTGCTTCAGTCCATTATCACACTAGTGCCACATGTGGGATATTTCTCAAAACTGCAGAATCTGGGCAATAAATATTAAGTTGCGTTTCTCTGGTAAAACCTTTTGAGTTATAAAAAAAAGTGGTATAAAAAGGATTTTCGGACAAAAAAAAAGTAGATTTCACCTCTACTTTGCTCTAAATTACCGTGAAACACCTAAAGGTTTCATAAACTTTCTAAATGGTGTTGTGAATACTTTGAGGGGTTTAGTTTCTAAAATGGGGTGTTTCATAGGGGTTTCTAATATATAGGCCCCTCAAAGCAACTTCAGAACTGAACCCTAAAAAAATAAATAAATTAGGCAATATTTCGCTTCTTACATTATACTGATAATAAGCTGTGCCCACCCCGAGATGACCCCAGTTTTGACCGTTTGTAAAAATGGAGACCCCTATTAGACCGTTTCAGTGCCCGGTTTTCCCAAGCATACACCCCCGAAAATTTTATTTCTATTGAGAAGTCTTTGGTACATTTTAAAGGGAGGGTTCAATTCCGCCAGTACCTGCCGGGTAAGAGGGCAAGGTATGGTGTGAAGATGTATAAGCTGTGCGAGAGTGCATCAGGGTATACCTACAAATTTAGGATATATGAAGGGAAGGACACCAGTGCTCAGCCCCCAGAATGCCCCCCCTTACTGGGAGTTAATGCAAAAATTGTGTGGGATTTGGTGCACCCACTGCTGGACCAGGGTCACCACCTCTACCTGGATAATTTTTATATCAGCGTCCCACTCTTCAACTGCCTCACTCCCAGAAGTCCTGCGGCATGCGGCACTGCTAGAAGAAATCTGAGAGGCCTCCCTAAGACTCTGCAGGGCAAACACTCAGAAGGGGTGAGAACAGGGCACAATCTAGCAGCAACATATTGTGTGTCAAGTACAAGGACAAGAGAGATGTCACACCAGTACCCATGTACCAGTACAAGGTACCAGTACAGAGACCCCCAAACCAGACTGCATCCTGGGCTACAATAGGTACATGAAGCCCTACAGCGCCATGCGGTGTGGTATAAGAAGCTGGCCAGGCACATCATACAGATGGCATTGTACAACGCGTACGTGCTACATCGATGTACAGGCCAGACAGGAACTTTCCTGGAATTTCAAAAGGTGGTTATCAAGAAACTAATTTTTAGGGACCAAGAAGGGGGGGCACCCAGTACTTCTGGAGGTGAGGCCACACGCATCGTACCAGGGCAACACTTTCCAGGAGAAGTTCCCCAAACTGGCAAGAAAGGAAAAAGTCAAAAGAGGTACATAAGGAAGGACACAATATATCAATGTGACACGTGTCCCGAAAAACTAAGGCTCCGTATGAAAGAGTGCTTCAAAATGTATCATACATCCCTTGATTTTTAATCTACCCCAGTTTTACTCACCCTGACGCACTCCACACATCTTATCCCCTCTCGTCTTTCCCCTCTGAGCTCTGCTGCGTGCCTAGGCAGCTGATTACAGCCACATGTAGGGTATTGAAGTACCCATGAGAACCCACATTACAGTTTATGGGGTGTATGTCTCCGGTCAAAATGCTCACTACACCTCTAGATGAATGCTTCAAGGGTGTAGTTTTTAGAACGGGGTCACTTCTTGGGGGTTTCAACTGTACTGGTACCTCAGGGGCTTCTGCATACATGACTTTGCACCAAAAAATCCCCAGTAGGCCAAATGGTGGTCCTTTCCTTCTGAGCCCTCCCATGGGCCCAAACGGCAGTTTATCACCACAAATCGGGTACTGCCGCACTCAGAACAAATTGGGCAACAGAATGGGGTATTTTATTTCTTGTGAAAATTAGAAATTTTCAGCCAAACTACATATTATTGGAAAAAATAATTTTGTTTTAATTCCCAGCCCAATTCAAATAAGTTCTGTGAAAAACCTGTGGGGTCAAAATGGTCACAACACCCATAAATGAATTCCTTAAGGGGTGTAGTTTCCAAAATTGGGTCACTTCTGGTGGGTTTCCATTGCTTTGATACCTCTGGGGCTCTGCAAATGGCACCCGAAAACCAATCCAGCAAAATCTGGACTCCAAAGAACAAATAGCGCTCCTTTCTTTCTGAGCCCTCCCATGGGCCCAAACGGCAGTTTATCACCACAAATGGGGTATTGCTGCACTCAGGACAAATTGGGCAACAAAATGGGGTATTTTGTTCCCTGTGAAAATAGGAAATTTTGATCATAAATTACATCTTATTGGTAAAAATTTCATTTTTTTAATTTCACAGCCCAATTATAATAGGTGCTGTGAAAAAACTGTGTGGTCAAAATGATAACAACAACCATAAATGAATTCCTTGAAGGGTGTAGTTTCCAAAATGGGGTCACTATTGGGGGATTCCTACTGTTTTGACACCTCAACACCTCTTCAAACCTGGCATGCTGCCTATAATATATTCTAATAAAGAGAGGCCTCAAAATGCACTAGGTGCTTCTTTGCTTCTGGGGCTTGTGTTTTAGTCCACAAGCGCAGTAGAGCCACATGTGGGACATTTCTAAAAACTGCAGAATCTGGACAATGCATATTTAGTAGTGTTTCTCTGGTAAAACCTTCCGTGTTACAAAAAAATAAAAATAGAATAATATTGAAATTCAGCAAGAAAAATGAAATTTGCAAATTTCACCCCACTTTGCTTTAATTCCTGTGAAATGCCTGAAGAGTTAAAAAACTTTCTAAATGCTGTTTTGAATACTTTGAGGGGTCTAGTTTTAAAATGGGGTGTTTTATCAGGGTTTCTAATACATAGGCCCCTCAAAGCCACTTCAGAACTGAAGAGGTACCTTAAAAAAAAGGCTTTTGAAATTTTCTTAAAAAAAAGAGAAATTGCTGTTTATGTTCTAAGCCTTGTAACGTCCAAGAAAAATAAAATAATGTTCAAAAAACGATGCCAATCTAAAGTAGACATATGGGAAATGTCAACTAGTAACTATTTTGGGTGGTATAACCGTCTGTTTTACAAGCAGATGCATTTAAATTCTGAAAAATGCTATTTTTTATAAATTTCCCTTAAATTTTGCAATTTTTCACCAATAAACACTGATTATATCGTCCAAATTTTACCACTATCCTAAAGCCCAATGTGTCACGAGAAAACTTTCTCAGAATCGCTTGGATAGGTTTAAGCATTCCGACGTTATTACCACATAAAGTGAAATATGTCAGATTTGAAAAATTGGCTCTGAGCCTTAAGGCCAAAACAAGGCTGCGTCCTTAAGGGGTTAATATCAACAAGGGGATCAAGTTAATCTAATGTGCTCTTGCAGAGTAGGTATGCTTGCATGCAGAAATTTGAAATCACAATGAATTGTATTTGCTTTGATTTATTCAATTGATTCTTTTTTGGAAAATAAAATTAAGACAGTATGTAATATACTGTAATGTCACTTCTGGATGAAGGGGGCTTTATGGATGCTAGTAAGGTGAGAAATATACACAGAATGTAAGAAGAGAATGTTAGTAAACTACATCTGTATTTTACAATGTCATCCCTTAAAATTTGATACACACAAGTTTTATCATGCAGCAAGACAATTATCTAAAGCATACATTTGAATTAGAAGTATCCCCAGTGCAGTTTTTGGTGGACTGGCCAGCATACAGTAGTTGCCAGGTTTTAACACTATTGAGGTTTTTGTAGATTAAAGGGGTTGGCTGTTTTGGACAATCCCTACTGGTTTTAACCCCTTCCCTCTTTAGCCACTTTTGACCTTCCTGACAGAGCCTCATTTTTCAAATCTGACATGTGTCACTTTATGTGGTAATAACTCCGGAATGCTTTCACCTATCCAAGCGATTCTGAGATTGTTTTCTCGTGACACATTGGACTTTATGTTACTGGCAAAATTTGCTCGATATGTTCAGTATTTAATTGTGAAAAACACCAAAAATTAGCGAAAAATTGCAAAAATGAGCATTTTTCTCAATTTAAATGTATCTGCTTGTAAGACAGGCAGTTATACCACACAAAATTGTTGCTAATTAACATCACCCATATGTCTACTTTAGATTGGCATCGTTTTTTGAACATCCTTTTATTTTTCTATGACCTCACAAGGCTTAGAACTTTAGCAGCAATTTCTCACATTTTCAAGAAAATTTCAAAAGGCTATTTTTACAGGGGACAGTTCAGTTGTGAAGTGGTTTTGAGGGCCTTATATATTAGAAACCCCAAAAAAGTCACCCCATTTTAAAAACTTCACCCCTCAAAGTATTCAAAACAGCATTTAGAAAATGTCTTAACCCTTTACACATTTCACAGGAATTAAAGCAAAGTAGAGGTGAAATTTACAAATTTCATATTTTTCTGCAGAAATACATTTTTAATACAATTTTTTTTTATAAAACAGAAGGTTTTACCAGAGAAATGCAACTCAATATTTGTTGCCCAGTTTCTGCAGTTTTAGGAAATATCCCACATGTGGCCGTAGCGTGCTACTGGACTGAAGCACCGGCCTCAGAAGCAAAGGAACACCTAGTGGATTTTGGGGCCTTATTTTTGTTAGAATATATTTTAGGCACCATGTCAGGTTTGAAGGGCTCTTGCGGTGCCAAAACAGTCAAAATCAACCAAAAGTGACCCCATCTGGGAACCTAGACACCTCAAGGAAATTATCTAGGGGTGTAGTGAGCATTTTGACCGCACAGGTTTTTTACAGAAATTATTGGAAGTAGGCCGTGAAAATTAAAATCAACATTTCTTCAAAGAAAATGTAGGTTTAGCGATTTTTTTTCTCATTTCCACAAGGACTAAAGGAGAAAAAGGACCGCAAAATTTGTAAAGCAATTTCTCCCGAGTAAAACAATACCTCACATGTGGTAATAAACGGTTGTTTGGAGACACGGCGTGGCTGAGAAGGGAAAGAGCGCTATTTGGCTTTTGGAGTTCACATTTAGCAGGAATGGTTTGCGGAGGCCATGTCACATTTACAAAGCCCCTGAGGTGACAAAACAGTGGAAACCCCAAACAAGTGACCCCATTTTGGAAACTATACCCCTTGAGGAAATTATCTAGGGGTATAGTGAGCATTTTGACCCCACAGGTTTTTTGCAGAAATTTTTGCAAGTAGGCTGTGAAAATGAAAATCTACATTTTTTCAAATAAAATGTAGGTTTAGCTAATTTTTTTTCATTTCCACAAGGACTAAAGGAGAAAAAGCACCATAAAATTTGTAAAGAAATTTCTCCCGAGTAAAACAATACCCCACATGTGGTAATAAACGGCTGTTTGGACACACGGCGAGGCTGAGAAGGGAAAGAGCGCTATTTGGCTTTTGCAGTTCACATTTAGCAGGAATGGTTTTCGGAGGCCATGTCACATTTACAAAGCCCCTGAGGGGATAAAACAGTGGAAACCCCCCACAAGTGACCCCATTTTGGAAACTACACCCATTGAGGAAATTATCTAGGGGTATAGTGAGCGATTTGACACCACAGTTTTTTTGCAGAAATTATTGGAAGTAGGCCCTGAAAATAATAATCTACATTTTTTCAAAGAAAATGTAGGTTTAGCTAATTTTTTCTCATTTCCAGAAGGACTGAAGGAGAAAAAGCACCACAAAATTTGTAAAGCAATTTCTCCCGAGTAAAACAATACCCCACATGTGGTAATAAACGGCTGTTTGGACACACAGCAGGGCTTAGAAGGGAAAGAGCACTATTTGGCTTTTTGAGATCACATTTAGCAGGAATGATTTGCCGAGGCCAGGTCACATTTGCAAAGCCCCTGAGGGGACAAAACAATGAAAACGCCCAAAAAGGGACTCCATTTAGGAAACTACACCTCTTGAGGAATGCATCTAGGGGTGTAGTGAGCATTTTGACCCCACAGATGTTTCATAGAATTTATTAGAATTAGGCAGTGAAAATAAAAACAATCCTTTTTCTTCAATAAGACGTAGCTTTAGCGCAAATTTTTTCATTTTCTCAACAAATAAAGGAAAAAAAGAACCCAACATTTGTAAAGCTATTTCTCCCGAGTACGGCAATACCCTATATGTGGTCATAAACTGCTGTTTGGCCAAACCGCAGGGCTCAGATGGGAAGGACCGCCATTTGGAGTGCAGATGTTGCTGGATTGGTTTCTGGGCACCTGTGGGCCCAAAACAGTGGAAACCCCCCAGAAGTGACCCCATTTTGGAAACTACACCCCTCAATGCATTTACCAAGGGGTGTAGTAAGCATTTTAACCCTGCAGGTGTTTTGTAGAAATTAGTGTGCGCTCAATGTTGCAGAGTGAAAATGGGATTTTTTTCCATAGATATGCCAATATGTGGTGCCCGGCTTGTGCCACCATAACAAGACAGCTCTCTAATTATTATGCGGTGTTTCCCGGTTTTAGAAACACCCTACATGGGGCACTAATCTTTTGTCTGGACATATGACAGGGCTCAGAAGTGAAGAGTACCATGCGGAGTGGAGGCCTAATTTGGCGATTTACAAAGTATTGGTTCACAACTGCAGAGGCTCAGATGTGAAATAATAAAAAGAAACCCCTGATAAGTGACCCCCACTATGGAACTGCACCCCTCAAGGCATTTATTAAGGGGTGTAGTGAGCATTTTCAACCCACAGGTCTTTTCCATAAATGAATGCGCTGTGGATGGTGCAAATTAAAAATGTATATTTTTCCCTAGATATGCCATTCAGTGGCAAATATGTCATGCCCAGCTTATGACGCTGGAGACACACACCCCAAAAATTGTTAAAAGGGTTCTCCCGGGTATGACGATGCCATATATGTTGAAGGAAACTGCTGTTTGGGGACGCTGCAGGGTTCAGGGCCGAGGGAGCACCATTTGGCTTTTGGAGAGCGGATTTTGCTTGGTACTATATTTGTTTGAGTATTGCTGGTGTTTTATAATGTGGGGGTACATGTAAGCGGGGCGGAGTATATAAGGGGCATAGTCAGGTGGTATAAAAAAAAAAAAATAATCCATAGATGTGTGTTACGCTGTGAAGCAATCCTTTCTGCACAGGCCGGTGTCGCACTGATAAATGGTGTCATTTCTTATCCCCCTTTTGGTCCACACTCCGCGCCTTTGTAGTTTGGGGAATTTTGCTGGGAAAGTGTTGTCCTGGTATAATACGGGCACCGTCGCTTCCAGCGGATATGTTTGGGCTCTCCCCTTCCTGGTTCCCTAATTTTAGGTCCTTGATAAATCGCCTCTTGAAACTGAAGAAATGTTCCCCTCGGGCACAACTGCATATTTTTTTATTTCCTGACTTATTGGAGCCATAACTAATTTTATTTTTCATAGACGTAGCGGTATGAGGGCTGGTTTGTTGCGGGACGAGCTGTAGTTATTATTGGTACCATTTTGGGGTACATGTGACTTTTTGATCACCTTTTATCCTATTTTTTGGGATGCCAGGTAAACAAAAAAACGCAATTCTGGCACAGCTTTTTTTGTTTTTTTTATACAGCGTTCACCACGCATTATAAACTACATGTTAACTTTATTCTGCGGGTCAGTACGATTCCGGCGATGCCTAATTTATAGAACTTTTTTATGTTTTACAACTTTTTGCACAATAAAATTACTTTTGTAAAAAGAATGTATTTTTTCTGTCGCCAAGTTGTGAGAACCATAACTTTTTAATTTTTTTGTCGACGGACGTGTATGAGGGCTTGTTTTTTGCGGGACGAGCTATAGTTTTTATAGGTACCATTTTTGGATACGTGCGACTTTTTGATCACTTTTTATTGTAATATTTGTAGGGCAAAGTGACCAAAAAACAGAAACTCTGGTAACGTTTTTTACGGGGTTTTTTTACGCTGTTCACCGCGTGCAATAAATAATATAATATTTTGATACCTCCGGTCGTTACGGTCGTGGCGATACTAAATACATATGGTTTATTATTATTTTTCAATAGTAAAGGACTTGATAAGAGTAAAAGGGGGATTGTGTTTTATTTGATTACTTGAAACTTTTATTGTTTTCAAACTTTTATTTTTTGCACTTTTTTTTACACTTTTTTATACTTTTTTTACACTTTTTCTCAAGTCCCACTAGGGGACTTGAAGGTCCAACGGTCAGATTTATTTTTTTCTAATACATTGCACTACCTATGTAGTGCAATGTATTAGATCTGTCAGTCATTCACTGGCAGCAAGCCGTTTAGGCTTCGCCTCCCGGCGGGGCCTAAATCGGCTTCCGTAATGGCAGAGCAGGAGACCATTGTGTCTCCTGTTGCCATAACAGCAGTCGCCAGTCCCGATTGCCTGTCAGGGCTGGCGATCTGCTAGTAACCGCTACGATGCAGCAATCGCTTTCGATTGCTGCATCGAAGGGGTTAATGGCAGGGATCGGAGCTAGCTCCGGTTCCTGCCGTTACAGGTGGATGTCAGCTGTACAGTACAGCTGACCTCCACCGCTGATGACGCCGGATCAGCTCCTGACCCGGCGCCATCTTGCCGGCAGCTACGGAAGCCGATCAGGTGTCCGCCGCCGGGCGGATCTTGACCGGCTTCGGTGCTAGGCAGACCGGGAGGCCAGTATTAGGCCTCCGGTTGCCATTGCAGCCACCGGAACCCCGGCAATTTCATTGCTGGGGCTCCGATGAGCTGCAAACACCTTAAGTGCAGCGATCGCGTTTGAGCGCTGCACTTAAGGGGTTAATGGCGGGGATCGAAGCTAATTTCGGTCCCCGCCGTTACAGTCGGATGTCAGCTGTAAGATACAGCTGAGATCCGGTGATGATGGCACCGGCTCAGCTTCTGAGCCGGTGCCAAACGTTTGACGTACATGTACGGCATATTGCGGGAAGTCAATGCTTTCCATGACGTACATGTACGTCAAATGTCGGGAAGGGGTTAAGGGTACTTTGACATTCAGGCTGGGTTCACACGACCTATTTTCAGACGTAAACGAGGCGTATTATGCCTCGTTTTACGTCTGAAAATAGGGCTACAATACGTCGGCAAACATCTGCCCATTCATTTGAATGGGTTTGCCGACGTACTGTGCAGACGACCTGTTATTTACGCGTCGTCGTTTGACAGCTGTCAAACGACGACGCGTAAAAATACAGCCTCGTCAAAAGAAGTGCAGGACACTTCTTTGGACGTTTTTACAGCTGTTTTCTCATAGACTCCAATGAAAACAGCTCCAAAAACGGACGTAAAAAACGCCGCGAAAACGGCGCGAAAAACGCCGCGAAAAATGCGAGTTGGTCAAAAAACGTCTGAAAAGCAGGGTCTGTTTTCCCTTGAAAACAGCTCTTGATTTTCAGACGTTTTTGGTCACTACGTGTGCACATACCCTTAGCTGATCACAAAGTGTCCTCTCCTTGAACCTCCAGTGATCAGCTTTAATCTGAGGGGAAATCAAGCAGTAAGGTCCCATGCACACGACCGTGCCCGCAATCACGGCCCGCGATTGCGGGCACGGCCGGCCGCCGACTGAAAGCCGCATTTTTGGGCCGTGCTCCCATACAAAGTAAGGGAGCACGGCCCGCAAAATGCAAAAGAACGGACATGTTCCATAATTCCCGGAACATTTCCACGGCACGGACACCCTTCCGTAGTGCTACGGAAAGGTGTTCGCGTTCAACGAAAGTGAATGGGTCAGTTTTTGCGGACCGCAAATGCGGTCCGCAAAAACGGAGGTTTTTTACGGTCGTGTGCATGGGGCCTAAGTGTAATGCAGGACAGGACAGGTCCTCCAGAGGGTGCGATGATCTTGTAACCCTTCTCTGCTCCAACTATAGATGATGCTCTCAAACAGTAGACCCCCTCTATTGACTCAGATTTCCTTTATAGGGTTTATGAAAAATGGATTTACTAAATTAGGTAACCTATTTAAGATATCTCCTGGATGTCTCCAAAAACTGACCACTAGAATGCTAAATGACAGAAAAGTTGTAATTAATGCAAAATATTTAGGGAAGCTAGCATTTCATGAATAAAATGTTTATTCAATAATGTTATGAGTGTCAAGATATTTACTATAATTTTTGCAAAATTTTCATGGTACCTTAATATAAAGTCAAATAACATAAAGGTACAAGAAATTCAAAAAGGTGAATAATAACATAATAAACACAATACTCAAAAGATTCATATAAAAAAAACAAATACACTGTAATAATTTATTCCAAATTAAGAACCAGAACAGAGTAAGTATTTTGTTGATACTAAATGTTTCCTAAGGATAGGCGATTCATTTTAAAATCCTGGATAACATCTGAAAGCAGTGAATAAGAGCTTTCTTAGGAGACGTTTTTAGTATGATGAGTGTCCTCACTAGCAAGAGTATAACAAGTACTTCCATTTCACACATTTATATACTGTATACTATATATACATTTATATATATGTGTGCTTGGTTGTCAAAGATTTGTTGAGTGGTATAAAATAATACATTTGACCATTATTTTGAGCTGTTAAAGATTGTAATTCTAAACAGCAGGTGTGTTGCAAGTCCAGTATGAAGTTCTAGAAACTGAATTGTATTCTTTGTGAGAAGTACAGATTTTTAAGTTTCTTTTTAGTTACAGCAATAGAGAAACATTTAGGAAAAAAAGCTTTAACCCGTTAGTCACCGCCCCATAGAGTTTTTACGGCGGCCACTAACGGGCTTTATTCCGATGTAATAGCCTTTTTACGTCGCTGCATCAGAATAAATAAACAGAGCAGGGAGCCGTTAAATCTCCCTGCTCTCAGCTACCAGAGGTAGCTGAGAGCTGGGGCATCCCTGCTCAAATGGGTGAGATCGATATGAGTATCGATCTCACCCGTTTAACTCCTCAGATGCAGCGCTCAATAGTTGTTTTGGAGAGAGGGAGGGAGCTCCCTCCCATCCCACCGGCACCCGGCGATAAGATTGCCGAGTATCTGTGCCTCCGATGGCAGCCAGGGCCTAATAAAGGCCCCCAGGTCTGCCTGTAGTGTATGCCTGCTAGGTCATGCCAGAGGCATGTCCTAGCAGATGCCTGTCTGTTTTACACGGACAGGCAGTAATACACTGCAATACAGAAGTATCGGATAATCGCATAGTGAAGTTCCCTAGTGGGACTAGTAAAAAGGTAAAAAAAAAGTTTAATAAAAAGTGAAAAAAAAAGTGAAAAACCCACTTTTTCCCCTTACAAACTGCTTTATTATTAAAAAACTAAATAAAGTAAAAAAGTTAGACATATTTGGTATCGCCGCGTCCATAATGACCCCATATTTAAACGTATTACATAATTTAACCCGCACGGTGAACGTTGTAAAAAATAAAATAAAAAAACATGCAAAAATTGCTGTTTTCTTTGAATCCAGCCTTAAAAAAAATGTGATAAAAAGTGATCAAAAAGTCGCATCTACTCCAAAATGGTACCGATAAAAACTACAAGTCGTCCCTCAAAAAAAAAAGCCCTCATACAACTGTATCGGCGAAAAATTCAAAAAGTTATGGCTCTTCAAATATGGAGACACAAAAACAAATAACTTTGAAAAAATAGTGTTTTCACTGTGTAAAAGTAGTACAACATACAAAATCTATACAAGTTTGGTATTGTGGCAATCGCAACAACCCGCTGAATAAAGTTATTGTGTTATTTATACCACACATTAAACTGAATAAATTTAGGACACAAAAAATGCACTGCCTTCTCCTTGCTGTTAATCCTTTCACTTGTTCTGGCTGTGCTCCTTCTCCTCTCTTATGTATTTTCTCTTCTAGTCACCTGTGCCATTTGCCCAAGTGTGATAAAATGGATGAGGAAGAAAATGGTATGAGGAGATTACAAACTGTGGAGTTGTGCAGAATATAATAATAATAATGATGACAACCTTTATTTATATAGCACCAACATATTACGCAGCACTTTACAATTTAGAGGGAACATGAAACAAACAATATCAGACATTACATAGTGACAAAGTTAATTTACAATTCAAATCAGAGGAGTGAGGACCCTGCTCGCAAGAGCTTACAATCTATGAGGAAATAAGGGAGACACAAAGTGTTTGTTCTGTACAATAGTCCAGCCATTTTTTATACACATGGGTGGTACACATACAGATGCATGAGCCGGTCACCAGCCAGTATCCGTGTATGACGTACATGAAGAGGAGTGTGAGGGAATCTTATTCTGATGACTAATCTAAAAGGGAGTTCATGGAAAGGAGTCTGAATAGGGAATGTTATAGGCCTGTCTAAATAGATGTGTTTTCAGGGCACGTTTAAAACTGTGGATATTGGGAATTAATCTGATTGTCTTGGGTAGCACATTCCAGAGGACTGGTGCAGCACGAGAAAATCTTGGAGACGGGAGTGGGAGGTTCGGATTATGGAGGATTTTAATCTAAGGTCGTTAGCAGAACGTAGAGCCCGAGTAGGATGGTAGACAGAGATGAGGGAGGAGATGTAAGGAGGTGCAGCACTGTGGAGAGCTTTGTGGGTAAAACTAATAAGTTTGAATTTTATTCTGAAGGGGATGGGCAACCAGTGCAGTGACTGGCAAAGATTAGATGTGTTGGTGTAGCGGTTGGTGATAAATATGAGCCTGGCTGCTGAATTAACCCTTTCAGTACCAAGGGTCATCAATACCACAATGACCAGCCCCATTTTTTCAAATCTGACATGTGTCATTTTATGTGGTAATAACGCTGGAATGCTTTTGCCTATCCAAGCTATTCAGGGATTGTTTTCTCGTGACATATTATACTTTATGTTAGTGGAAAAATTTGGGCAATAAATTCATAGCTTATTTGTGAAAAACACCAAAATTGAAAGAAAATTTGCAAAAATGATAATTTTTCTAATTTTAAATGTAATCTACTTGTAAAACAGATAGTAATACCACACAAAATTGTTCTAATTAACATCACCCGTATGTCTACTTTATATTTGCATTGTTTTTTGAACATTATTTTCTTTTTCTAGGACGTTACAAGGCTTAGAACTTTAGCAGCAATTTCTCACATTTTCAAGAAAATTTCAAAAGGCTATTTTGTCAAGGGCCAGTTCAGTTTTGAAGTGGCTTTGAGGGCCTTATGTACTAGATATACCCCATAAATTACCCCATTTTAAAAACTGCACCCCTCAAAGTATTCAAAACAGCATTCAGAAAGTTTATTAACCCTTTAGGTGCTTCACAGGAATTAAAACAAAGTAGAGGTGAAATTTACAAATGTAATTTTTTTGGCCGAAATTAATTTGTAATAAATTTTTTCCTGTAACACAGAAGGTTTTACCAGAGAAACGCAACTCAATATTTATTGCCCAGATTCTACAGTTTTTAGAAATATCCCACATGTGGCTCTAGTATGATAATGGACTGAAACGCAGGCCTCACAAACAAAGGAGCAACTAGAGGATTTTGGGGTCTCCTTTCTTGTAGAATATATTTTAGGCACCAGGTCAGGTTTGAAGAGGTATTGTGGTGCCAAAACAGTGGAATCTCCCCAAAAGTGGTTTTGGAAACTACACACCTCAAGGAATTTATCTAGGGGTATAGTTAGCATCTTGACCCGACAGGTCTTTTGCTTTATTTATTGGAATATGTCTATGAAAATGAAAATCTAAAAAAAATATTAAAAAATGTCATTTTTACAAGGAATAAACAATAAAAAGAACCCGAAAACTTGTAAAGCGATTTCTCACGATTACGGAAATATCCCATATGTGGTAATAAACTGGTGTTTGGACCCACAGCAGAGCTCAGAAGGGAAGGAGCGCCATTTGGCTTTTGGAGCGCAGATTTTGCTTGGTAATAGTTCTGTTTGGGGTTTTGCTGGTATTTCAGTTTATAATGTGTTGGCATATGTAATCTGTGCGGACTACATCAGGGCATAATAAGAGGGTATAATCATGCAGTAAATAAATAATAATTCATAGATGTGTGGGCGGTGTCGCACTGATAAATGGTGCCCAATCTTATCCGCTTTTGGACACCGCACAATTTCTGTCGCTATATTCTGACAATCTTTTTTGTCCTTTTTTTTTACAGTAATCACTGTGTGCTATAAATGACATTTTACTTTATTCTACAGGTCGGTACGATTATGGTCATAACATATGTATATAGTTTTTTTTAATGATTTGTGACGTTTGCACAATAAAATCACTTTTCTATAAAATTATTTATTTTCTGTGTCACCGTATTCTAAGAGCCATAATTTTTTTATTTTCCAGTCAAAAAAGCTGTGTAAGGGCTTGTTTTTTGCGGGACGGGTTGTAGTTTTTATTGGTATTATTTTGGGGTACATGCAAATTTTTGATCACTTTTATTCTATATTTTGTGAGGGGTGATGACCAAAAAAATTGTGATGTTAGTATTGTTTTTTAATTATTTTTTACTGTGTTTACCGTGCAGGAAAAATAATATCATAGTTTTATAGTTGGGGTCGTTACGAACGCGGTGATACCAAATATGTGTACATTTTTAACGTTTTATTTTTTTCCTATAATAAAAGACTTATTATAGGAAAAAAAGCATTTTAATGTTTTAGTAGCTTATAACTTATTTTTACACTTTTATAAAACATTTTTTATTACTTTTTTTTTTACTTGTTCTACTTGAAGACCTGCAGCATTGATGGCTGCTATAATACATTGCACTACCTAGGTAGTGTAACATATTATAAACTGTCAGTGTGACGTTGACAGTCACACTGACAGGAAGCCTATGAGGACCAGCTGGTCCTCATAGGCTTCCGTGAATCGCAGACCGGAGGCTGTTGTATGGCCTCTGGTTTTGCCATGCAACCGATGGCAGCACCCGCAATCGGTCCTCGGGAAAGTTTGTTGTACCAACAAACTTTCCAGTTTGTGGCTACAACAAACGTCCCCTGCGATCACATGATCGGGACCTGAACCAATCAGGTCCCGGTCATGTCTCCGGAACGAGAGGCGGTGGTGAACAACGCAATCCGGGTGTCAGCACTACTCTGAGACACCCGGATCTCGCTTTTAACACCCACTGTGAATTCACGTCGGCGCTGCACAGAGCCCAGCAAGCACCGACGTGAATTTACTGTGGGGGCGGTCAGGAAGCGGTAATACCGGTGCTCGTATTCTCTGCAGCAGAACCAATCGGTTCGGCTGTCAGAGAACAGGTTTTTGGGGAGTCTCAAACACTGACCAAGCCGGCGTCCGAGCGCTTTTCACAGCGCTATGCCGGCTGGAACAGACATCTGTACATACACGTCCTGGCAGCACGGGGTATGTGCGAAAAGGACGTCTATGTACAGATTGTCGGCATGAAAGGGTTAAGGATATATTAGAGAGGGGAGACTTTAGTGAGGGGAAGACCGACTAGTAAACACTTACAGTAGTCAAGACGAGAGTGAATCAGAGCAACTATGAGAATTTTGTCTGTTTCCTCCGTAAGAAAAGGGCGGATTCTGGAGATGTTTTTGAGGTGAAATTGACAGGAGAGTGAAAGTGATTGAATGTGAGGAGTAAAGGAAAGATCTGAGTCAAAAATAACCCCGAGACAGCGGGCATGCTGCTTAGGAGTTATGATAGTGCCACACACAGAGATAAAGACATCAGTTTTAGGGAAGTTAGTAGATGGTGGGAACACAAGGAGCTCAGTTTTAGAAAGATTCAGTTTTAGATAGAGAGAGGACATGATGTTAGAGACAGCGGACAGACAATCACTGGGGTTTTGTATTAGAGCAGTGGTGATGTCATGGGGAGAGGCATATAATTGGGTGTTATCAGCGTAGAGATGGTACTGGAAGCCAAATCTGCTGATGGTTTGTCCAATAGGGGCTGTGTAGAGAGAAAAGAGGAGCGGACCTAGGACTGATCCCTGAGGAACCCCAATAGCAAGGGGAAGAGGAGAAAAAGTAGTACCAGCAAATGACACACTGAACGAGCGGTCAGAAAGATAGGAGGAAAACCAAGAAAGAGCAGCGTCCTTGAGGCCAATAGAGTGGAGCATATTTTAGTGAGGTGACTAGTGACAGCTGGGGAGAGGGACTGGAGGAGGTGTGAGGAGATAGGATTACTAGGGCAGGTAGTAGGACAAGAAGAAGAGAGGAGCCTAGAGATTTCTGTTATTGGGTCAAATGCTGAAAGTGAAGAAGAGGGAATGCGGAAGGGAAGGGGATCGATGTTACTAGGTGTGGCGAAACCGGGTCAGTGGGGGTCGGTTTACGCCAAGAGAATGTGGGCGATAGATTCAGGCGACACAGATTAACAGGGGACAAGCCACAGCGGCGCGTTTATTAACAGGGACAGACACACACAGAACCAATGCATCGCTGCTTCTCCCCTCTGGGCTGGATGGGACAGGCTACCTCACTATGGGGTCTCTCCACTGTACCTTTCATCCTTTGGGGTGTCTCCAGATCCTCCTTAGTTAGATGGGACTCCCGCACTTGTCCTCTATTACTGTCCCTAGGTCAGGTACCATCTCTGAGGTAGACAGCCCCTGCCTGCAGCTCACACTGCTATCTCATCCTCTCCTGGGCTGCAACTAACTCAGTTCTCCTCCAGCACCACGATATCCCTCACTCACCCCTCACGCAGGAAACAGGCCCCCTCCTTTTTCTTATTTACATTACACATGTTCCCGCTCTCAGCCTGTGACTCATTCTCCTGCAGTGTAAGATTAACTCCAGAGGGGGAGGACAGTGAAGCAGCACTGAATACAATACAATATAAAACACCTGGTTATCAAACATAACGTAATGCAGTTTGAGGGGACATATCCCCATCTAGCACCAGGCGCCATCTAAGCTATGGCACCCGGATGGCGGGAGTGTGACGGTTTGAGGCAGGCTTAACCTTTATCTGAGTACAATGACTGTAACCGTCACCCGTTCCGCCACAGACCTTCCCCAGCTTAGATCCAGAATCAGTCCTGCTGACCCTCTGTCGGGTCAGTGATGAGATCTCGGCCCGGTGCTGTCAGTCTCCGCCCATCAGTGTCCTGCTGCCGAGAGAGTCCATCAGCATTCCCATGGTCCTGGCCCTTTTTATGAGAGATGGTAAAGTTATAGGATTGTAAGGCCAGGCTCCACCGTAGTAAACGCCCATTGTCCCCGGCGGTTCGGTTCAACCAACTGAGAGGACTGTGGTCTGTGACTATGGTGAACTCCCTCTCATAAACATAGGGCTGGAGCTTCTTTAGAGCCCACACGACAGACAGGCACTCCTTCTCAATGGTTGCGTATGCCCTCTCTCGGTCCAGCAACTTCCGGGAGAGGTACGCGACCGGGTGTTCGTGGCCCGCCTGGTCCACTTGGCTCAGTACCGCTCCCAGCCCAACGTCTGAGGCATCGGTTTGGACTATGAACCGCCGGTGGAAGTCAGGGGCAGCCAGGACAGGGGAGGTGGTGAGGGCAGTCTTAAGGCTCCCGAAGGCTGCCTCACAGTAAGGGGACCAGGGCATCAGTCGACTGAACCTTTTGGACGTCAAGTCGGTCAAGGGCTTGGCCAGGGTACTATACTGCGGGATGAATTTTCGGTAGTACCCTGTGACTCCCAGAAAGGCCCTAACCTGCTTCTGGTTGGCCGGCCGGGGCCATTGGAGAATGGCCTCCACCTTGGCCGGCTCGGGGCGGATCTGTCTGCTGCCCACTCGGTGCCCCAGGTAGGCGACTTCTGCCATCCCCATCTGGCACTTGTCGGGCGGATGGTGAGGCCGGCGTACCGGATGCGCTCCAGGATCTGCGCCACGTGCCCCAAGTGTTCCTCCCAAGTCTCGCTAAAGATAGCGATATCGTCCAGGTAGGCCTGGGCAAACTCCTGACACCCCACGAGGATCCGGTCGACCACCCTCTGGAAGGTCGCGGGGGAGTTCTTCATCCCGAATGGCATGCACGTAAATTCAAACAGGCCGAACGGGGTGATGAACGCCGAGCGCTCTTGGGCTTCCTTGGTCAGAGGAATCTGCCAGTAGCCCTTGCTGAGATCCAGAGTGGACACGAAGCGTGCCCCTCCCAGCCTATCGAGCAGCTCATCAATCCGGGGCATCGGATAGGCATCCGTAACGGTTACCTCGTTCAGCCGCCGGTAGTCTACGCCGGCGGCCCAAGGACTGTGAGATGGTACAATGACCCCCATCTCCAGCATTTCTTCTACTTCTTTCCTCATCGCGGTCAGCACTGAGGGAGCCACTCGGAACGCGGGCTGCCTCAGGGGTCGGGCTCCTCCAGTGTCGACCTCGTGAGCGACTAGGGAGGTACGTCCGGGGAACGCGGTGAACAGGGCCTCCTGGGCTGCTAACAGCTCCCCCATCTCCCTACTCTGCAAGCGCGATAGCTGGACTTCAAGCTGCACATCTGCCAGCCCTGTCTGGCGTCGGGCCTCTGCCAGTAGGTCAGGGATGCGATCCATGTCAGGGTTGTCCATGGGCGGGCAGCATATCGCGACTGCTCCTACCTCCCTTACCACATAGGCCTTGAGCCGGTTTATGTGGTAGTTCCATACCCGCTTTTCTGCCTTGTCGTGGGCTACTAGGTAGTTCGTCGTCCCCTGTCGCCCCACTACAGTGTACGGTCCAGCCCAATTGGCCTGCAACTTGTTGCCTCGTACTGGCGCGAGTTTCAGTACCTTCTCCCCCACCCCCAGCTCTCGGGGTCGGGCGTTACGGTTGTACTCGTCCCGTTGACGGCTTCGAGCTACTTCCAATCGCTGATGGGCCAAATCCATCAGCCGTGCTAGGCGCTCCCGCATTTGGCTCACATAGTCTACTACCGGGATCTCTGGGCTTGCAAACTTCCCTTCCCAACCTTCCCGGACTAAGTCCAAGGGTCCCCGGACCCGCCTCGCGAACAGCAACTCGAATGGGGAGTGCCCGGTAGACTCCTGCGGCACCTCTCGATAGGCAAAGAGAAGCTGCAGCAAGGAGCGGTCCCAGTCTCTCCCCTCAGAGTGGACGTTTCGGAGTAGCAACTGCTTGAGGGTACCGTTGAACCTTTCACACAGTCCGTTCGTTTGGGGGTGGTAGGCGGTGGTTCTTAGAGAACTCACCCCGTGCCGATTCCAGAAGTCCTGCATGAGTTCTCCCTGGAATTGAGATCCCTGGTCTGTGAGTACCTCACGCGGGAACCCCACCCGGCTGAAGATGTCCATGAGTCCCTGGGCGACGTGCTCAGCATCTATGGAGGACAGAGCCACTGCGTCCGGGTATCTGGTAGTGAAGTCTACCAGGGTTAGGATGTAACGCTTTCCCCCTCGGCTGGGGGGATTAATGGGGCCAACCAGATCTATGGCCACCCGCTGGAAGGGCTCTCAGATGAGGGGCAGCTGCCTGAGCGGCACCTTGCGCGGGGCCCCCGCCACCCGTTGGCAGACAGGGCACGAAGCTCGGTACCGCCGCACGTCCTCAGTCAGCCCTGGCCAAAAGAAAGCCTTTGAGAGCCGGGCCCTGGTGGACCTGGTCCCAGTGTGACCCGCCGCGGGTATATCGTGGGCCAGGGCTAACAGTCGTGCACGGTAGGCTTGGGGAACAAGCAGCTGTTTGGATGCGGTCCAGGGCGACGCGGGCTTAGTCGGGGCTTTGACCCGGTACAACAGCCCGTTGTCCCACTGGAACCCTGCCTGGGCCCCTCCACTGGGTGGTCGATCGGCCAGGCTATGGGCAGAGGACTGGGAAGGATCCGTATGCTGGGCCTCCCTAAAAGCGACCCTATCCACCTCCCCCAGGTCTGTCGGGGGGTTCGTCAGGTCGGTCAGTTGTGAGGCGTCAGGGGCTTGGGTACTTACCACCGGCGGTTCGGGGGGCGGGGCTTCCGGGAGAGGAGCCTCGTTGGTTACACGGGTCGGTGGTGGAGGCCGGTAAAGGTTCTCCCGGGCTTGGCTGCGGGTCACGGCCCCAGCGAACTGACTTGTGAGACCGTTCCCAAGGTCGTTCCCCAATAAGACATCGGCGGGGAGATCCAGCATGAGCCCGACTTCGACCTCCCCTTTTCCGGGGCCCCAGTCCAGGTAGACTCTGGCGCGGGGAATGGACCGCTGCTGTCCGTCCGCCAGGGAAATCCGGGTTAATCGCTGGGGAAGAACCTTAGACTGGGGAACCAGGTCCGCTCTTACCAGGGTGAGGGATGCCCCAGAGTCACGGAGTCTTTGGACGGTGCGGCGTCCCAGCACCACGGGCTGTCGGTGGCCCTGCATGTTGGCAGGGTCCTGGTTCATCACGAGGCTCGCAAGCTCTACGTGGTAGACCACCTCCTCCACCTCTGGTGCATCTAGGAGGTGGTCACACTCATCAGGGTCGCCCGCCTCCGGGCAAAAGGCGACCCGGGTTGGGGTTGGTCTGGGAAAGGGCACCGTTGATTGGGCCAGGGGGCAGTCCCGTCGGATGTGCCCCGGCTGGTGACATCCATAACACTGGCGGGAGCCCGTAGGGCCGCGGACCCTTGGAGGGATCGGGGCGGTCGTAGGCTGCGGCTGGGGTATCATCGAAGTTGGCCGGGGTGGTTCCGCTATTTTGGTAGGGGCTCGGAGCTCTCGGCGTTGGTCCTGGCGCAGAAGGCTTCTCCACTGTAGTCGGTGGGCCAAGAACTCGTCGGCCAGGGTGGCGGCATCTTCAGGGGTGTTGGGGTGGCGATCCGCGACCCAGGCACGAACGGGGACCTCCATCCTGGAGAGGAGTTGCTCCAAAATGACGAGGTCCTCCAGGGCCTCACGACTGAAGGCCTTCTTCCCCTCGGCCCAAATGGAGCAGCTTAAGCGGAGCTGGGCTGCTAGTTCCACATGGGTACCTTGGCCGGCGAGCGTCAAATTATGGAACCGCTCTCTGTAAGTCTCTGTGGTGATCGCATACCTCTTCAGCAGGGCGTCCCGGAGGCAACTGTAGTCCCGTCCGTCCTCTGGACCTAGGCTCCGGTAGACTTCAAGGGCCCTCCCTTGCAGGCTGGGCCCCACGTAGCGAGCCCATTCGGGGGTGGGGATGTCATGCACCTGTAGCTGTGTCTCCAGCATGGTTAGGTGTGCATCGATATCCGTGGACGAAGGATCCAACTTGGGGAGGTCGTTGTATCGTAGTTGGGGTCTTCGGGGCCCGGCAGGGATTGGGGTTGTTGGTTCTGGGGGTGCCACTGCACGGGCCACGGCCCCAACGATGATCAGGCGCTCGGCCTCAGAGCTTTGAGGCCCCAGAGCGGTCAGCAGATCCCCCATCCGCAGGGCCTGGTTCGTCCGAGATGGTGCTGCGGCCGGTTCCCTGGCGACTGGCCGATTCTTCGGGGCAGTAGTCAACGTCACCCTAGGCCATCTCTCTCATCTCGGCCGGGTTCGCCAGGTCCCAGGCTTGGAGCTTCTCAATCAGCCGATCCTTGATGTCGCGGGACGAGAAGGCAATGCGCCGGAACCGGCACAGCTCTTGGAGTGTAATTCGGAGGTAGCTGCCATAGGGGACATCCTCTGCTCCGCCGGGAGGATCCATAGAGTCAGGCTCCATGACTGTGGATTTAGGTGCCTGTGGTCCCCCTGTACTGCAGCACGTGTGGCAGTCCGCCCTTGAGGTCTGGCCGCGAAGCGCCGGATGGTACCAGGGTACCTATCCCCTGCCGCTTCCCCAGGAACGGGCTAAATCTATCCCACCGCTGCCACCAAATGTGGCGAAACCGGGTCAGTGGGGGTCGGTTTACGCCAAGAGAATGTGGGCGATAGATTCAGGCGACACAGATTAACAGGGGACAAGCCACAGCGGCGCGTTTATTAACAGGGAAAAACACACACAGAACCAATGCATCGCTGCTTCTCCCCCCTGGGCTGGATGGGACAGGCTACCTCACTATGGGGTCTCTCCACTGTACCTTTCATCCTTTGGGGTGTCTCCAGATCCTCCTTAGTTAGATGGGACTCCCGCACTTGTCCTCTATTACTGTCCCTAGGTCAGGTACCATCTCTGAGGTACACAGACCCTGCCTGCAGCTCACACTGCTATCTCATCCTCTCCTGGGCTGCAACTAACTCAGTTCTCCTCCAGCACCACGATATCCCTCACTCACCCCTCACTCAGGAAACAGGCCCCCTCATTTTTCTTATTTACATTACACATGTTCCCGCTCTCAGCCTGTGACTCATTCTCCTGCAGTGTAAGATTAACCCTAGAGGGGGAGGACAGTGAAGCAGCACTGAATACAATACAATATAAAACACCTGGTTATCAAACATAACGTAATGCAGTTTGAGGGGACATATCCCCATCTAGCACCGGGCGCCATCTAAGCTATGGCACCCGGATGGCAGGAGTGCGACGGTTTGTGGCAGGCTTAATCTTTATCTGGGTACAATGACTGTAACCGTCACCCGTTCCGCCACACTAGGAGACATGGGAGATAATATCATGCCGGATGTTGCCAATTTTAACTTTAAAATAAGTGGCCAGGTATTCAGCAATGAGATCTGTGATTGGTGTCTGCACTTTAGGACTAAGGAGGGAGTGAAAAGTATCAAAGAGGCGTTTTGGATTATTAGATAGTGTGGAGATGAGAGAAGTGAAATAGACTTGTTTGGCGTGGTGAACAGCAGAGGTGTACGTTTTGAGCATAAATTTGTAATGGAAGAAGTCTGCAGCCAAATGAGATTTTCTCCACAGTCGTTCGGCACATCTCAAGCACCGCTGAAGAAAGCGGGATTGAGGCGTGTGCCAGGGTTGTCGTCGTCTTTGTCAGGTGGTTCGGAGTGTAGGGGGGGGGCTGCTTCATCCAATGCATTTTTTAGAGTGCTTTTGTAAAGTTTGGCAGCCAGATTGGGACAGGAGAAGGAAGAGATAAGGGACAATGAGGACTGTAGCCTGTCTATGAGTTTCTGAGTGTTAATGGCATGTAGATTTCTGTATGTCTGATACGTAGGCATGACCTGAGGAGGCAGAGAATATTTGATAGTAAAGGAGAGAAGGTTGTGGTCAGAGAGCGGGAGATAAGAGTAAATAAAGTCAGAAATTGAGCAGAGACGGAAGAAGACCATGTCAAGTGAATGCCCGTCTTCATGTGTAGGAGAGTTAGTATCTGGGAGGCAGATGGGGAGATTGGGTTTCAATGGGGATGTGGAAGTCACCAATGATGAGAGTGGGTGTTTCAGAGGATAGAAATTGTGGAAGCCAGGCAGCAAAATTATCCAGGAATTGGCGGGGTGAGCCATGGGGGGAAGCGGTAGACAACTGCCACTCGGAGGGAAAAAGGGTGAAAGAGTCTGAGGGTGTGGACTTCAAAAGTGGGAAATGTGAGTGAGGGGACCGGGGGAATGACCTGAAAAGTGCAGTGTGGGGAAAGAAGTATACCTACTCCTCCACCCTGCATGTAAAGACGGGGTAGGGAGACAGACTGGTGAGCACTAATCTACCCGCCACTCAGTCCCTGCCAACTTGCAACAGCCCGTCCTAGGCGACGGCGTACAACTGGGCGACGGTCCCTACTCTCACTATGTGCACGACAGTCAGACAGACAAGGGTACACAGAAGCTAAGGGAAATGGGGCAGTTGCCCACGGCAACACCGTGAGCAACAAGAGTAGTGAACGAGCCGAGTCAAACCAGAAGTGTACGGGGTACCAAAAGCAGAGCAGGAGAGTAGTCAGTAAAGCCAGGGTCAATATGAAGCAGAGGACAATAGTACAAGCAGTAGCAGCAGAGCCAGGAAACAGGCAGAATCACAGGCAAAGGAGGAGCAGGAAATGAAGGTATAAATAGACAGAGGGCGGGAGCTAGCTCCGTCTGGCCAGGCTGTGATAGGCTCTCCCACTCCTCAGCCTCCCAGCCTGAGTGGTAGAAGAAGGAGTCACTCTATCAGACTTAGGAGCAGATGCAGACTGACTAACCACGGGCGTCGACACAGAAGCTGTGTCTGGCAGATCCTTTACAGTACCCCCCTTTTTATGAGGGGCCACTGGACCCTTTCTAGGTGGACCTGGCTTATTGGGGAACCGAAGATGAAACCTCCTGAGCAATACCCCAGCGTGAACATCCCGGGCGGGTACCCAAGTCCTCTTCTCAGGCCCGTATCCTCTCCAATGGACCAGGTACTGGAGGGAGCCTTCGACCATCCTGCTGTCCACAATCTTGGCCACATCGAATTCTACCCCTACAGGGGTGAGAACAGGGACTGGAGGTTTCCTCGAGGGAGCCAAGGACGGGGAGCAGCGTTTCAGGAGGGAGGCATGAAACCCGTCATGTATTCGAAAAGACGGGGTAACTCCAGTCGGAAGGAGACAGGGTTAAGGACTTCAATGACCTTGTACGGCCCTATATACAGGGGAGCAAATTTTTTGGACGGGACTTTAAGGCACAAATTTTTAGAAGACAGCCACACCAGATCCCCGACCACAAACAAGGGGTTAGCAGAACGTCTTCTATCTGCCTGAGTTTTTTGTATGCTCTGCGACGCCTCTAGGTTCTTCTGAACCTGGGCCCAGACTGTGCACAGTTCCCGATGAACGACATCTACCTCGGGATTGTTGGAACCACCAGGTGAAACGGAGGAGAACCGTGGATTAAACCCAAAATTACAGAAAGAGTTACTGACCCGGTTATTAAGGGAAAATTCAGCGAGGGAAATGAAGGAGACCCAATCATATTGACAGTCAGAGATAAACACCTTAAATATTGTTCTAGAGACTGATTAGTCCTCCCAGTTTGGCCATTAGTTTCAGGATGGAAGGCCGAGGAGAAGGACAGATCAATCTCCAACTTTTTACAGAAAGCTCTCCAAAACAATGAAACAAATTGTACCCCTCTGTCAGAAACTATATTGACAGGAACCCCATGGAGACGCAGGATGTGTTTGACAAACAAGGTAGCTAACGTCTTAGCATTGGGTAGTTTCTTGAGGGGCACAAAGTGGAACATCTTACTGAAGCGGTCTACTACAAACCACACCACCGACTTGCCTTGAGATGGAGGCAGATCGGTGATCAAATCCATGGAGATATGGGTCCAAGGTCTCTGGGGAATGGGCAAAGGACATAGAAAGCCCGCTGGTCGGGACCTGGGAGTCTTGGACCTAGCACAAATTTCACAAGCGGCGACGTAGGCCTTAACGTCTTTAAGAAACCCAGGCCACCAATAGTTTCTGCCAATGAGGTGCTTGGTACCCAGGATGCCTGGATGGCCAGAGTCATGATTCTCCCTGAGTACCCTTAGCCGGAATTGCAGGGGAACAAACAGCTTGTTCTCAGGAAGGTTCCCAGGAGCTGAATCTTGATCAGCCGCAATTTCGGATACTAAGTCAGAATCAACAGAGGAAATGATTATACCTGGGGGCAAAACACAAGCAGGATCTTCCTCAGAAGGAGGTCTGGCCATGAAGCTACGCGACAGTGCATCAGCTTTAATATTATTAGACCCAGCCCTATAGGTGACCAAAAAGTTGAATCTAGTAAAAAATAACGCCCATTGAGCTTGTCTCGGGTTTAGCCTCTGGGCAGATTCTAGGAAAACCAGATTCTTGTGGTCAGTAAGGACCGTTAACTGGTGCCTAGCCCCCTCCAGGAAGTGGTGCCACTCTTCAAATGCCCATTTAATGGCTAAGAGTTTGCGGTTGCCAATGTCATAGTTACTCTCAGTGGGTGAGAACTTCCTGGAGAAGTAGGCACAGGGACGGAGATGGGTGAGGGACCTGGTACCCTGGGACAAGACAGCACCCACTCCCACCTCAGAGGCGTCAACCTCCACGATGAATGGCTCCATTTGGTTAGGCTTAATCAGCACTGGGGCCGAGATAAAGCACTTCTTAGGGACCTTAAAAGCCTGGACCGCCTCTGGAGGCAGTGGAGGAGATCAGCACCTTTGCGAGTGAGATCAGTAAGAGGCTTAGCGATGACGGAGAAGTTAGCAATAAATCTCCTGTAATAATTAGCAAACCCCAGGAAGCACTGTAACGCCTTCAGGGAGGCAGGTTGGACACATTCAGCCACAGCCTGAACCTTGGCAGGGTCCATGCGGAATTCATGAGGAGTGAGGATTTGACCCAAAAATGGTATCTCTTGCACCCCAAACACACATTTTTCGGTTTTAGCAAACAGTTTGTTTTCCCGAAGGGCCTGGAGCACCTTCCTAACATGCTCAATGTGGGAGGACCAGTCCATGGAAAACACCAGTATGTCATCAAGGTACACTACAAGAAATACCCCCAGGTAGTCTCTTAAAATCTTTTTTAAGAAATTCTGGAAGACCACGGGAGCATTACACAACCCAAAGGGCATGACAAGGTATTAGAAATGACCTTCAGGCGTGTTAAACGCAGTCTTCCACTCATCCCCCTCTCTGATGCGAATAAGGTTATAAGCCCCCCGTAGATCAAACTTAGAGAACCATTGGGCCCCATGAACCTGATTGAAGAGATCAGGAATCAAAGGAAGGGCATACTGGTTCCTTACCGTGACCTTATTCAAGTTTTGGTAATAGATGCACGGCCTAAGACCACCATCCTACTTCCCTACGAAGAAGAAGCCAGCACCTACCAGAGAAGTAGAGGGGCGAATGTAACCCTTGGCCAGGCATTCCTGGATATACTCTCTCATGGCTTCACGTTCGGGACAAGAGAGATTTAATATTCTACCGTTAGGGAGCTTAGCTCCTGGTATCAAATCGATTGCGCAATCGTATTCTCTATGAGGAGGTAACACTTCGGAGGCCTTTTTAGAAAAAACATCAGCAAAGTCCTGAATAAACTCAGGTAGAGTGTTCACCTTCTCAGGTAGAGAAATAGAATTAACAGAAAAACATGACGTCAAGCATTCATTACCCCATTTGGTAAGATCCCCAGAATTCCAGTTAAACGTGGGATTATGCATCTGCAACCAGGGTAGGCCTAAAACTAAATCGGACGATAATCCCTGCATCACCAGTACAGAGCACTGCTCCAAATGCATGGAGCCAACAAGGAGTTCAAAAACAGGGGTATGCTGCGTAAAATAACCATTAGCAAGAGGAGTGGAGTCGATACCCACTACCGGGACAGGTTTAGGCAATTCAATCAAAGGCATAGCTAGAGACATAGCAAATTCCACAGACATAATATTAGCAGAAGACCCTTAATCCACAAAGGCATTGCTGGTAGCAGACCTACCACCAAAAGAGACCTGAAAGGGAAGCAAGATCTTATTAGGTTTCATATTTACGGGAAAAACCTGTGCGCCCAAGCGACCTCCCCAATGGTCACTTAGGCGCGGAAGTTTTCCGGCTGCTTATTCTTATGCCTAGGACAGTTGTTCACTTGATGCTTGTCATCCCCACAGTAGAAGCAGAGACTATTCTTCCTGCGGAACTCTCTACGTTGTTGGGGAGACACGGAGGCCCCGAGTTGCATAGGTTCATCCGAGTTTTCCGTGGAAGAACGAAGCAACGACACCTCGGGAGCCATCATGGGGGAGCCAGAGGTGAAGGCACAAAAACGTTCAAGTCGTCGTTCCCTGAGACGTCGGTCAAGACGTACCGCTAAAGCCATTACCTGATCAAGAGAGTCAGAAGAGGGATAGTTAACTAACAGGTCCTTCAGGGCGTTCGACAGGCCCAATCTAAACTGGCACCTCAAGGCAGGGTCATTCCACCGAGAAGCTACACACCACTTCCTAAAGTCTGAACAGTACTCCTCAACAGGTCTCTTACCCTGACGTAGGGTCACCAGCTGACTTTCAGCAAAGGCAGTCTTGTCAGTCTCGTCATATATGAGCCCGAGAGCAGAAAAAAAAGGTCAACAGAGGAAAGCTCAGGGGCGTCGGAAGCCAAGGAGAAGGCCCATTCTTGGGGCCCGTCCTGGAGCCGGGACATAATTATACCCACTCGCTGGCTCCCAGAACCTGAGGAGTGGGGCTTTAGACGGAAATAGAGCCTACAACTCTCCCGAAAGGAGAAAAAAGTCTTCCGGTCCCCTGAGAACAGGTCAGACAACTTGAGGTGGGGTTCAAGAGGTGAGGTGGGGGGCACTACCAGGGTAGCATAATGCAGGTTGCCCCTCAGAGTCAGGGCTTGGACCTGTAGGGAGAGGCCCTGCATTTGCTGAGCCAGGGTCTCAAGGGGGTCCATAGTTGTGTCAGGGACCAGGGTAGAAAATGTATATGGGCCTGTGATTATGTAAAGATGGGGTAGGGAGACAGACAGGTGAGCCCTAATCTACCCGCCACTCAGTCCCTGCCTACTTGCAGCGGCCCGTCCTAGGCGACGGCGTACAACTGGGCGACGGTCCCTACTCTCACTATGTGAACGACAGACAGACAAGGATACAAAGAAACTAAGGGAAAAGGGGCAGATGCCCACGGCAACACCGTGAGCTACAAGAGTAGTGAACGAGCCGAGTCAAACCAGGAGTGCACGAGGTACCAAACGCAGAGCAAAAGAGTAGTCAGCAAAGCCAGGGTCAATAAGAAGCAGAGGACAAATAGTACAAGCAGCAACAGCAGAGCCAGGAAACAAGCAGAATCACAGGCAAAGGAGAAGCAGGAAATGAAGGTATAAATAGACAGAGGGCGGGAGCTAGCTCCGTCTGGCCAGGCTGTGATAGGCTCTCCCACTCCTCAGCCTCCCAGCCTGAGTGGTAGAAGGAGTCACTCTATCAGACTTAGGAGCAGGTGCAGACTGACTAACCACGGGCGTCGACACAGAAGCTGTGTCTGGCAGATCCTTTACACTGCCTTTTCTCAGGTCTGGGGGCATGAGAGAACTGGAGACCACCATAAGATAGAGCAGCAGGGGAAGCAGTGTCAGACAGATGTAGCCATGTTTCCGTAAGAGCCAGAAGGTTGAGAGAGTTAGAAAGGAATAAGTCATGAATAAAGGTGAGTTTGTTGCACACGGACCGAGAATTCCAGAGAGCACAGTTAAAAGAGACAGGAGGAGACATACAAGGAATGATAAGAAGATTTCCAAGGTTTCTATGTGTGGCAGGTAAGTGGTTGAGCTTGGCAGAAGAAAAGGGAGGACCAGGGTTGGGAGAGATGTCCCCTGCAGCTAGTAGCAGGAGAATGGAGAGAGACAGCAGATGGTTATGTGATTTATGATAGTGATTTTTATGTTGAGCAGTGGGATGAGATGGGTTAAGGTGACTGAGGAAAGTGAATAGTGCATGGGAGCTATACATGTGCGAGGCAAGGAGAGAGGGACTGATGTGGACTGTTTTTTTCCAAGGCCTAAATGGGCGATGGGATTGTAAACCAAGAGCAGCTATAATGATGAGTCCGGTAGGGAACAGAAAGAGCTAAATTCAGCAGAATGCACTATATTCGCTATTGTACTATAAGGGGTAATTTGGCCAGAATTAACAGCATCCTGGTCTGCAGACATATATATATATATATATATACACTACCGTTCAAAAGTTTATGGTCACTTAGAAATTTCCTTATTTTTGCAGTTTTTTTCAAAGAAGATAACATTAAATTAATCAGAAATACACTCTATACATTGTTAATGTGCTAAATTACTATTCTAGCTGCAAACGTCTGGTTTTTAATGCAATATCTACATAGGTGTATAGAGGCCCATTTCCAGCAACCATCACTCCAGTGTTCTAATGGTACGTTGTGTTTGCTAACTGTGTTAGAAGGCTAATGGATGATTAGAAAACACTTGAAAACCCTTGTGCAATTATGTTAGCATTGCTGTAAACAGTTTTGCTGTTTAGAGGAGCTATAAAACTGACCTTCCTTTGAGCTAGTTGAGAATGTGGAGCATTACATTTGTGGGTTCAATTAAACTCTCAAAATGGCTAGAAAAAGAGAGCTTTCATGTGAAACTCGACAGTCTATTCTTGTTCTTAGAAATGAAGGCTATTCC
Source organism: Rhinoderma darwinii (assembly GCF_050947455.1). Lineage (NCBI taxonomy): Eukaryota > Metazoa > Chordata > Amphibia > Anura > Rhinodermatidae > Rhinoderma > Rhinoderma darwinii. The sequence continues at coordinate 132,126,928 of NC_134690.1, read as the reverse complement.
ATGCGAGAAATTGCCAAGAAACTGAAGATTTCCTACAACTGTGTGTACTAGTCCCTTCAGAGGACAGCACACACAGGCTCTAACCAGAGCAGAAAGAGAAGTGGGAGGCCCCGCTACACAACTGAGCAACAAGACAAGTACATTAGAGTCTCTAGTTTGAGAAATAGACGCCTCACAGGTCCTCAACTGGCAGCTTCATTCAATAGTACCCGCAAAACGCCAGTGTCAACGTCTACAGTGAAGAGGCTACTCCGGGATGCTGGCCTTCAAGGCAGAGTGGCAAAGAAAAAGCCATATCTGAGACTGGCTAATAAAAGGAAACAATTAATATGGGCAAAAGCACACAGACATTGGACAGAGGATGATTGGAAAAAAGTGTTATGGACAGAAGAATCGAAGTTTGAGGTGTTTGGATCGCACAGAAGAACATTTGTGAGACACAGAACAACTGAAAAGATGCTGGAAGAGTGCCTGACGCCATCTGTCAAGCATGGTGGAGGTAATGTGATGGTCTGGGGTTGCTTTGGTGCTGGTAAAGTGGGAGATTTGTACAAGGTAAAAGGGATTTTGAATAAGGAAGGCTATCACTCCATTTTGCAACGCCATGCCATACCGTGTGGACAGCGCTTGATTGGAGCCAATTTCATCCTACAACAGGACAATGACCCAAAGCAAACCTCCAAATTATTCAAGAACTATTTAGGGAAGAAGCAGGCAGCTGGTATTCTATCTGTAATGGAGTGGCCAGCGCAGTCACCTGATCTCAACACATAGAGCTGTTGTGGGAGCAGCTTGATCGTATGGTACGCAAGAAGCGCCCATCAAGCCAATCCAACTTGTGGGAGGGGCTTCTGAAAGCATGGGGTGAAATTTCTCCCGATTACCTCAGCAAATTAACAGCTAGAATGCCAAAGGTCTGCAATTCTGTAATTGCTGCAAATGGAGCATTCTTTGACGAAAGCAAAGTTTGAAGGAGAAAATTATTAATTCAAATAAAAATTATTATTTCTAACCTTGTCAATGTCTTGACTATATTTTCTAGTCATTTTGCAACTCATTTGATAAATATAAGTGTGAGTTTTCATGGAAAACACAAAATTGTTTCGGTGACCCCAAACTTTTGAACGGTAGTGTACATATATATATATATATATATATATATATATATATATATATAAAACGCTGATTGGTCACTGATTGGTCAGCGTCATACACTTTTCTTCACAACGCCCACTAGGTAAAAAGTAAAAACACGCCCAGTTGGTCATTAATAAACGAATTAGCATAAATCTAAAATTGCTCATAACTTGCTCAAAAATGATTGTTTTTCAAAATAAAAACCACTGCTGTTATCTACATTACAGCGCAAATCATATTATGTATGAGATGGGGCACTTATAATCTGGTGACAGAGCCTCTTTAAGGGAGAATCATCTTTATGCCAAGCTGGAGAAGTGCGTGTTTGAAAAGAAGTCTCTACCCTTCCTGGGCTATATCATCTCCGATCAGGGCCTCAAAATGTATCCTGGGAAGGTAAAGGCTGTCCTGGAATGGCCATGCCCCCAAGGCTTAAGGGCCATAAAACCCTTCCTGAAATTCACCAACTTCTACCTGCTGTTCATTCCCAACTTCTCTTCATTAACAGCTCTCATCTCCACGCTCACTAAAAAGGGCATGAATGCCAAGGTGTGGACTCCAGAAGCAGAAGTCGCATTTAAAACCTTAAAAAAAGGCCTTCACATCAGCTTCTATTCTTCATCACCCTAATGTATCCCTACAGTTTTCATTAGAGGTGGACGTTTCCTCTGTTGGTGCCGGTGCACTTTTGTTCCAAAGACGTTAGAAAGGCAAGACTATGGTATGTGGCTACTATTCCAAGCTGTTTTCTCCTGAAGAGCGCAACTACTCGATTGGGGATCGGGAGTTACTGGCAATCAAGCTGGCCCTGCAGGAGTGGAGACACTTACTGGAAGGCGCCACTCATCCTATCCTGGTCTTCACGGACCACAAGAACCTAACCTATCTACAGACGGCTCAACGGCTGAATACTTGTCAAGCCAGGTGGTCGTTGTTCTTTGCTCGGTTTGGTTCGAATTCCACTACCGACCTGTCGACAAGAATGTGAGGGCCGATAACTTGTCTAGGTCGTTTGAAATAGAGGACACTGTGGAGTCCCCACAGAATATTATCGACCCTTCCTTCATCTATTCTGTTAACCCTCTGCAAATTAGAGACATTCCTCCGGGGAGGACTTTTGTATGTCTGGCAGACAGAGAAAGAATCCTTCACTGGGGTCACAGTTCCAAGCTGGCAGGTCACTCGGCCCGTAAGACCCGAGCCCTCATTGCCTGTCAGTTCTGGTTGCCCACACTGCCCAAAGACGTCATGGACTTTGTCTCCTCCTGTACGGTGTGCGCAGCTATGTTGCCCACTCCAGACCAGCTGCTCTGAACCAACCACTGCCTGTGCCCGATGCCCCCAGGCAGCATGTTGCTATAGACTTTGTCACATATCTGCCTCTCTCTGCGGGATGCAGTGTGATCTTAGTGGTGGTGGATCGATTTTCTAAAATGGCTCATTTTGTTCCCCTGACTGGTCTGCCTTCTGCTGCTCGACTGGCCGACCTCTTCGTTCAACACATCTTCCGTCTGCATGGCTTGCTTTTGCATATTGTCTCGGATCGAGGGGTCCAATTCACCTCGAAGTTCTGGAGAGCACTCTGTGGCCTCCTCGGTGTAAAGTTGGACTTCTCCTCGGCTTATCATCCTCAGTCCAATGGACAAGTCGAAAGGGTTAACCAGATTATGGAGAACTATCTGCAGCACTTTGTCTCCAGACGGCATGATGACTGGGTGCAACTGCTCCCATGGGCTGAGTTCTCCTACAATAACCATACTAGTGAGTCCACCACCTCCAGTCCATTCTTCATCGTCTACGGCCAACATCCTCGTATACCTCTTCCTGTCTATACTATGTCCCAGGTGCCTGCAGCTGACTCTACCTTCAGGGATTTTCTGCAGCTATGGCGACAGACACGATCTTCTATTCTGCTGGCGGTGAGGGTGCCTTCTTGCAAGTTTGCTCCCAGGTTCCTCGGACCCTTCGAGATTCTGCTACAAATCAATCCTGTGTCTTATAAGCTTCGGCTGCCTCCTACCCTCAAGATCCCTAACTCCTTCCATGTCTCCTTGCTGAAGACCGTGGTCCTAAGCAACTACTCCAGGGCTCCTTGTTCCGCAGTGGCCCCTTGCGGTTCGTCTGGGACTTTCGAAGTGAGTGAGATCCTGGCCACCAAGAAAGTGGGAGGAAGGACATTTTATTTAGTGGATTGGAGGGGATTTGGTCCAGAGGAGAGGTCTTGGGAGCCAGAGGAGAACATCAATGCCCCTGTCCTTGTGAAGAGATTTCTCTCCCGCTCTGGCCCCAAGAGGAGGGGGCGTAAAAGGGAGCATACTGTAACGTCTATGGCCGAGGGCCGTCGTTCAGACTTACCCTCTGACAGCCCTGGCCATGGACATCTATCTTCTCGGCGACAGCTCCCTCCAGGGAGACACCAGCACTCACTTCCGGGTTCTGGGACTGCTTCCCGCAGGGCGCCCGCATGTGCACGGCCTTAAAGGGCCAGTACGCGTCCAGCTGTCATTAGTCCATAATTAGCCCAGAATGCGGCTGGACTATAAAAAGGGCTCTGCCCACTTGATCCTCGTCTGGGTGTTGTTGTCTACCTATAGTTTGTCTAGAAAATGGTCTCCCAGTGTTTTCCAGTTCCCAGTGTTACCCGTTCCTGCTGCCTGTACCCTGTATCCCGTGCTAGCGTGCCTCTGTGCCATCTACAGTGAAAGTCAAGTTGTGTCACCGCTGCTGTCTACATTGCCTCAGGTTCCCGTTCTGGAATATAGACATTGTTTTGTACCTTGTTGGCCAGCTGCTATCCAGCTACTCAGTATCGCCCAGTGGGTCCACACCCCGCGCCGTGACAGTAAAGTATTAGATATGAAAACGTAGTATATTTTTTTTATAGTCATTGCCTATCAGTATAGACAGTAAATCTCTTGTGCCTATCTACAGCACCCATAATAGTACAGTGGTGTAACTATAGGGTCAATTAGACTGCCATGGGGCACTAAAGAAAATGAAGGGCAATATTTTTCTTCCCTGTCTATTGTTGATTTTTAGCCAAGATCAAAGAGAAATGAAAGTTGACTAAACCCATATCTTGTGTTTCTGTCTTAGGCTGGGTTCACATCAGCATCAGGCTTCCGTTCATCGGTTCTGTTCGACCTTTCCGTCAGAGACACTGATAAATGGAAAGCCAAATAGAAACTGGAAACCATAGCTTCTGTTTGCATTACCATTGATTTCAGTGGTAATGCTTCCTGTTGCAGTTGATTTCTGTTTAGTAAGGTTTCCTTTATTTTCACGGAAACAATAGCGTAGTCGACTACACTATAGTTTCTGCAAAAAATTAATGAAATGAAATTAATGATATGATGCATATGTTTACCCAGCCTTTCCCTCTCTAATTATTTTTCAAGTAATTTCGCAGTGATTTGTTCAATGTTAAAACTGAGTAGTCTTATATCGACATTTTGCAGTGGTGTACTTGCTATTTTACCGACCTGTTACCTATAGCATGATTTAACAATGAATTCAGAAGTGGCAGAGATTACAAGGTGAATTATAAGCAATGCTAAATTTGTTAGCTTGAACAATAAAAGTATTTTCACATCTGGCAGATATGTTGCAGAAATCTTTTCCATACATCTGAATGGGATTCTATCTGCACCATGTGCATGCTTTTACAGGCCCCATTCAGATGCATGGGACAAGGTGTATTGCATCAGTTATTACTTTGTTACAATATTTATCAGTCTACTATCTCTGACTATTAAATGTAAGATACCATCTTCCATTATTTTTTTTTGGGGGGTCAGGGGTTGGGGTGGCCTAAGGGATATAAATCTTTAAACAAAAAAAATGTTATATAACACTAAGAGAACTTAATTTTTATGATCATCTGTTCATCTCATGTGAGCGCTCATCCTCTAAGCAGAAGCTGTAATGAACAGCTTCTGATCTCAGAGCAGCCTCATGAACACAGCTGGGGTCAGAAAACATTCCAACCCCAGCTGTTTAACACTTTGACCGCGGCATGATCAAAGGGAATTCCCCTGTTTGATCGCATCACCGGGTCTCCGGTGATGCGATAAAAGACCGGGTAATACCTCTGCAGTCAGCCCTGGGGACCTACAAAGGACCCCAGGGCTGTCTGTTCCGTTTGCCTTCTGTCCGGGCACACCATGTGCTGCCCAATCAGCAGCCTGTGTCATAGTGACACAGTGTAATGTATTAGCACACAGGAGTGTGCTAATACATTATTAGTAAAAAAATAAAGTTATAAGTAAGCTATCCATCAATGAGTTTAAAAAAAAAAAGGAACAAAAATAAATAAATAAGTCCCAAAAAAGTCATTATTTTGCATACAATATATTTTATTGCCCCCACATTACATAAAATAAAAAAACTACACATATTAGGTATCTAAATGACTGTAATAACCTGAAGAATTAATTTAATGGGTTATTTAGCGTGAAACATGAACGGGATAAAAAAATAAACAAGAAAAACAATGCCGAGATTCGCTTTATCCTATATGCACGACGTAAAAAAAAAGATTTTTTACCCCCAAACTGTGGGGAGAAAAAATACAATTTATCTCGCATAAAACAAGGCCTCATACAGCAACGTAAAAAAAAAACGTTATGGCTGTTGAAAGGCAGAGAGGCAAAAACAGAAAAAAATTAGCTGGTCATAAGAAAACTTTTAAGGCCCGGTCATTAAGGGGTTAAAATACATAATACAAAAAGCTAAAATTGTAATGTAAAATGCACATTACGCTTATTTAGGACCCACTTTGGAGGATTGAAATATACTTTAAAAAAAAATCAATCAAGGCTGGAGATATCACAGGGATTAACAATAAACTGCATTATTCTAGTTCTGCTAGTTTATTTGTGTTAACTAAGCAACATGATCATGAGATGGCATTTAGTGCTTTCCTTTCTGTTGGTACTTTGACCAGGTATCATCAACTCTAAATGATTCCATGAGGGGAGATTTTTTTAAGATTGGCGTTTTATAAGCCAGTACTAATAAACTATTTGTTGGCGTAAGATGCAATACATTTATTAAGAGGCTAATGCCTCTTAATAAATGTGTCACATATGTTGGCTGGCTGTGTGACCATTCCCCCCTTCCCATCGGACATAAAATAAAAACATAGGTATATTCACCTCACCGTTTCTCTTCTCTTCTGCCCTCTGAGCAGCATCAAGGATCAAAGTCCTGAATGCTTTTTGATCGTCGCATTCCAAGATCCATAACTTTTTTTGATTTTTCAATCAATAGAGCTATATGAGGGCTTGCAGAAGTAGTTTTATTTTTCATTGCCAGCATTTTGTGGTACATATAATTTAGGGCCTGTTCACATTACCGTTCATTTCCGTTCCGGGGTTCCGTCGGAGGTTTCCATCGCGTGAACCCCGCAACGGAAAGTGAAAGGGAAAGCACAGCTTCCATTTCAGTCACCATTGATCTCAATGGTGATGGAAACATCGCTAATGGTTTCCGTTCGTCACCATTCCGGCAGGTTTCTGGTTTTCCGATGGAATCAATAGCAGAGTCGACTGATGTGAACAGGCCCTTACTTATTAGCGTTTATTTTTTATTTTTCTTGGGGAATGCAAAAAAAAAAAAGAATCGGTTTTTTTTGCGTTCTTTTTTTTGCTGTTTACTGTGAAGTAAAAATAAACAAGTTAACTTTATTCTAGGGGTCGGTATGATGACAGCAATACCAAAAAAGTACAAATATACAGTGAAGGAAATAAGTATTTGATCCCTTGCTGATTTTGTAAGTTTGCCCACTGTCAAAGACATGAACAGTCTAGAATTTTTAGGCTAGGTTAATTTTACCAGTGAGAGATAGATTATATAAAAAAAATGTAAAAAAATAACATTGTCAAAATTATATATATTTATTTGCATTGTGCACAGAGAAATAAGTATTTGATCCCTTTGGCAAACAAGACTTAATACTTGGTGGCAAAACCCTTGTTGGCAAGCACAGCAGTCAGACATTTTTAGTAGTTGATGATGAGGTTTGCACACATGTTAGATGGAATTTTGGCCCACTCCTCTTTGCAGATCATCTGTAAATCATTAAGATTTCGAGGTTGTCGCTTGGCAACTCGTATCTTCAGCTTCCTCCATAAGTTTTCGATGGGATTAAGGTCTGAAAACTGACTTGGCCACTCCATGACCTTAATGTGCTTCTTTTTGAGCCACTCCTTTGTTGCCTTGGCTGTATGTTTCAGGTAATTGTCGTGCTGGAAGACCCAGCCACGAGACATTTTTAATGTCCTAGTGGAGGGAAGGAGGTTGTCACTCAGGATTTGACGGTACATGGCTCCATCCATTCTCCCATTGATGCTGTGAAGTAGTCCTGTGTCCTTAGCAGAGAAACACCCCCAAAACATAATGTTTCCACCTTCATGCTTGACAGTGGGGACGGTGTTCTTTGGGTCATAGGCAGCATTTCTCTTCCTCCAAAAACGGCGAGTTGAGTTAATGCCAAAGAGCTCAATTTTAGTCTTATCTGACCACAGCACCTTCTCCCAATCACTCTCAGAATCATCCAGATGTTCATTTGCAAACTTCAGACGGGCCTGCACATGTGCCATCTTGAGCAGGGGGACCTTGCAGGCACTGCAGGATTTTAATCCATTACGGCGTAATGTGTTACCAATGGTTTTCTTAGTGACTGTGGTCCCAGCTGCCTTGAGATCATTGACAAGTTCCCCCCGTGTAGTTTTCGGCTGAGCTCTCACCTTCCTCAGGATCAAGGATACCCCTCGAGGTGAGATTTTGCATGGAGCCCCAGATCGATGTCGATTGACAGTCATTTTGTATGTCTTCCACTTTCTTACTATTGCACCAACAGTTGTCTCCTTCTCACCCAGCGTCTTACTTATGGTTTTGTAGCCCATTCCAGCCTTGTGCAGGTCTATGATCTTTTCCCTGACATCCTTAGAAAGCTCTTTGGTCTTGCCCATGTTGTAGAGGTTAGAGTCAGACTGATTAATTGAGTCTGTGGACAGGAGTCTTTTATACAGGTGACCATGTAAGACGGCTGTCTTTAATGCAGGCACCAAGTTGATTTGGAGCGTGTAACTGGTCTGGAGGAGGCTGAACTCTTAATGGTTGGTGGGGGAACAAATACTTATTTCTCTGTGCACAATGCAAATAAATATATATAATTTTGACAATGTGATTTTCTTTTTTTTTATATATATAATTTATCTCTCACTGGTAAAATTAACCTATCCTAAAAATTCTAGACTGTTCATGACTTTGACAGTGGGCAAACTTACAAAATCAGCAAGGGATCAAATACTTATTTCCTCCACTGTATATATATATAATTGTTTTTTTACGTTTAAATTCAATTCCACAATAAAAACATGTTTTATGGAAGAAAATAATTGTTGTGTCGTCGTATTTCAAGAGCCATAGCTTTTTTTTTTTTTTTTTTATGTAGCCATATCAGGGCAGGATGAGTTATCATTTTTATTGAAATTGTAATTTATTTAAAAAAAAACAAAAAACATTTTTTTACAATTAATGTGGTGCCCTATATGATTTTATCGTTTACAATTATTAAACAATAAAATATTATTTTTTTATGGAAAAAGAGGTTTAGTTATTTCTGGGTGGCATATATATTTTAAATAATTTTTTTTTAAATGTTCCATTAGGGAAATTGAAGCTGCAGTCATATGTTTGCATACATAATGCTTTGAAATACTTAGTTTTCCAAAGCATTACACTGATAGGCAATCTTTTGTGCCATGCTTTAGACTTATACCTATGGCAGACTTGGGGGTCTTTGTTACGCCCCAGGTTGCCATGGTAACCCATCAATACCCAGCGATTGTGTCACGAGGTGCCGATGGGCAGAGCGAGTGTTCTCACTCCCTCTGTTAAGCCCTTTGGACGCAGTGGTTGCTATTGATCACAGCATCTAAGGGATTGAACGGATGGGATACATGTACGACAAGGTGCCTTAAGTGGTTAACACCACAGATAACACACAGTAATAACTGAGTACAGATATTGTAGTAGACGTTACCTGCAGAACTATGTAACACCACAGATAACACAGTGATAACTCTCTGAGTACAGATAATGTAGTAGATGTTACCTGCAGTCATATGTAACACCACAGATAACACAGTGATAACTCTCTGCGAACAGATAATGTAGTAGCGCTACCTGCAGTCCTATGTAACACCACAGATAACACAGTGATAACTCTCTGAGTACAGATAATGTAGTAGATGTTACCTGCAGTCCTATGTAACACCACAGATAACACACAGTGATAACTCTCTGAGTACAAATAATGTAGTAGTGGTACCTGCAGTCCTATGTAACACCACAGATAACACAGTGATAACTCTCTGGGTACAGATATTGTAGTAGACGTTACCTGTAGTCCTATGTAACACCACTGATAACACAGTGATAACTGTCTGAGTACAGATAATGTCGTTGATGATAACTATACCCACAGACACATATAACCACTCACAGAGGCATATATATAAGGGCAGCAGAGTATGTAAGGGGCAGTGGGGTTTATAAGGGGCAGCAGGGTATATAAGGGGGAGAAGGGTATATATGGGGCAGCAGAGTATATAAGAGGGAGCAAAGTAAATAAGGGGCAGCAGAGTATATAGGAGGTAGCAGAGTATATAGGGGCAGCAGGGTATATAAGGGGCAGCAGGGTATATAACGGGCAGCAGGGTATATAAGGAGCAGCAGGGTATATAGTGGCAGCAGGGTATATAAGGGGCAGCAGGATATATAGGAGACACCAGGCTATATAAAGGGCAGCAGGATATATAGGGGGCAGCAGGGTGTATAGGGGCATCTGGGTATATAGGTGGAAGCAGGGTATATAGGGGCAGCAGGGTATATAAGGGGCAGCAGGACATAAAGGGGGCAGCAGGGTATATAGGAGGCAGCACAGATATCTTTGTTTTATCTGTTCTACTTTAATATTGAACACACACTTTTACAAAGAGACATAAACACATGCAGACACACACACACACACACACACACACACTGTAACATATACACATACACACACAGAGACACATACTGTATAAACAGACATATACACATAGAGATACTCACCATCTCTCCTTGCTGACAGGATCACAGGCTTCTTGCATGATGGGCTGCGGGCGGAGCTTCCTCCTCTTCTCTTGCTCCTCTCATTTACTCCGTGTGTGTATCTAAGAGCAGAGCACAGAGTAGAGGCAGAGGCCAGTGGCGCACCCTACATGCTGGGAGGGTTCAGCGCCCTGTGCGCTCGCATAGCTCGCACACCCCTAATGCCAACCCTGAGTATATATATACTGTTTACTTGTTCTGGTTACTTCTATAAGCAGCTGTGAGAGATATACTCATCTTTGTTACTGTCTGACAGTGGCGTAGCTATAGGGGTCACAGCGGTTGCAGTGCCCCCGTTGCCACACTGCACGCTAATACAAAGTTTGTATGTGCCGTGATGCCGGCACTTCCTGGTTACGGGCATGGTTTGTTTAGACGTCACAGTCACATGGTAAACTCACTGTACCATGTGACCATGACGTCACGAGAGGGGATGTTCCAGCCATTGTGGAAGAGCCGATGAGGAAGAGCATGGAAGACTGCAGGTGAGCTGCAGAGGGGGCCCGTGATGTATGTGTGTTGTATTGTATTGTACTGTCTGTTGTATTGTACTGTCTGTGTTTGCGGTGGAGAGAGGGGCTTTAAATTACAGGCCCCCCTCTCCTCCCTCCACCGCAAACACAAACTGCGTGACACAATAAATTACAAATTGTGGGTTGCACTCCCCCTGGGGGGGTCATGTGAAGACCTCCGGGGGGTCGCAAACCACTCTCGTGGTCCTGCTTCCAACTGTATTTGTGTCCTCAGGATGCAGATCCAGTTTAATTTAATCCTGGAGCAAGGGGCTGATATGGTGGCAGCTATGAGGGGCATTATACTGTATGGGGGGCTGATATGGTGGAAGCTATGAGGGACATTATACCGTTTGGGGGCATTATACTAACGGGGGGGGGGGCTGATATGATGGCAGCTATGGGGATATTACACTGTAGGGAGACAGCTATGGGGACTTTATACTGTGTGGGGGCAGATAAAGGGGGCATTATACTGTATGGGGCATTATACTGTGTGGGGCAGCTAAGGAGGGCATTATACTGTGTGGGGGCAGCTATGAGGGGCATTATACAGTATGGGGCTGCTATGGGGGCATTATACTGTATGAGGGCATTTATGGGGGGCATTATACTGTATGCGGCCACTATGGGGGCATTATACTTTATGGGGGCATTATACTGTGTGGGGGCATTATACTGTGTGGGGGTAGCTATGCGGGGCATCATACTGTATGGGGCTGCTATGGGGGCATTATACTGTATGGGGCTGCTATGGGGGCATTATACTGTATGGGGCTGCTATGGGGGCATTATACTGTATGGAGGCATTATACTGTGTGGGGGGGATAGCTATGGGAGCATTATACTGTGTGGGGGCAGCTACATACTGTGGCAGCTTATACTGTGTGGGGGAGCATTATACTGTATAGGGGCAGTTATGGGGAGCATTATACTGTATGGGGACAGTTACAGGGAACATTATACTGCATAGGGGCAGCTACGAGGAGCATTATACTGTATGGGGCAGCTACGGGGGGCATTATACTGTGTGGGAGCGGCTATGGGGCAAGTATACTGTGGGGGCTGTTGGGCAAGGCGGCTGGCCATAGGCGCGACAGGGGAGCCCCAAGCTGAATTCTTGCACCAGGGCCCATGAGCCTGTAGCTATGCCCCTGCTGTCTGAGATTTCTAATCTGTAAAGATAATAATATCTTCCAGTTTGGTGCTCATTTAACACAAGAACTGATCTACAGTATGCCAGAAAGTAGCAATGATGATGATGATAAATGTACTTCAGAGCTATATACAGTGAAGGAAATAAGTATTTGATCCCTTGCTGATTTTGTAAGTTTGCCCACTGTCAAAGACATGAACAGTCTAGAATTTTTAGGCTAGGTTAATTTTACCAGTGAGAGATAGATTATATAAAAAAAACAACTGAAAATTACATTGTCAAAATTATATATATTTATTTGCATTGTGCACAGAGAAATAAGTATTTGATCCCTTTGGCAAACAAGACTTAATACTTGGTGGCAAAACCCTTGTCAGCAAGCACAGCAGTCAGACGTTTTTTGTAGTTGATGATGAGGTTTGCACACATGTTAGATGGAATTTTGGCCCACTCCTCTTTGCAGATCATCTGTAAATCATTAAGATTTCGAGGCTGTTGCTTGGCAACTCGGATCTTCAGCTCCCTCCATAAGTTTTCGATGGGATTAAGGTCTGGAGACTGGCTAGGCCACTCCATAGCCTTAATGTGCTTCTTTTTGAGCCACTCCTTTGTTGCCTTGGCTGTATATTTCGGGTCTTTGTCGTGCTGGAAGACCCAGCCACGAGCCATTTTTAATGTCCTGGTGGAGGGAAGGAGGTTGTCACTCAGGATTTGACGGTACATGGCTCCATCCATTCTCCCATTGATGCGGTGAAGTAGTCCTGTGCCCTTAGCAGAGAAACACCCCCAAAACATAATGTTTCCACCTCCATGCTTGACAGTGGGGACGGTGTTCTTTGGGTCATAGGCAGCATTTCTCTTCCTCCAAACACGGCGAGTTGAGTTAATGCCAAAGAGCTAAAGTTTAGTCTCATCTGACCACAGCACCTTCTCCCAATCACTCTTAGAATCATCCAGATGTTCATTTGCAAACTTCAGACGGGCCTTTACATGTGCCTTCTTGAGCAGGGGGACCTTGCGGGCACTGCAGGATTTTAATCCATTACGGCATAATGTGTTACCGATGGTTTTCTTGGTGACTGTGGTCCCAGCTGCCTTGAGATCATTAACAAGTTCCCCCCGTGTAGTTTTCGGCTGACCTCTCACCTTCCTCAGGATCAAGGATACCCCACAAGGTGAGATTTTGCATGGAGCCCCAGATCGATGTCGATTGACAGTCATTTTGTATGTCTTCCATTTTCTTACTATTGCACCAACAGTTGTCTCCTTCTCACCCAGTGTCTTACTTATGGTTTTGTAGCCCATTCCAGCCTTGTGCAGGTCTATGATCTTGTCCCTGACATCCTTAGAAAGCTCTTTGGTCTTGCCCATGTTGTAGAGGTTAGAGTCAGACTGATTAATTGAGTCTGTGGACAGGAGTCTTTTATACAGGTGACCATGTAAGACAGCAGTCTTTAATGCAGGCACCAAGTTGATTTGGAGCATATAACTGGTCTGGAGGAGGCTGAACTCTTAATGGTTGGTAGGGGATCAAATACTTATTTCTCTGTGCACAATGCAAATAAATATATATAATTTTGACTATGTGATTTTCTTTTTTTTTTTATATATATATATATATATATATATATATATATAATCTATCTCTCACTGGCAAAATTAACCTAGCCTAAAAATTCTAGACTATTCATGTCTTTGACAGTGGTCAAACTTACAAAATCGGGATCAAATACTTATTTCCTTCACTGTACAGTATATGCCATGTGTAGTGAGTGCACTGTAGTAGGGCAACGATTCATAGGTATTTTTGAGACCAAGTTTTATGCAGATTTTCTTAGGCCTGCTCAAAAATAAATCAATTGGTAGTTGCCATGAACAGATTTACTTTCTGCAAAAGCCTGATGACAGAAATATTTAAGACGACTCTCCTTTTTCATTATTTTTTATAAATATATAGTAATAGTTGAACCGACTGAATATATTTCATATAAGGTTCTGCACTATGTTTCCAGACAATGCCGTGATGACAATGCTACAGAAAATGACCTAGGATGACATCTCTATAGATGTATTGTAATGCATGTATGTCAAACAGAAGCAACGTTTTTCAAATAATGATAGCATTTCCCGCACGGCTGCCATATTTCTAACAATACATCTGCATTACAATGTTATTTGCTTTTCAATTGCCATTGTATTAACATGTAAATAGTTACTACATGGTACTTGTAATAATAATATCTTAATTTAAAACTTATATGGCATAAATAGTCCTCAAGAAATGCAGACCATCAACATTTTATTGTACATACCAGGTAAAGAATCAAAGATAAGTATCTTTATAATACAAAATGGAATACAAATTGCTTTCATACAGAAAAATTGTATCGGAAAAAGCAATGGCTTTTTAACAAGCGGTCTAAAAATGATTCCTTTTTGGAAGTAGTTTCAGGTTTGTCATATTTACCCTGTGCAGGATAGTGTTCTCAGCAGCAGTACTCTACGAAAACATAAAGGATAAAGCAGGAGATGTGCGGCTGTGTTTGTCTAGTAGTAGCGGCAGCAGGAGTAGCTGCAGTACAGTATGGAGCATGATGGACAGGCAGACAGCGGTAGTGGCATTATTGGGACGGTGATAAATAGCCAATCCCCAGTTTGGCAGTGGAAGATCTATTCATTCGCATCAGGCAGAGGTGTGTGAAAATCCTTTTGGATCCATGCCTGAATCACTTTCACAGATGTAATGTTTTCCACACCTGTGGAGGACAATTTTGTCTGCTTTGGTGCGATGACACCACCTGCCGTGCTGAATACCCTCTTTAACAGTAGCCTGTAGGGTGGACAAGACAGTCCTCGGATGGCAAACTCGGCCAGTTCCTGCCACTGGTCTAATCTCCTGACCAAGAAGTCCATGGGGTCAGGATTTAGGGTACCTTCCAGAGAAAGGGCACAGTCCAGGTACGACTAAACCTGGTTGTTCAGGTGGTGTACATTTGATCTACTAAAAGTGCACTGTATTGTTGCTTTTTGCTTCTGCTATTGTTAGCTTACTTTGACACAGAACAATATGTAAAATTTGGGTGGCACTATTAGCAGTTAGATATATACAAAATGATGAGTGATGTCTTTCAGCACCAGGATTTAAATTTAAAATCTTTTTATTTGAAAAAAAATTGTCACTTGGACACAGACTGAAGTATAACGGCACGTATAACTTCTTGACGCAGAATAATATGTCAACTTTTGGTGGCACTATTAGTAGCAATTGTTAATAATTCTTTCAGGTTTATTTTAATACATTTCCGACATCCGACATATATATGTGAGGCGGAGGCCAGGGGGTGGTAAAGAGCAGGTTCATGGGCTGAGTCCTCTCCATAAGATGAGCGTGTCGGCTGTAGGAAACAGCCGAAACTTTGGTGCTCAAGCGGTATCCCTCTAGTTTAACCCCTTAGATGCCGGTCTATAGTGACTGCGGCATCTAAGCCGTTAAAAGGAGAGGGTCAGCCTCCTCTGATGTCCCATGACTGCTCCGTGACGCGATCGCATGGTGCTGATTGTTGTCATGGCTGCCTAGGGGCCTTATTATTGCAGTATATCGTTCAAGTGAACCAACGATCACTGGTTAAAGATGATATATCAATTAATAACAAAGTTAAATACAAGTGAGAATTATTTTTTTACAAAACTGGTATCGCCGTGTCCATAAAACTCAGACCCGCAAAATAAAGCTAACATTACCTTTTTAACCACATGATGAGCAAAGTAAAAACGAAACCCCAAAACAATGGATGAATGACTGTTTTTTTACCCATTGCACCCCACAAAGATTTTTTTTCCAGTTTCCTTATATTATATGGTACAAACAATAATGCTGTCAATTATTTCAACCCCTCCCACAAAAAGCAAGCTCTCACTAGGCAAAATCAAAAAGTTATGACTTTTGAAATGTTGGGGCAACAAAAGTGAAAATAAAAAAATGTAAAAAATGACTGCGGAGGGAAGTGGTAAAATTTGAAAGTGGGCCAAATTCGTCACATTTTTTTCTGATTTAAAATAATGATTAATAAGTTATCCGCAAATGCAGCACTTTTATGGTGGATAGCCTCAATTTCAACAATAGATATTCCAAGACTGTGTCTGATAACTTGAATGATTCCATTATTAGCACAAACAAGAGTGGTGATAGCAAACATCCCTAGTAGAGATGAGCGAACTTATGAAAAGTTTGGTTCGGCTAGTTCGCCGAATTTCACAAAAAAGTTTGATTCGGACCGAACTAGTTCGGACCGAACCTGTAATTTCCGTGCGCCGAGCATGGTACTGTCCAGGGTGCTGAAAAAGTTAATGGGCTGCACTAACTCTTTCAGCAACCTTGACAGTATATGCTCGGCGCACGGAAAATAAAAAGTTAATGTAATAAAAAAAAATAATAAATACGTTCATACCTACATTCCTCCTGTCCGGCCTCCAGCGATGACGTTTCATCCATGTCGCCGCTGCAGCCAATCACAGGCTGTAGTGGCGGTCACGCACGTCAGGATGACGTCAGAAGGCCGGCCTCCAGGGATGACGCTTTATCCCACGTGACTGCCTCTGCAGCCAATCACAGGCTGCAGCGGCCTCTGCAGCCAATCACAGGCTGCACCGGCCTCTGCAGCCAATCACACGCTCCTCTCCTGAAATACTCTGTGCTGCGCTGCCTTAAACTCTGTGGACAGGTCAGGATCCTGTTTCTTTTAAATGCTGCTGGGGAACACGCTCGATCCACTATATAAGGCTGCGCTACAGTGCAGCATTTAAAAGAAACAGGATCCTGACCTGTCCACAGAGTTTAAGGCAGCACAGAGTATTTCAGGAGAGGAGCGTGCAGATTCAGTGCTGCTGTGAACTCTGCTCTTACCATTACGTGGCTCTCACTCTGTTTCCTCTCCTCCACTCATTGTCCTCAATAACACCTTCACATGATTGGCAACTCACCACATAATGGTAAGAGCAGAGTTCACAGCAGCACAGAGTATTTCAGGAGATGAGCGTGCGGATCTTGTTCGGGGTGGTGACTTGCCAATCATGTGAAGGTGTTATTGAGGACAGGAGTGGAGGAGAGGTAAACGACTGAGAGCTATGTAATGGTAAGAGCAGAGTTCACAGCAGCACAGAAACTGCACGCTCCTCTCCTGAAATACTCTGTGCTGCTGTGAACTCTGCTCTTACCATTACGTAGCTCAGTCTGTTACCTCTCCTCCACTCCTGTCCTCAATAACACCTTCACATGATTGGCAAGTCACCACCCCGCACAAGATCTGCACGCTCATCTCCTGAAATACTCTGTGCTGCTGTGAACTCTGCTCTTACCATTACGTGGTGACTTGCCAATTATGTGAAGGTGTTATTGAGGACAGGAGTGGAGGAGAGGTAACAGACTGAGAGCTACGTAATGGTAAGAGCAGAGTTCACAGCAGCACTGAATCTGCATGCTCATGTCCTGAAATACTCTGTGCTGCCTTAAACTCTGTGGACAGGTCAGGATCCTGTTTCTTTTAAATGCTGCACTGTAGCGCAGCCTTATATAGTGGATCGAGCGGGTTCCCCAGCAGCATTTAAAAGAAACAGGATCCTGACCTGTCCACAGAGTTTAAGGCAGCACAGAGTATTTCAGGAGATGAGCACGGCCGGCCACGGGCAGCAGGTCGTTTTTCCGAGCAGTGCTCCCATTATAAAGTATAGGAGCACGGCCCGTAAAATAAAAAAATAGAACATGTTCTATCTTTTTAACGGCACGGGCACCTTCCCGTGAGAAAACGGGAAGGTAACCGTGGCTAACAGAAGTCTATGGGCCCGCTATTTCGGGTCGTAATTACGACCCGTAATAACGGGTGTTTTTACGGTCGTGTGCATGAGGCCCCGTCATTACGGCAGCGTTGCTAGGCGACGTCAGTAAATAGTCACTGTCCAGGGTGCTGAAAGTGTTAACTGATCGGCAGTAACTGTTTCAGCACCCTGGACAGTGACTACCGATCACAATATACATCAACCTGTAAAAAAAAAAGACGTTCATACTTACCGAGAACTTTCTGCTTCCTCCAGTCCGGTCTCCTGGCCGTTGCCTTGGTGTCGCGTCCCTCTCGATATCCCTGGGTGACGTTACAGCCCATGTGACCGCTGCAGCCAATCACAGGCTGCAGAGGCCTTTGCAGCCAATCACAGGCTGCAGAGGCCTCTGCAGCCAATCACAGCCTGCCGCGTCAGAAAAGAAGGTCGGACTGGAGGAAGAAGAGGGACTCGTCACCAAGACAACGACCGGATACGTGTGAAATGCTTTTTATTTTATTTTTAATCAGCAGCCTCTTTTCTCTATCAGTGATTGATAGAGACAAGTGGCTGCCGATTTGTATAATATTTTTGACCGGGTTCGGTCAAAACGGGTTCGGCCGAACCCGGTGAAGTTCGGATTCGCTGCGAACCGAACTTTTCCTGATGTTTGGACCGAAACCGGGTTCGGTTGTCACGGTTCGCTCATCTCTAATCCCTAGCTCTGGGTAGTGGTAGTACATCTTGCTGTGGGTTGTGAATTCATCTGTAATATTGCATTAGAGAAAAGTGTGGAACATGTATAATAGTCAAGAGTTTATTGCATAAAAGTCCAGTCCACCCTGTCAAATGTCTTTTCCACATCCATTCCCAAAAAAAAACATCGGGCAACAATTGCAAGGACCTTGCGTGTTGAATTTAGAGTGCGTATGGAGTTATCTCTTCTCTCTCTTTCCCTTATTAATCCCACATATTCTGGGGGGATAAGTGAAAGAAGGTTCTGTACTATCTGCTGCAGTACAAGACCGGCGATATGGGCCTGTAATTGCTGCAAGCCTTGGGGTCCTTTGCATTCCTTGTGTATGAAAGAAATGTAAGCTGGGGGGGGGGGTGTAAAGCTTCTTAGCACAGCGTTACAGAGATTTAGGAGACGGGACTCAATGAAAGGCAAAAAAGTTTTGTAGTATTGTATAGAGAACCCGTTGGGTCCCAGACTTTTTCCAGATGGGCTCTTTTGAATTAAAGGGGAAAATATGTGCGACTTGTTGTGATGTCGTAAGTTCTAAAAGGTTGCATCACAATGTTCATATTGCCTGCTATGCATTAAGTGCCATAGCCAGGTATTTATTAAAATAGTTTTACGGTCATAGAATTTATGTGACCATATAATACACTTACATAAGGAACATGGTACATAATCTCCTGGTAAATAAATAGACAGCACAGCACTGCTTCATATCCTTTACAGTTGCTATAATATATAGAAGAACAAGGTTAGGTCATACAGATAGAAGATAAGATATAAGCATGTAAGTTGTAAATGATGTGCTTAGAAAACATTAACAGGTTAAATCTGCCTGTTATGATCACTAATGTTAAATACACCTATTTGATAAGAACTGCATGTGCCATGAGCCTTACTAAAGGACATAACACATTTCTTTCTTTAACACCTTCCTGATATTTGACGTATGGCTATGTCACAGTCGGGTAAGGGAAGTATGGAGCAGGCTCACAGGCTGAGCCCGCTCCATAAAATGCGGGAGTCAGCTGTATGCTACAGCCGTCACCTAACAGAAACGAGTGGGATTGTTTATCCCTTTAAATGCTGCGGTCAATAGCGAACCTTGCATTTAAATTGTTAGAAAGAGGGGAGCGACTAACAGCTGATCCCCCCCCGCGATGCAATAGTGGGGTGGCAATTGTTGCTATGGCTGCCTGGGGGTCTAATGAAGGCCCCCAGGTCTGCCATCTTTCTGCTCTTATTATGGCCTGCCTCTGGCTCTGGTAGGGCTTAATAGAAGCCTGTCAGAAAAACGATATACTACAATACATTAGTATTGCAGTATATAGTGCAAGCAGTCCAACGATCGATGGTTCATGTCCCCTAGGGGGACTAGTAAAAATCAGTTAAATAAAGTTTTTTATGTACATTTCACCCTAAAGCATTGTAAAAAAAATAAATAAACATAATTGGTATCGCCGCATCCATAAAAGTCTAAACTCTTACCATATGTCATTATTTACCCCGCACGGTGTGCGCCGTGAAAAATGAATAAATAATAACTCATCTCCCCAAAATTTTTTTATAAAAAGTGATCAAAACCTTGCATGTACCCCAAAATGGTAGCATTAAAAACGTCAGCTTATCCCGCAAAAAATAAGCCCTCATGCCGGTTAATCGATGAAAAAATAAGAAAGTTATGGCTCTCAGAATTTGGTGCCACAATTTTTTTTTATTTTTCACAGTTCGTTTTTTCCTTGTAAAATTAGTACAATTTTTAAAAACACTCTATAAATTTGGTATGTAATCGTATTGACCCATGCAAGACTAAAGATAACATGTCATTTTAATTAAACTGTGAATTACGTAAAAATGAAGCCCAAAAAACAATGGAGGAATCACTGTTTTTTTCTTTTTCTACCACACAAATATTTTTTCCCATTCCCTAGTACATTATATGTTACAATAAATGATTCTAGGAAAAACTACAACTCGTCCCGCAAAAATCAAGCCGTCATAGGACTATATAGACGGAAAAATTTAAAAGTTATGGCTTTTGAAATGTGGGGAGGAAAAAATGAAACTGAAAATCTGAAAAATGGCTGAGGCGGGAAGGGGTTAAAGACTATGTAAACCTTTGAATACTTCATTTTTTTATTTAATGTAGATGTGTTTAGTGTTTTGAAACATTTATCTAATATACATTTATTAAAAGTGTTATTTATTGTAGTTTTAGCTCTGCAGCTTCTATGTATCCACTATGTATCTGAACCTGTCTGAGAGCTGAACTGACACACAATCTAACCCTAATACCGATCAAATCTAAGTTCATCAACACTAAACACATGTACATTAAATAAAAAAAAGATGGCTACAAAGGGTTACATAGACTTTCACTTTTATTTATTACAAGCATCGGAAAATGTTGTCTATGTGTTTGACTATAAGGCTACACGACAGTGAAAAATGGCCGTGCGACAGCCATTCTTGTAATGGCCATCACTTGGCCGTTTTCAGAACAATAGAGTTCTATGGGTGTATTCACCATCTTTTTTTAATGGCCCGTGAAAACTGGCCGTCAAAAAATAGGACATGTCCTATTTTTGCCCGTTTTGACGGCCCCACAGTTCCCATGGAAGTCAATGGATCCGTTTTTACCGGCCGTTTTTTATTAATCAATCCATGTAACGGATGGTAAAAAACTGATCCTGGCCGAGAATTTCCCTCAAACAGCACTACTTTGAGCGCTGAGCCCATATATGGACAGTGATGTCGGGCTTTCCACTGTGGAGTCTTCGGCCAGAGCATCGCGAGATCTTTGGCCGGGGACTCCTCTCTCCCTCGGACCCCCCTGTAGATAGCACCACCCTGTAGATAGCGGCACCCCCCGTAGATGGCACTCTCCCACCAGATAGAGCCGCTTTAGCTCTTTGAAGGAACGGAATCCCGGCCGACGCTCTGGCCAGGGGATTCAGCTACTGGAGAAGCCCCTGGCGTTACTGTCCACATATGGACAGTGACGTCAGTGGCTACCTCTGGAATCCCCTGCCAGAGTGGAATCCCCCCGGCCGCTACTGGAGAAGCCCCTGGCGTCACTGTCGATATATGGACAGAGACATCAGGGGCTCCCTCTAGGAGTGAAATCTCCAGTCAGAGAGATTCCGCTCCTACAGGGAGCTACAATGCCACTATTTACGGGGGTACCGTTATCTACAGGGGGTGCTATCTACATGTGGGGGTGCTATCTACATGGGGTGCTATCTACAGGGGGAGTCATTTATGGGAGGGTGCTTTCTACAATAGAGGGTGCTATCTACAGTGGGGGTGGTGCTATCTACAGGGGGTGTTGCTATCTACAAAGGGGGGTTGGTGCTATCTACAGGGGTGTGGCGCTATCTATACGGGCACTCTGGCACTATGAGGGCACTGGTACTTTATATGTGGTCACAATGGCACTATGTCACTTTATATGAGGGCACTGTGGCACTATCTGCAGTGGGCACTGTGGCACTATGTGGGCACTATCTACAGTGGTCACTGTGGCACTATCTACAGGGTCATTGCAGAACTATCTACATGGGAACTGTGGTGTTTTCAGGGAGTTTGGACAATAAAACAAACAAATTAAATCCATCAGTTTTTTTAACTGCCATAAAAAACGGATGGCAAACGGATGACAAACTTGGATACACACTGATGCAAAATGGCCAAGAAAAACTGACAGTTGATCAGTCTTTAATGGCCATTTTTTTCACTGTCGTGTGAATATAGCCTAACGCCTCATGCACACGACCGTTGTGCCACTCGGGCCATTTTGGACGGCATCCGAGTGGCACCCAATAGTCTTCACGGACCCATTCAATTTAGCGGGTGAATGGGATCCATGAAAAATTATCCGAGTCTCCGATCCGAGTAAAGATAGGACATGTTCTATCTTTCTTTGGATCACTGATGGGACTCGGCCGATGCACACGGTCGTGTGCATGAGGCGTAAGTTTTTTCTTCATCTGATCTATTTAGCTATGCATTGTGCATTGCAGTTTGTTGCATAGCTTCTTTCAGACCCTTTTGGTCTTATTTAACACTATATACTACACTATGTACTATTAGCAAGTATCTAGCTAGTAAGAAGAAGTGGTGTGATCATTCACAAATCTCCATAACTTGCACTTGCCCATTACACACAGCCAATAGAATAAGAATCTTAGGGCTTTGCAATACATTTTCACCCTGAACATTATGGTGAGCAAAGCTCATGAGTTCTAAAATGTAGATGACATAAAAACGCATGTCGCTTAAGGAGACATAAGTAAGCCCAACGTAATGTAGGCGCAGCCGTAATGAAGGGAGCGCATGACTAGGTGTTTGGGGTTTTAGGCTACTACGTTTTAGGCTATTTTATAGGGATTAGAGGGTTAAGTGAAAGGGGCATGGGGAAAATGTATCTATATGTGGTGGGTGGAGTGTAATGTATATAAGTCCATGCGGGGAAGAGGCAGCCCTCTTTCCCGCTGGACAACAGGAGAAAATAATTGTCCTGTTATTATAACTGTTTTAAAAAAAAACAAAACAAAAAAACAGTTTTTACACTGACCTGTAATGGATGCGGCGATGGAGCTCACGATGGCCAGGATCTGGGATGCAGCGATGCAGCACGGGGCTGGCTGGCTGGATCAGATGTTTGCCGGGGCTCTTCCTCCGGTTCCAGCGGCTGGAGTGGAGAGCGAGGGACGCAGCAGCGGGCGTTCCAGGCCTCCGGATAGGCCTTCCCCAGAGGTAACGCCTCAGTCTCGTCGGCGCCGAGGGAGCCCCTCCAGGGACCCTCCTCCTCCTGCTGGTCCGGAGCTGCACCCTGGCGATGATCCGCGGAGGTCTGGGAGGAATCCCATTAGGCGGGCGAGACTGGAGGTGACAGGAGGGGGGGGCGCAGCGGCCATCTTCCCCCCTCCTGTCTTCAACAACAAGACCGGAAATGGAGGCGGGACCGGATGCGCGCGCAGGACCGGAAGTGACGGCTTTCTCCGGCGCCGGTGTTCCAGGTGCCGGAGGAGCTCTGCAGTCAGAGATACGGAGACCAGGCCCGACCCGCAGGAAGAGGCGGGCGGGCTCAAGATGGGGAGCGAGATCGCCTCCTGCTGGAGCAGGGAGGCGTGCGGCGGCAGCAGCGACCGGAAGTACCCAGGCAGCTTCGGGGAGTGACGCCGGGCCCCATCCGGATGAAGGGGGGCAGCGGTCAGCTGTACATGCAGCACCTGGAAGGAGATTCATTTTTGACAGCCCTGCAGAAGGACTGGGACGGCAGGGCTGTCGTTCTGAGTATGCCACGCCAGCAGCGGGTGGCAGGATCGTGGACGGGCCGCGTTCCGCTGGGCCTAGGACGTCTGCTACTGGAAGTTCGGGGAGTTACGGGGAGCGTGGGGTGCAGGAGCACCACTCCCCAGGACCGTCAAGACCGATGCCGTGCTCATCCGGAGTGGTGGACGCGTCTGCTGGGAGGTCACCTCAGGGACGGCCGGGTGAGTCTACCACGGATGTGGTGCCGGGGATGTGTGGGGGGGATGTGGGGGGGATATTGTCTATGTCACAGATGCATTTATTGTTTAGAGGGATGCAGGAATATTTTACGAGAGTTTTGCCAGGTGTAGAGCAGTGAGGGTATGGGGCGCTGCTAGCGAGGCGAGTGCTAGTGCGGCAGGGAGTGCGGTTGCTAGCGAGGCGAGTTCTAGTGCAGCTGCGGCAGGGATTGCGGTTGCTAGTGAAGTGGCGCCGGTTGTGGGTGCTGTAGTGGCGGTGGAGAAAGTGGTTGATGCGGCGGCTAGTACAGCTAAGAAAGTGGTGGAGGATGTGCGTTTGGCTGACGCTGCTAAAGGCGAGGTTTATGTGTGCTTTGAGGGCCCGCTGGGGGCGCATTTGAAGGTTGAGATTAGGGAAAAGATCTGGAAAGATGAATATGTGGAGATTTTTTCTTTACTGCCTTTGGAGAAGTTTAATTTGGACCGGTGGAAACCGGATGAAAGTAAGAAGGAGGAGGAGGAGCGGCGGCGGTATCGCTTGATTCCTCGGACTTTTGCGAATTGGCTGCAGGCCTTCGCTATTTTGGCTAGCGTGGTGGGTGAGAAGGCGCCGGAGAATTGTTCGGCGCTATTTTGTTATATGGATTCAGTAGGGGAGGCGTATCGTGTATACGGTGGTAATGCGTGGTTGCGGTATGACGAACGGTTTAGTCAGCGGAAGTCGGTGCGCCCGTCGTTGCGATGGGATCACAAGGATATCAGTTTGTGGATGTGTCTGATGTCTGCGCCAAAACAGGGGCAGCAGGCCTTTCGGGATGTGGCCGGCGGTCAGGGGTCAGCAGCGGGTCGGTCAGGATCCTCAGGAAAGGGGTGTTGCTGGCAGTATAATGAGGGGCATTGTAAGTTTGGCCCAGACTGCAGGTATAAGCACGAGTGCTCCGGTTGCGGAGGCGCCCAGGGTTTGTCCAGATGCTTCAAGAAGCATAAGGGCAAGCAGGGAAATGTTGAGCAGAAGAGGGGCGACGCCGGTGAGGGTGGAAAGGATGCTCCCGTTTTTAATGGAGTATCCAAATAAGAAAGTGTCAGAGTTGTTGTTGTTAGGTTTTTCAGAAGGTTTTCGGATTCCCTGTATGTCGGCGGGACGTGATGGGGTGGTCCGTAATTTGTCATCTGCTTTGGCGCAGCCTGATCTGGTTATGGATAAGCTGCTGAAGGAGGTGGCGTTGGGCCGCATGGCGGGTCCGTTTTCTTCCCCGCCTGTTCCTAGTTTGCGGGTTTCCCCGTTAGGTTTGGTTCCTAAAAAGGAGGTGAATAAATTCCGCCTTATTCATCACTTATCCGGAAGGCGAGTCGGTGAATGACGGCATTGATCCGGCCTTGTGCGCGGTCAGTTACACTTCCTTTGATGCGGCGGTTGTTTGGGTTCGCAAGTACGGGAAGGGCTCACTGTTAGCGAAAACTGACATTGAGGCCGCTTTTCGTTTATTGCCGGTACATCCGGATAGTTTTTGTTTGCTGGGATGTTATTGGCAGGAGGAGTATTTTGTAGATTGTTGCCTCCCGATGGGCTGCTCCATTTCATGCGCTTATTTTGAGATGTTTAGCACGTTTTTGGAGTGGGTGGTCCATCGGGAGGCGCAGGTGCAATCTGCCCTGCATTATCTGGATGATTTCCTGTTTATCGGGCCGCCGGGTACCTATGTGTGTGCAGGATTGCTACATACTATGGAGCGAGTGGCAAAGGATTTTGGGGTACCTCTGGTGCCTGACAAAACTGAAGGACCCGCGACGGTCATTAAGTTTTTGGGAATCATGATTGATTCAGATAACATGGAATGTCGCTTGCCTGATGATAAGTTGCTGGAGTTGAGAGAGTTGGTGGCGAGTGCGCTGCGCAGGAAGAAGATCCAGTTGCGGGACTTGCAATCCTTGTTGGGTCATTTGAATTTTGCTTGTAGGATTATGCCCATGGGGCGGGTGTTTTGCAGGCGATTGGCAAGTGCTACCGCGGGGGTGCATTCTCCTCATCATTTTATTAGGTTGTCGGTGGAGTTGAAAGCTGATTTGTTGGTGTGGGGGGAGTTTTTGCAGAGCTACAATGGGCGGTCGGTGCTCATGTATCAGCCGGTGTCTGGTGTGGACTTGGAGCTGTATACTGATGCATCAGTTGCATGTGGATTTGGGGCTTATTTCCAGGGGCAGTGATGTGCAGGAGTTTGGCCAAATGCTTGGCATGAATGTGGTTTTGTCCGTAACTTGGCTCTGCTGGAATTGTTCCCGATTGTGGTGGCTGCGGAGTTGTGGGGGGATTGTCTGCGGGAACGGAGAGTGCGTTTCGTATGTGACAATCTGGGTGTGGTTCAGGCAGTTAATGCGCAGACGGCTAATTCTCCGCCGGTCGTGCGACTATTGCGGCATTTAGTTTTGAGAGGTTTGATGTTGAATGCGCATTTTGTGGCAGTGCATATTCCTGGGGTGCTTAATGCTGTGGCTGATTCCCTTTGTCGTCAACAGTGGGACAGGTTTCGTCTGCTGGCGCCGGGGGCGGAGTCTCATGGCCTGCCTTGTCCAGAGCATCTGTGGAAGGTGGTGTGACAATGGCGATGTCGCTCGTGGAAAGGTCTGTTAGTGCGGTTACGTGGCAGAGGTACAGTGTGGTATGGCAGGTATGGGAGACTTTGTTGGAAAATGCACAGGCAGGTATTGCAGATCGGTCGGCGTGTTTGTTGTATTATATAGGAAATGCGTACAGTAAAGGGGCGTCTGCAACAGCGGTCGCTCGTTGTTTGTCGGCCTTGGCGTTTTGGTTCAAGAAAAAAGGTGAGGAGGACGTGCCTAAGTCCTTTTTGGTTCGGCAGGCAATGAAGGGTTTCAGGAGGGGTTCCGCAGTTAGGGATCATAGGAAGCCGGTGTCCTTTGAGCTTTTAGTAGCAATTTGTGATTTATTGGGGGATGTTTGTGTTTCAGCGTTTGAAGCGTGGCTATTTACACTGGCCTTTTCTTTGGCATTCTTCGGGGCGTTCAGGATATCGGAGTTGGTGTCGGCCAGTAAGAGTGTGGCAGGGGGTTTATTGTACGCGGATGTTGAATTGGAGGGCTCCTGCTTATCTTGCTTGCTTCGTAGATCAAAGACAGATCAGGAGGGGAGAGGTTTTGTGGTTCGCTTGTATGAGTTACCAGGGTCGCGGGTGTGCCCGGTTCACTGTTTTCGGGAGTTTGTTGCAGTGAGGCCTGAGGGGCCGGCATCCTTGTTGGTTCATTCAGATGGTTTGTCTTTTCAAAATTCCAGTTTTCACAGGTGTTCAAAAAATGTATCCTGTTGTCTGGCAGAGGTGGAGCAGGTTTTAGCTCTCACTCTTTTAGAATTGGCGCAGCTACGAAAGCAGCTCGGTGGGGTTTATCCCCGGCGATGGTTAAGAAGCTCGGTAGGTGGGAGTCAGACCGATATAGGTTGTATGTGCGGCCTCACTTGCTTTGAGGCGGTGGTGATAAGATGTGCTGGAGGTGGATATGGAGTTGTTACATTGCTGTTTTGTGTTGTTTTAGGTGCAGGTCCCTGCTTGATATGGATCATTGGGCACTCCTACGTGCACTGGGGAGGTGTGCGTGCAGATGTTCGTCCGGCTGGACGGCAGTTGGGCCTGGATCATTCAGAGGTTCAGGTCAGATGGTTGGGTCTGCGGGGCATGCTGTGGTGTAGATTGTTGCCAGAGCTACAGTTCTATGCAGGTTTGGACAGGGCGCCGGATATTCTGGTGGTGCACCTTGGTGGCAATGATTTAGGCATACGGTCGTCCAGGGATTTGGTGCGGGATGTAAAGATTGATCTGTTGCGGTTGTGGTCGTCTTTTCCGGGATTGCTGATCGTCTGGTCGGATATTGTGGCTCGCAAGGTGTGGCGTCAGGCCCGTTCAGTTCATAGTCTGAATAAAGCGAGAGCGAAGGTGAACAAGGTGGTTGGCAGGTTTGTGGCACGCAATGGTGGTGTTGTGCTGCGGCATAAAGAGTTGGAGAGCAGAGAGGTCGTTTCCTTAGGGCGGATGGCGTTCATTTGAACGAGGTGGGTCTAGATATGTGGACCCTGGACATCAAGGAAGGCATGGAGAAAGCCCTGCAGTTGTGGAGGGACAATCATGTGTAAGGGGTCACATATGATTGTTGTGGCGGTAGGAGGAGGGGTCTTTGGAGGCACGTAATGGCAAGAAGGAGAATCAACAATAGAGATTGTTGAAAGAGAACTCGGTGCGTTTTACCCTGGATAGTATTGGAGGGGCTGGGGAGTGGTTACCCAGCTGATATTGCATATATTCCTGATGGGCAGGGTCCCCAGGAAGGGAGAGAGAGGTCTTGGAGATGGTTGGTGCCCTCGGGTCAGGTGCAGAACGGCTGTAGGGCAAGAAGTCCAGACCTAACAAGGAAAGGATGGAGTTTTTTATTTAATGACTGAAGTGCCTTCAAGGATCCTTTATCTGGAGAATGTTGGAAATAGAGCAGGATGTTTATTATGGAGTGTTTATGATGTTTTATGGTTATGCTATTTTATCGCATAAAAAGGTGTGTATTTAATAAATGGCTGCTGTGGCCTTTACACCAAAATGAATGTGTGGTCTCTTATTGGGATTTGGGGTGGAAGGTCATAGATAGCGAAAGTCATCAAACATACCTTAAGTCAAGAAAGAGGCACCAAAGTCACTGGTTTATAATTGTATGTATTTTATAGAAATGGCATATGTATAGAATTCTATTCTCCATTCATTCTCCAAATAAATCACAAGTCTGGTAGATTCTACCAGTGTCCCAGTTGTGCGAGGAAGATTTCTACTCAAAGGTTTTGTTCACACTGGCGTCATGGCGTTTGTTTTCACATGACAGATATTACTGATCTCATTGGCTTCTAATAGGTCAGTCAAATTTCTGACGGTTCCTGATAGAAATAAACACTTCTGATATGATATTTGACCTTTATACAGGGATGTATTTAGGGGTGCATGGCGGGGCCTGTTCCCGGGGTGCTTGGTGTATGGTCATACCACTCGCACCAGAAGAAAAAAATAAAGTGGTTGTCCAAGCTAACTAAGCAACCTCTGTCATGATCCCATATTGAGGGGTGGCCCACTCAGGGGCCCGATCTTTTAGCCAGAGCAGTAATATGGACACATGTGCTGAAAGAACTGGTGCTACTCCTTGGGCAATAACAAATGGGGACTGTACTGGAGAAAAAATCTGTTGGCATTTCTATGTGATTGGAAATTGTTAATTTCTGAGTGGTTCTTGTTACTCTAGAGAAAGAAAGCTTGTAGAGTTATGTTTTAGTTTTGTCATAGACGAACACAAAACTGAATATTTGCCCTGGGTGAAAGAAAGCCTAGCTTCCCCCCTGCTTTATTAACATGGATTACAGAGTCATGAAATAATGGAAATAATTCTACAATTTACAACAATACAATTATAATCCATAAAAGAACCAAGGCCTCTGTAGCGCTACATACAAAGTGGTAACACTTTCCAGTCGTCTACAATACTGAGTACTGTTCAATAAAGCACAATTAATATGCCTCATGTTTGTTTACTCTGGCCGGAGGTGATATCTGTTCTGCTCCAGTAGATATGTAGATTAAACAGGTTAATAAGATGCCAAAATATTTGCATGATTATTTAGAAAAGCAATCGTTTAAAGTATCTTAGCTCTTAGGACTGCAGTCAATTTTACTATAAACCTCTTATTTACTTTTTTCTAAACATTCATTTAGAATATTGCTACAATTTTTTTTTCTTTAAAAAAAACAAAACAGAAAAAACATTGTGATCCTTATTATTTGCAATTACCAGCCATATAGCTTTGTAATGTACACAGCATGAATGAAAGAGGTGATGTTAACACTTTTGTGATTATGGAATGCTAAGCAATAACGTTAATTGTTGGGGATCACATAGGGAATTAAGCACCTGCATTAGTAATTGCGACTAGATGCACAACACAAAATAAGGCTATTAAACAACAGAGGAAGTTGTTTGTCTTGCAGAATTTTATATTGTGTTTCGCTCATAATCACCTTCATCTTTAGCTACAATAATAAGCCAGTTAATGGCACTTGTAATGGCAGGCACCAATTTATTCTAATAAACATTAATAGAGGCGTTTCACAACAAGTATTTTTTCTAAGAAATATAACAAAAGGGTCAAATTTTCAAATTGTATACATGAGCTTTCCTAACTGCTAGCTACAATAGACGAAAATACATCAGTAATAATAAATATACACATAAAACACAGTACTATGCAGAACTATATAGAGTAACGCATCTATAAACTGAGTAATGTATTTTCAGTAGGGATAGCTGGCTGCAGAGAGCTTTATCTCAGATTTTAGGTGCTGTCATCCTGGAGAAAATTCTAAACCCATCAAGGACGCCGCTAGTTGTCGGGATAGGTTGTGATGTGTGGGAGTGGGGAGTGGTGCTATCTGTCTATCTATCTATCTATCTATCTATCTATCTATCTATCTATCTATCTATCTATGCTCCAAAATACGAGACAGCACTCCAGAATTTGTGAAAAATAGGATCACTTTAATGCGACGTTTCAGCCCTACTCAATGGGGCCTTTCTCAAGCAGTACATTTCAGTGAACAGTGCACATTTAAATACATAGTTTGTCAAGGTACATAATTAAGTAATAAAAAATACAATAAACACAGTATTGTACAATTCTCTGATTCCAGCACAGATTTACAATAAAATAATTCCAGTACATTTCCATGTGATTTTAGTTATCGTTGTGTGTAATAGTTATTATGAGGGCATATCACCCATAACGTGTAAAAAGATCTAAGTATGATCTAATTGAATGAGTGGCAATTCATAAAGTGCAGGTGCATAACATACAAAATATTTAAAAATGTTTTAATCATTAGTATTGGGCTCACCCTCTGGCGGATCCCCTCACTTCCTCCATGCTGTTTTGTTGTCTCGGTAACTTCCGAGAGCAAATGCGCCTGCGCAAAGCCTAATATTTCGCACGTGACTATTCCTATCATTTCATCCTAAGTCATGACACGCACTAGTACATGGAACGCATCTCGCGCATGCTCAGATTAATGAATTACGTTTGTAATGCATTAACCTCATATGTCCCATTCCGGAACAACACATTGTGAGTCAAATATACTTTATTTATTGTTTAGAAAAGCAGAAAATTTATATATAGCTTCTACCCTCTGGGTTAATTAAAGGCTCAACAAGCGGTGACAGTCCCCTTTTGAAACGGAGACATTTCACCCTTGATAGGGCATGACACAGTGCCTGACCCGTTATACAAAGATCGTGTTTGTGTCGTCCCTAAAGAGCCATGATAACCACTCATGAATGGGGATTGGAAGCAGGACTAAGTCCCATGTAAGACTCAAACTCTGTGTGAATTTTTAAGTTTTTCCTCACTTTCAATAATATAAGTGTGTTTTGTAAAGGATAATCATTACGATATTATTTGGAAAAGATAGTAAACTAGTGGTCAATTTACGCGATTCTTCAGGCCTTATGCCTGATATTCTGATGAGGGGATCCGTACTGGGTGAGTCTTCACAATTGATCTGCAATAGACAGAGAACAAGGAGAAATCATTAAATTGAATTGAATAATGAATACATTCTGTCTAATATATATTTCAGCCCAATATAAAGAGTAAAAAGCAGGGCAAATAGGCAAGGTACCTCTCATCCTATACCACTCAATTTAAAATCAGCATTTAATCCGTAAGGACGTAGTGTGTTTAGCCTATAAATCCACTCTAGCTCACGTTTTTTCAGAAAAGATACTCTATCCCCACCTCGTCTAGGTCTGGGAATATGGTCTATGATTCTGAAACGCAAGTCCTTTTCAGTATGATTAGCTTCCACAAAATGTTTGGATACCGGTAAATCCATCCTCTTATTACGTATAGTAAACCTATGGTTATTTATACGTGTTTTGCAATCCAGAGTGGTCTCTCCTATATACAGAAGATTGCAAGGGCATTGTATCATATATATAACCCATTCCGATGTGCAGGTAAGAAAGTGTTTAATTCTAAACTCCGTTTTAGTTATGGGGTGAATAAAAATTTCCCCTTTGACCATATACTTACAATTTACGCAATTGAGGCAGGGAAAGCACCCTAATTTCTGCCTTCCAAAAAACGTCTGCGTTAATATTTTATTTGTACCAACATCTGCTTTCACTAACCTATCCTTTAAATTCTTTGATCGCTTAAATGACAAAAGTGGAGGTGCCGAAAACTCAGGGACATATCTTAAATTGCTGTTAAGTATCGGCCAATGTTTGTTGATTATTTTTGCTACATCCTTACTTGTTTCATTATATGTAGATATAAAAGGTATTCTTTTGTTAGTATCCTTTTTGTTTTTTTCTTTAGACCTTTGTATGGAAAGGAGCTCCTCTCTATTAGACTTTGAGACTCTGTCCCTATGTTGTTGCACCAATTTCCTAGGGTAACCCCGTTTGATGAACTTCTCACCCATTTCATCCAGTCTCTTATTGCTTGTCTCTTCTCCATCAACTATACGTCTCACCCTTAGTAGTTGGCTGTAAGGTAATGCCCTTACTAAGCCCCTTGGGTGACTGCTCTTGTATCTCAAGAGATTATTCCTATCCGTTATTTTTGTATGGATATCTGACGATAGTCTCATGTCTACTTTACTGATTGTAGTATCTAAAAATTGGATTGAAGTATTGGATTGTACCAAAGTGAATTGTACATCCTTGTCTATTTTGTTCATGTATTTATGAAACAAGTCCAGTTCCTCAACTGTCCCCAGCCATCTGAAGAAGATGTCATCTATGTATCTCCACCACCTCAGAACCTGTCTGAAGTGGTGGGATACATAGACAGACTCTCTCTCCAGAGTCGCCATAAAAATATTGGCATAAGTTGGTGCCACATTGGCCCCCATTGCCGTACCCCTCAACTGGACAAAGAATTGATCCTGAAACAAAAAATAATTGTGTCTCAGAACGATATTCAATAGAGAGAGTAGAAACTCTATGCAAGCAGGTGTATATTCACTGTTTATCAAGGTTTTACGTATTGATGAAATCCCTCTGTCATGGTCGATCGACGTGTAAAGACTCACTACATCGAACGAACATAGCAGAGCCGTAGCAGGTATATTTATGTCTTATAATTTCAATAGGAAGTCAGAGGTATCACGGATATAAGAAGGGACCTCAATGGCATACTTACGTAGTGCCTTATCCCAAAAAATTGAGATTTTACCCAGGATAGATCCAATGCTAGAAACTATGGGTCTACCTGGGAGTTTCACAAGGGATTTATGTATCTTTGGAAGTACATATATTATAGGTGTAACTGGATGTAGCACAGTCAAAAATTGTTTAAGATCTTTATCAATAATATTGTTTTGTATAGCTTCCTCTAGCGTTCTCTCTATGACTCTTCCTATGATGAACTTGGGATCAGATATCAACTCTCTATACACCTGTCTATCCTGTAATTGTCTCCTAATCTCCTCTATGTATCCCTCGGTATCCATGATCACTACTGCTCCCCCTTTATCTGCTTGTTTGATGGTTATCCTGTTATTATCCTTTAATTCTGCTAGAGCCTCTATTTCCTCTTTAGTCATGTTGGGGTGTTTAAATCTCTGCATGTTAGATTTTACCTTCAGGCTTTCAATATCTAATTTCACCGCTGTAATAAATGTTTCAATCACTGGTAAATTACAAAAAGGCAAAAAATCACTTTTAAGTGAAAGATCGAAATCACATAATTTCAATTCCCCCACCCTATCATTATTGCGAGCATATTCTTGCTCTGCAAACCATGCCTTCAATTTGATTGTGCAGTAAAATCAATATAGGTCTAATTCTAATTCAAACCAGTCAGTTTTTGACGTAGGGCAAAATGACAATCCCTTATTGAGTACGGTATATTGTGCTTTAGTTAATGTGACAGAAGAGATATTTACCACTAATGTTTCTGTGGATAGTCCATCTTGCGAAGAGACTGTGTCCGGGTCATCACTGGTTTGGGCAGCCTGGGTTGTTTGGGGTTTACGCTTTCTGAAGTGCTTCCTTCCCCCCCGTCGAATTCTTCGTTGGTACCTTTCGTCCGTCCTCCGTCCATTGCTCGTCCTAAAAAATCGTGTTCCTCTCTCTCCAAAGTAGAATTGACGCTTCGTTTATCATCACTTCGTATGCGTCTATTTTGTGAATAATCATTCCCAACATAACGGCGGGAATTCTTCTGTTCTATTTGCCAATTGTAGATATTCCCATTAGCATAGTCCTCTACATCCCTCTGCCACTTCTGTCGTTTTGTTTCTTCTAGACCAGATCGAAACTTCTCTAGATAGATGTTGAGTTTGGTCATATATTCATCATATTCTTGTGTCGATAGTAAAGACTTCAATGACATATCTGCTGCACTCACTTTCTCCTCAGTGATCAATAGATCTTTCTGTAGGTATTCAATATTGAGCAATAGTATATCCAATGCATATTTATTGGAGATTTGGGTATATCGGGTACAAAAATCATTGTTGTGGAAAAAAATGTTAGGTTTCATCTGGGATCTCATACCTCTGGGGATCCTGTGCGCTCTATAGTATTCTGTCAGAGTGGATAAATGTAATCCCATGGTAATGTTTTTTTTCTTTTCATTCTCGTATTTCCTTTTTAATTCCTTTATTGAGGGTATGGATAAAAAGGCAACATCTCCTACTGCACCCTGCAGTATCCTCTCTACATCAGCCTGGGTATATGAGAAGACATCTGGTTGTTCAGTTCCTCGATGGTGATCCTTGTTAGTAGACATTTAAATTGAACGTGCAAAGCTTTGTAGGTCAGCAATAGAAAAAACAAAGAAAAAGCAGCACCGTTCCTTCTGTGTGGGGTGCAGAAAAATTCCCGTTCGGACACTCGACCAGTGTCCCAAATGCCAATATGCTCCAAAATACAAGACAGCACTCCAGAATTTGTGAAAAATAGGATAACTTTAATGCGACGTTTCAGCCCTACTCAATGGGGCCTTTCTCAAGCAGTACATTTCAGTGAACAGTGCACGTTTAAATACATAGTTTGTCAAGGTACATAATTAAGTAATAAAAAATACAATAAACACAGTATTGTATAATTCTCTGATTCCAGCACAGATTTACAATAAAATAATTCCAGTACATTTCCATGTGATTTTAGCTATTGTTGTGTGTAGTAGTTATTATGAGGGCATATCACCCATAACGTGTAAAAAGATCTAAGTATGATCTAATTGAATGAGTGGCAATTAATAAAGTGCAGGTGCATAACATACAAAATATTTAAAAATGTTTTAATCATTAGTATTGGGCTCACCCTCTGGCAGATCCCCTCACTTCCTCCATGCTGTTTTGTTGTCTCGGTAACTTCCGAGAGCAAATGCGCCTGCGCAAAGCCTAATATTTCGCACGTGACTATTCCTATCATTTCATCCTGAGTCATGACACGCACTAGTACATGGAACGCATCTCGCGCATGCTCAGATTAATGAATTACGTTCGTAATGGATTAACCTCATATGTCCCATTCCGGAACAACACATTGTGAGTCAAATATACTTTATTTATTGTTTAGAAAAGCAGAAAATTTATATATAGCTTCTACCCTCTGGGTTAATTAAAGGCTCAACAAGCGGTGACAGTCCCCTTCTATCTATCTATCTATCTATCTATCTATCTATCTATCTATCTATCTATCTAT
Source organism: Rhinoderma darwinii (assembly GCF_050947455.1). Classification (NCBI taxonomy): domain Eukaryota; kingdom Metazoa; phylum Chordata; class Amphibia; order Anura; family Rhinodermatidae; genus Rhinoderma; species Rhinoderma darwinii. Next base: position 132,091,162 of record NC_134690.1, on the reverse strand, counting down.
CTATCTATCTATCTATCTATCTATCTATCTATCTATCTATCTATCTACCTATCTATCTATCTATCATCTATCTACCTCTCTCTCTCTCTGTCTGCCTATCTATCTATCTATCTATCTATCTATCTATCTATCTATCTATCTATCTATCTATCTATCTATCTATCTATCTATCTATCTATCTATCTATCTATCTATCTACCAAACAATTTGGTGCGGATTTCTGTGATAGATTTACCACAGGCTTTTTTTTCGATTCCGCCGAAGATTTTCTCTTGCAGAATCCGGAGCGTATACTGTGTGTGGGAACATACCCTTAAGCTGCTCGGACTGCGGGTTAAAAAATAGAAAACACAACACTTGGTATACACAAAGCAATATTGTAAAGATTGTTATAAATATGAGATGTTTGCTTTTTTTCCAGAAGCAGAACAATAGACACAAGTAGCAGCGTATCCTCTCCTCGCCGCTGATTATTTGGATTTCCAGGCCTGATCTTATCTGTAATATACCGGTGCCTAGGCAATGGAAACAATTGAAATCTATTTGGCCAACTACCAATTATATGAGCTTTATTCACATAAATAAATAAATAATAAACAACAAAAGATTTCCAACATGCTGGAAAATACAAGCCATGTTAATGATTTTCTTCACTGATAAAAATCATGTATTCTGTTGAGACAAACATTAATAATAGGTTTTGTTAAAGAGTACCTGTCATCTCTCCTTCCATGTCTGTTTAAGTAAATGCTCGCATTCTCCATAAAATGACAACTCTGCAGCATCTTTCTTAGAACACTGCATTGTGTTGTTCCTCTGTTATTCATCTTGGAAATGTATAAATAAATTGACAGCTGAGTATTACCATTCCCCTTGTCAAAGTGGTATGTGCCTACAAACTCTGACACTGTCTAATCAGTGCTGACAGTGTTAGGCCTTAGGCTAGATTCAGACAGGCATTGTGCATCTCGTACGTGAAAAACATCAGTTTTTCACATCCGAGGTGCATCCGTGCTCTCCGCTGCGGGACGCAATATCACGCATCCCCCATAAACTAGAATCTATGGAGGGATGTGTGAAGCGTGAAAAAATAGGACATGTCCCCTTTTCTCACAGACCCTTCACACAGTCTGTTGAAACAACGGCTGTGTGAATGGCCACATTGAATTATATAGGTCCGTGTGACGGTCGTTGTTTCAACACGTTCGTGTGAATAAGGCCTTATTCAGACGAGCGTATTAAACTTCTGTGTGACGTGTGATATGTCAGGAGAGCTTACAGGTGCTCTAAATTGCTGTTGTCTCTTCCAAAAATATACTTTATGTGTTACCTGCATAACCGACAGACAAGAACCATGATTTAGTAAACTTAGAGAAATAAATGTCCAGAAAAACTATTGATACAGAAATGGTAGCTTTGAGTTTTCTTTACTGGCATAATGAATAAATAAAAGGCAAGAGCAAGCAATAAATGTTGGAATATTGGAAACAACTGGATGTGCTATGTAAAGTACAATGCGGATAAAGTTTATTGGCATTTTTTCCATATCCCTTTTACAGGGGCCGTAGTGCCCCCATAATAATGATAGCAGCCACAGTTACTTATTGCGCTTACTCCACACCACGGTCATACTTCCTTCATATATGACCGTCCTACTCCTCTTCTCTGCCCTACTCTGTGCTAGAGTGTATTATTTATCCGTCAGGGATTATGTTAGACCAGGCGTGTCAAACTTATTTTCACAAAGGGCCACATCAGCCTTATGGTTGCCTTCAAAGGGCCGATTGTAATTGTAAGACTGTATAAATCTAACAGCTCGCTTAACTGTTAAGAGTTTATGCACAGCCAAGACATGATCTCGATGTGGGAGTAAACTAGGGTGGCCAACCACCACTTCAGAAATTTCTGGACAACTGAGCTAAAAATCACGGACTGACCAACATTTTTACGGACACATTACAAAATCATTGCCTGTGCACTGTGCAGTTTGCTAGGAGTGATTCACCAATCACAGCCTCACCTGTAGCTTTCCCCCGCTAACTAAGGTGATGTTTTCTCTAATTAGGGTCGTTCTCGTTCCCTTTTTTTCGCCATCCGGCCCAGACCACTGTGACGACTTATTCCAGCCACGACTCATCTCTGCAGAATTTGACACACAGACATGTTGGTTTCTCACTTTTCCAGCACCCTCCCCACCTATATCCCATCCCAGTCTAAACAAACTCGTAATCCACAGTGCCCCAGATGGTAATAATAATCCTTCAGTGCTCCACACAGTAATAGTGCCCCAGTTGAGCCCCCTGTAGATAGCACCACACACACAGCTCCCTGTAGATAGCCCAACACACACAGCCCTTTGTAGATAGCCCAACACACACAGCCCCCTGTAGATACCGCCACACACCCCTTCTTGTAGACAAAAAACAGAGGATTGGAGCAGCACTGTGATTATGTGCCTAACTAGGCCGGTGCTATGCATCAAACGAAGGAGTGACCTCTCCTTGCATATCGAACGTCAAAATGAAGAGAAAGTGAAGCAGCACTCAGAAAAAAATAGATTTATTCATCCAACATCCACTACAACATGTTACCTTCTCTATGAAGGCATTTTCAAGCAATGTGTGTTAAGAATACATGGGTATTTATAGAGGGCAAAGCCCAAGCAATCAGTGTAACAAATCAATACATAGTTATACAATAGCTCTCAATTTAACGAACATCAAATCGTATTAATGATATTATATATATATATATATATATATATATATATATATATCCAAAAAGAAAATTCAGCAGCACTCCAATGATCAAGGTGAAAAAAAGGTGAAATTTATTGAGCCAACATGGCAATGCAACGTTTCCGTCCCACCTTGGGACCTTTCTCAAGCATAGTGATACATACAAGTTCAGTGGTTTATATAGTGTGTATACAATCAGTGTCATCAATCTCATTAGAATAATGAGGTTGATATAAACATCTCAAAATAACGTGATACAACAAAGAAAGAGTATCGAAGCGACATCAATCGATACAAATAGTGAAAACAATACGTCGATGTTAAAAACAACATAAAACATACATTTGTCATGCAAGAAAATATAACATTCTTTAAATCGCAATATTCACCAGCTGGGTGAGATTCAGAGACTGCACGACCACTTAACCAATCAGAACGCAGGTCTTGTTGTAAGATGTGTAACACTTGTCATTCACAGCCAGTATCTGTCCAGCTCCACTGCGCATGCGTCGGAACAGTCCGGACCGGATATGACGTCTCGCAATAGTAACTAGGATACCGATCGTTAGTAAACAAAGTCCTCATAATATTCAATTATATGCGGTCGATCCGTATAACCCGGAGATGATACATCGCTTCAAGAATTTAGACATACCGATCCTCCGAAAAGGCCATTACATACAGTACAGATAAAAAATATGAGTTAGCTAAAAAGATCTTTTGCTCATCTTGTCTTTACACAGCACCAACAGGGTAAATATACCCAAATCTTATATCTGCATGGGAATAGGCAGTTTACCGCACATCATAATTAGGGTAACAAAAAGCTCATTCATGGTAATATATAAATAAACAAGTCGAATCCACACGAGGAAGACGGGATCCCGACCACATTCCGTGGGCGGCGGTCTCCGTCAAACAGGTTCGTGGAAAGAAACGCACACAACATCGTGTACGCGATCCCAACCAAATCACCCGTAACCCGTGTAACGGACTCACTATTTTAAAATAATAAACATAAAAGAAAGGGAAAAGATGTGCCGTAAATATCACCCAGCCATGGGAAAGGAAGAAACTAATAAAAAATTAAATATGCTGAGAAACAGACACATAGAGCAAGAGAACATTTCAACCACCTTTCCATCACAGATATAGCTAATATTGGTTATCGTAATATCAATAAAGTTGATCTGAAGTGGTCCTGCAGTCCCATGTTTATCTATAATAGAAAAATTATTTTATTAAAAACATGTCAAAAACTTATGTATCACATATTTTTTCTTAGAGAGGAGAACATCATCAGAAGTCCGGACACAACAGGAGGTAACGGTCTCAGAAAGCAACTCTGGCTACATTAAATTCAACGTTAAGCCCATTAGGTCGCAAGGTATTCAATTGGAATATCCATTGAAGTTCACATTTATGTAGTGCCCTATGTCGATCACCACCCTTATAGGATACAGGGATATGGTCAAGGATCATAAATTTTAGATCCTTTTCAGTATGGCCATGATCAGTAAAATGTTTTGCAACAGGTAAGTCACCTTTCTTTTTTCTTATTGAGTACCGATGGTTATTCAACCTTGTTTTAAAATCACATGTAGTTTCCCCTACATACAATAAATGGCAGGGGCACCAAAGTACATAAATAACCCAGTCTGTATCACAAGTTACATGGTGTTTAATCTTAAATACTTTATGTGTCACAGGATGATCAAAAGTATTACCCCTCTGCATAAGATTGCAATTGATGCATCTATGGCATGGGAAATTACCTGGTCTTAAAGACTTTAATAACACTTGTGTCCCTTTTAGTTGTTGTTCACCAACTCTGGTTCTGACAAGGTTGTCCCGTAGATTCTTAGATCTACGGTAAGACATTAAGGGTGGATTGTTTAGTTCACAAATATGGTTATAGCTATTTTTGATAATAGACCAATGTCTATTCAAAATGCTGGATATACTGCCACTCAACACATTATATGTAGATATAAATGGTAATCTTTTACTTTTCATGTGTTTATACGGTTTAGTCAATGTTTCCCTCGGAATACTTTTAATCTTCATTTTGTGAGTATATAGTAAATGTTTAGGGTATCCCCTTTGTGCAAAATTAGCGATCATAAGGTCTAAGGACGTATCTAAATCATTCGGATCATCTACAATTCGTTTTGCTCTCATCATCTGACTCAATGGCAAAGACCGTATCATGTTCTTAGGGTGACAGCTCTCAAACTGTAAGAGGGTATTACGATCTGTATCTTTCGTATAAAGCCTAGTAGTTAGGACATTGTCCCTCAGTATTACATTGACATCCAAAAACTGTACCATTTCATATCCATGAAAATATTAGCGTAGGTGTCTCTCCTAGAACTTATTTTGACTAATAATTACTTCATGTTCAACGACAAATTTTACATTCAATTGAAGGGGACGGCGATGGGGTCCAATATGGCCCCCACCTACGCTAATATTTTCATGGATATGATGGAGGAGACATGCGTCTATGTGTCCCACCACTTCACCCATGTACTGGGGTGGTGGAGATACATAGACGATGTCTTCCTCATCTGGACGGATACTGCAGCTAACTTGGAGTCTTTCCACCAGTTTCTGAATCAGATTGATCAAAACATCCAATTCACTATGACCTATTCTAATGAAATGGTACAGTTTTTGGATGTCAATGTAATACTGAGGGACAATGTCCTAACTACTAGGCTTTATACGAAAGATACAGATCGTAATACCCTCTTACAGTTTGAGAGCTGTCACCCTAAGAACATGATACGGTCTTTGCCATTGAGTCAGATGATGAGAGCAAAACGAATTGTAGATGATCCGAATGATTTAGATACGTCCTTAGACCTTATGATCGCTAATTTTGCACAAAGGGGATACCCTAAACATTTACTATATACTCACAAAATGAAGATTAAAAGTATTCCGAGGGAAACATTGACTAAACCGTATAAACACATGAAAAGTAAAAGATTACCATTTATATCTACATATAATGTGTTGAGTGGCAGTATATCCAGCATTTTGAATAGACATTGGTCTATTATCAAAAATAGCTATAACCATATTTGTGAACTAAACAATCCACCCTTAATGTCTTACCGTAGATCTAAGAATCTACGGGACAACCTTGTCAGAACCAGAGTTGGTGAACAACAACTAAAAGGGACACAAGTGTTATTAAAGTCTTTAAGACCAGGTAATTTCCCATGCCATAGATGCATCAATTGCAATCTTATGCAGAGGGGTAATACTTTTGATCATCCTGTGACACATAAAGTATTTAAGATTAAACACCATGTAACTTGTGATACAGACTGGGTTATTTATGTACTTTGGTGCCCCTGCCATTTATTGTATGTAGGGGAAACTACATGTGATTTTAAAACAAGGTTGAATAACCATCGGTACTCAATAAGAAAAAAGAAAGGTGACTTACCTGTTGCAAAACATTTTACTGATCATGGCCATACTGAAAAGGATCTAAAATTTATGATCCTTGACCATATCCCTGTATCCTATAAGGGTGGTGATCGACATAGGGCACTACATAAATGTGAACTTCAATGGATATTCCAATTGAATACCTTGCGACCTAATGGGCTTAACGTTGAATTTAATGTAGCCAGAGTTGCTTTCTGAGACCGTTACCTCCTGTTGTGTCCGGACTTCTGATGATGTTCTCCTCTCTAAGAAAAAATATGTGATACATAAGTTTTTGACATGTTTTTAATAAAATAATTTTTCTATTATAGATAAACATGGGACTGCAGGACCACTTCAGATCAACTTTATTGATATTACGATAACCAATATTAGCTATATCTGTGATGGAAAGGTGGTTGAAATGTTCTCTTGCTCTATGTGTCTGTTTCTCAGCATATTTAATTTTTTATTAGTTTCTTCCTTTCCCATGGCTGGGTGATATTTACGGCACATCTTTTCCCTTTCTTTTATGTTTATTATTTTAAAATAGTGAGTCCGTTACACGGGTTACGGGTGATTTGGTTGGGATCGCGTACACGATGTTGTGTGCGTTTCTTTCCACGAACCTGTTTGACGGAGACCGCCGCCCACGGAATGTGGTCGGGATCCCGTCTTCCTCGTGTGGATTCGACTTGTTTATTTATATATTACCATGAATGAGCTTTTTGTTACCCTAATTATGATGTGCGGTAAACTGCCTATTCCCATGCAGATATAAGATTTGGGTATATTTACCCTGTTGGTGCTGTGTAAAGACAAGATGAGCAAAAGATCTTTTTAGCTAACTCATATTTTTTATCTGTACTGTATGTAATGGCCTTTTCGGAGGATCGGTATGTCTAAATTCTTGAAGCGATGTGTCATCTCCGGGTTATACGGATCGACCGCATATAATTGAATATTATGAGGACTTTGTTTACTAACGATCGGTATCCTAGTTACTATTGCGAGACGTCATATCCGGTCCGGACTGTTCCGACGCATGCGCAGTGGAGCTGGACAGATACTGGCTGTGAATGACAAGTGTTACACATCTTACAACAAGACCTGCGTTCTGATTGGTTAAGTGGTCGTGCAGTCTCTGAATCTCACCCAGCTGGTGAATATTGCGATTTAAAGAATGTTATATTTTCTTGCATGACAAATGTATGTTTTATGTTGTTTTTAACATCGACGTATTGTTTTCACTATTTGTATCGATTGATGTCGCTTCGATACTCTTTCTTTGTTGTATCACGTTATTTTGAGATGTTTATATCAACCTCATTATTCTAATGAGATTGATGACACTGATTGTATACACACTATATAAACCACTGAACTTGTATGTATCACTATGCTTGAGAAAGGTCCCAAGGTGGGACGGAAACGTTGCATTGCCATGTTGGCTCAATAAATTTCACCTTTTTTTCACCTTGATCATTGGAGTGCTGCTGAATTTTCTTTTTGGATATACGTATGGTCTTTGGATCGGGACTATCAGCTGGCACCCTTCATTTCTGGAAACTATATACTGAATTAGAGTGCTGCCGTTTTTTCTACTGGTATATATATATATATATATATATATATACATATATATATATATATATATATATATATTATACGATTTGATGTTAGTTAAACTGAAAGCTATTGTATAACTATGTATTGATTTGTTACACTGATTGCTTGGGTTTTGCCCTCTATAAATACCCATGTATTCTTAACACACATTGTTTGAAAATGCCCTCATTGAAAAGGTGAAACGTTGTAGTGGATGTTGGATGAATAAATCCATATTTTTTTCTGAGTGCTGCTTCACTTTCTCTTCATTTTGACACCCCTTCTTGTAGATAGTTCCACACAGCCCCGCCTTGTAGAGTGCAACACAGGCCCCCTTGCACAGAGTGCCACACAGTCCTCCCTTGTACAGAGTGCCACACAGCCCCCCTTGTAGAGAGTGCCACACAGTCCAACACTTGTAGGTAGTCCCACACATAGGGCACAGAGCGCCCCAGGCCACATAGGCCCCAGAGCGGAGAGCGGTAGATTACCTCACACCGATCTGCCTGACGTGACTCACATTTAGCAGCGAGTCAAACGGCAGTGGTCTGAGTAAGGTCAATGCTAGCCCGGGCATGAACCAGTCCAGTCACATGACCTTACTCAGTTACCTGACCTCACGTCACTGACGTGAAGTCAGGTGACTCGGGTCATGTGACTGGAGTGTAAACTCCAAGCACCGACCTTAGTCAGGCTTAGAAGTCAAACTTAGAAGTCCTGCTGTTGTGGCGCTGCATGTAAAAACCTCATTCAGGTTTTTACGTGCAGTGGACCTCGCAGGCCACATGAAATTAGGTGGCGGGCCAGATTCGGACACACATGTGTGTGTTAGACTGACTGCAGTTAATAACACTGGTTGAGTTTTGCAAAATATGATTCATCAATGAGTATTTCACTAGAAATAGATAGTGACAGGCATACTGCTACACAAACCTGTATGGAGGCAGTTTTCCCACTTCCAAGGTCTACAGGTAGATCTACACTTTGACCACCACTGATATAAAGGATCCAATTTTTGGTGTTGTTTAGTTTTAAAAAAAAATCAAAACAAGTTCATAGAAGTCAGAAGGAGTGTCTTTTCTTACTATTATCTTTGTTTTAAAAAAATAAAAGAATGCAATCTCATGAAGTGAGTTATACAGTACATACCTGAATAAATAAATTAGAACCTTCATTAGGCCACTATTTATTATTTATTGCTGTCAATAAAGATACAAAATTCATCTGTGAAACATGAAATACATTTATCAATGAAGAAGTACACTAAGAAGATTTTATGCCAACATCAATCCCAAGAAGATAGTGGTTACGCAATCAATAATGCTGTCAGCTAATTGCTCAATATTGGAATGCATATCACATAATACAGTTAAACCCAAGTTAAAATCAAATGTACGTTGTGAAATTGTAAATTATAGTCAAAATTATGAAAATTTTAAGTTCTCACTTCAAACTTTTAAATAGGTTAAAACTGATCACTAGATGCCACATGTTCTCTCTGGGCAAATAAAACATTTTAATTATGTTACCAAAGGGGACCATGCCTATAATGAATCCCACTGTAAAAATATTTCACTACAAAAAAGAACAATTTCTTTTACATTTATATTCCGAAATAGGAGCACCTTTGTCATGGAAAGATTATTTTTAGATATGTATATACTAGTCCTTCTCAATTAATTAGAATATCATCAAAAAGTTTATTTATTTCAGTAATTCAATTCATAAAGTGAAACTCATATATTATATAGATTCATTACACACAGAGTGATCTATTTCCACCATTGTTTTATTTTAATGTTGATGATTATGGCTTAGAGTTAATGGAAATCCAAAAGTTAGTATCTCAGAAAATTGGAATGTTGGGTAAAAGTTGAAGATTATAGACTCATGTTGTCACACTCTAATCAGCGAATCAGCATAAAGCACCTGCAAAGGTTTCCTAAGCCTTTAAAAGAATCTGGTCTGTTGCTCAGTGGTCCAAAGCCATAATCATCAACATTAAAATAAAACAATGGTGGAAATAGATCACTCTGTGTGTAATGAATCTATACAATACATGATTTTCACTTTTTGAATTGAATTACTGAAATAAATTAACTTTTTGATGATAATCTAATTTATTGAGAAGGACTAGTATATACCCCAAAGTACACTATGTCGTTAGCCTATCTTGCTTCTGTTATTTCCCGGTTCTGTTTTTTTCTGAAATACCTGCTAGTGCTAGTGAACCTGCAGGTTCAGAGCTCAGTGGGCATTTCCTATGACTTATGTCCCACCTTTCTCTCAATGCTCTAGCCTGTGCTCCTTTGTACCGATATGCCCTGATTAGTTTTAGCAATGCAGATTCACCACCATTATGTCAGAAGTTATCTGGGGTACCACAGGTTGACTAAAGTCACAACTTTAGCATGTAGTCATGTGTCATCATTGAACTAAAAAACATTTAGTCATTATTAGAGATGACGAATTTTCCAAAATTCGTTTTGGGTCCAATTTGGTCGAATCGGCCTGCCGATTTGATTTGGTCCAAATAAATGCATCGGTAATCGATAGCACCCTGATTGTCCTGAAAACTACTGTTGGAGTGTCTCTTAGGCCTCATGCACACTTCAGTTTTTTCCTTCAGGTTGCTATCCGTTTTTGTCACTGATAGCACCCTGAACCCATTCATTTCAATGAGGCCATGCACACTTCCGTTTTTTTGACGGTCCGTTGCTCCTTTCCGATCCAAAGTAGAGCATGTCCTACTTTGTTCCGGGATTCCGTGACCGTGAGGCCCATGCAAGTCAATGGGGCCGTCAAAAAAACTGAAGGCACACGGAAGGCATCCGTGTGCCGTCCGTGTGTGACGGAGCCGTTGCCTAGCAACCGCCGGGCGGGCAGAAAAACATTAGAAAAATATTACACTAATCCACTTGTCTCTATCAATAACTGATAGAGAAAAGAGGCTGCTGATTAAAAATAAAATAAAAAGCATTTCATACGTACCCGGTCGTTGTCTTGGTGACGAGTCCCTCTTCTTCCTCCAGTCTGACCTTCTTTTGTGACGTGGCAGCGTGTGATTGGCTGCCGAGGCCGCGGCAGCCTGTGATTGGCTGCCGAGGCCGCGTCAGCCTGTGATTGGCTGCAGCGGCGACATGGATTGAACGTCATCGCTGGAGGCCGGACAGGAGGAATGTAAGTATGAACTTATTTTTTTTTATTACATTAAAATTTTATTTTCCGCGCGCCGAGCATGGTACTGTCACCCTGGACAGTACCATGCTCGGCGCACGGAAACGGAAACACAGAGTGCACACGGGAGTGCTCACGGAAACCACACGGCCGCTAAAACGGGTTCACGGACCCGTCAAAAGCGGCCGTGAAAACGGTGACGTAAGTGTGCACGAGGCCTTAGGAGTGAATCTAACCCCTTTCAAGCTCTTAACGTTAAACCAACATTAGTAATGTAGAAGTGACAGCAACATATACTGTATTGGTAGAGGGAAGGATAACCATAGTGCATTTTGGGAAGGCTGGCTGCAAGGCAATATGGGGAAGTCGGCCCAAGGTCATGTGATTCTTTTTCTAAACAGTGAAATGGTGGTTCGTGCTTATCGATGGTCACCATTTTGCCTCAAGCAGTAAATACATCTCAATACCAGTTTTGCTCTTTTTTTCCCATTGTATGTTATAACCCCTTCTCCCTGCATGTATTCTGGGCCTTAATGACCAAGCAATTTTTTTAATTTTTTCCATTGTCACGTTCAAAGTGCTATAACTTTTTTATTTTCCTCTTGACACGGCTGTATGAGGACTTGTTATTTTGCGGGATGAGTTGTATTTTTCAAAGGCACCATTTTGGGGTATATAGAATCTTTTTTATGAACTTTGATGAACTTTTTTATTGGGGGAAATATAAAAAAACAGCAATTTAGCCATTGTTCTATGCATTTGCCATTCATCGTGCGGCATAAAAATCATGTTACCTTTATTCTATGGGTCGATACCACATATGTATAGTTTTTTATGATATACTACTTTTGCAGATTAAAACTCTTTTGAACTAAAATAATTTTATTTTGCATCGCTGCTTTCCAAGAGCCATAACTTTTACATTTTTCCGTCTATGTCGCCATGTGAGGCCTTGTTTATTGCGGGACTTCATTGCTACCATTTTAGGGTACATGTGACTTTTTGATTAACATTCATTTTGCCGTTGTTTCTTGTGTTTTTGTTTTTTTTTACGGCGCTCACCTTGCGGTTTAAATAATATGCTAACATTTGGGTCATTACAATTGGGGCAATACCATATATGTGTACACTTTTACTAAATAAAACCACTTTTTATGGGCCCATAGACTTCTATTGGCCATGGGTACCTATCCGTATGCTTACGGGAAGGTGCCCGGGCCGTTGAAAAATATAGAACATGTCCTATTTTAGGCCGTAATTACGGCACGGGCAGGCCCATAGAAGTCTATGGGGCTCCCGTAATTACGGGTGGCTAGGTGTGTGCACCCGTAATTACAGGAGCATTGCTAGGCGATGTCAGTGGATATTCACAGTCCAGGGTGCTGAAAGAGTTAAACGATCGGCAGTAACTCTTTCAGCACCCTGGACATTGGCTACCGATCACAATATAGATAAACGTGTAAAAAAAAAAAACATTTATACTTACCCAGAACTCCCTGCTTCTTCCTCCAGTCCGGCCTCCTGGGATGACGTTACAGCCCATGTGACCGCTGCAGCCAATCACAGGCTGCAGCGGTCACATGGACTGCCACGTCATCCAGGGAGGTCGGGCTGGATGTCAAGAGAGGGACGCGTCACCAAGGCAATGGCCGGGTAAGTATGTATTTTTTGTACTTTTACCTCGGAAAGGGCTGCCCATTCTCTCTATCCTGCACTGATAGAGAGAAGGGGCTGCTGATTAGTGCAGTGCAATTTTGTAGCGAAAACGTGCCCGTAAATACGGGTGGAATACTGGTGACACCGGACTCATATTTACGGGCACGGGTCCGTAAATACTGGTGCAATACGGGTCGAATACGTGTGACACCGGACCCGTATTTACGCCAGTATTTATGGAAGGGAAAAAATAAGTTTGTGTGCATGAGGCCTAAGTATTTTTCAGTCCCACTAAGGACTTCACTGTGCAATCTTTTGATTGCTTATATAATGCTTTGGTATACTTATTATCAGTGGCGTAATGGTAGGGGTCGCAAATGCGACCGGGCTCCGAAGCCAGCGGGGCCCATGGCCCCCCGCACCACATCAATGAAAAGTTACTATAGAAACTGAAGCCTACGTAATAAACTACACGAGCCCCTGTTACTATAGTAACTAACAGTACTTACCCCCCCTTTCCGGAGCGCAGCGGAGGTCTTGATATCACAGCGCTGTGCGCTGCGCACAACATCCCGACCCAGGATGCAGTGAGGACCTCCGCTGCGGCCGAAGAGGAGGGTACGTTTAATAGAGGCTTGCCTCTGCATATTGTCTCGGATTGAGGAGTCCAGTTCACCTCAAAGTTCTGGAGAGCACTCTGCGGTCTCCTCGGTGTAAAGTTGGATTTGTCCTCAGCCTACCATCCCCAGTCCAATGGTCAAGTCGAGAGGGTTAACCAGATTATGGAGAACTATCTGCGGCACTTTATCTCCAGGCAGCATGATGACTGGGTGCAGCTGCTTCCTTGGGCTGAGTTCTCTTCTAATAACCATACTAGTGAGTCCACCACCTCCAGTCCGTTCTTCATTGTTTACTGCAAACATCCATGAGTACCTCTTCCTGTCTCCACTATGTCCCAGGTGCCTGCATCTGACTCTAATTTCAGGGACTTTCTGCAGATATGGCAGCAGACCTGATCTTCTATTCTGCTGGAGGTTGACCGCATGAAGAGAAAAGCAGACACTAGAAGACGAAAACCTCCCCAGTTTCTTCCAGGTACTAAGGTCTGGCTATCTTCCAGGAATATCCGGCTGAGGTTGCCGTCTTGCAAGTTTGCCCCCAGGATCCTCGGACCCTTCGTGATTCTGCTGCAAATTAATCCCGTCTCTTACAAGCTTCGGCTGCCTCCTACCCTCAAGATTCCAAACTCTTTCCATGTCTCCTTGCTGAAGCCTGTGGTCCTGAACCGCTACTCTAGGACTCCTAGTTCTGCAGTGGCTCCTGGCGGATCGTCAGGTACTTTCGAGGTGAGGGAGATCCTGGCCACCAATAAAGTAGGAGGAAGGACGTTTTATTTGGTGGATTGGAGAGGATTTGGTCCAGAGGAGAGGTCTTGGGAGCCAGAGGAGTACAACAATGCTCCTGTCCTCCTGAAGAAGTTTCTCTCCCGCTTTGGCCCCAAGAAGAGGGGGTCGTAAGAGGGGGGTTACTGTAACGTCTATGGCCGCGGACCGTTGTCCTGACTTAGGCTCTGACGGCCGCAGCCATGGACAAGTAAGTTCTCGGTGACATCTCCCTCCTGAGAGACGCCGGCACTCCCTTCCTGGTTTGAACCCTGTCTCCCAAAGGGCGCGCGCGCCCCGCACATGCACGGCCTTAAAGGGCCAGTGCACTTACAGTTGCAGAATATCTGCAATTAGCCCAGAATGCTGCTGGACTATAAAAATGGCTCTGCCCTCCTGTTTATTGCCTGAGCGTTGTTGTGTTACCTAAAGTTTGTCATTGCAAATTGTCTCCTAGTGTTTTCCAGTTCCCTGTGTTACCTGTTCCTGCTGCCTATTCCCTGTATCCCGTGCTACCGTGCCTCTGTGCCGTCAAGAGTTGGAGTCGTGTTGTGTCCTCCACTGCATCTATTGTGTCGTACCCCGCCAGGTGTCTGTCTGCTGTTAGAGCCTCATCTTAGCCTGAATCCACCGCTACTGTCTACATTGCCTCTGATACCCTTTCTGGACTATAGACATTGCATTGTTTCTGTTTGTCCAGCTGCTATACCGCTATGCTGTACGGCCCAGTGGGTCCACACCCCGCTCCGTGACAAATAGAACATACAGTGAAGGAAATAAGTATTTGATCCCTTGCTGATTTTGTAAGTTTGCCCACTGTCAAAGACATGAACAGTCTAGAATTTTTAGGCTAGGTTGATTTTGCCAGTGAGAGATAGATTATATATAAAAAAAAAAAAAGAAAATCACATAGTCAAAATTATATATATTTATTTGCATTGTGCACAGAGAAATAAGTATTTGATCCCCTACCAACCATTAAGAGTTCAGCCTCCTCCAGACCAGTTACACGCTCCAAATCAACTTGGTGCCTGCATTAAAGACAGCTGTATTAAATGGTCACCTGTATAAAAGTCTCCTGTCCACAGACTCAATTAATCAGTCTGACTCTAACCTCTACAACATGGGCAAGACCAAAGAGCTTTCTAAGGATGTCAGGGACAAGATCATAGACCTGCACAAGGCTGGAATGGGCTACAAAACCATAAGTAAGACGCTGGGTGAGAAGGAGACAACTGTTGGTGAAATAGCAAGAAAATGGAAGACATACAAAATGACTGTCAATCGACATCGTTCTGGGGCTCCATGCAAAATCTCACCTCGTGGGGTATCCTTGATCCTGAGGAAGGTGAGAGCTCAGCCGAAAACTACACAGGGGGAACTTGTTAATGATCTCAAGGCAGCTGGGACCACAGTCACTAAGAATACCATTGGTAACACATTACGCCGTAATGGATTAAAATCCTGCAGTGCCCGCAAGGTCCCCCTGCTCAAGAAGGCACATGTACAGGCCCGTCTGAAGTTTGCAAATGAACATCTGGATGATTCTGAGAGTGATTGGGAGAAGGTGCTGTGGTCAGATGAGACTAAAATTCAGCTCTTTGGCATTAACTCAACTCGCCGTGTTTGGAGGAAGAGAAATGCTGCCTATGACCCAAAGAACACCATACCCACTGTCAAGCATGGAGGTGGAAACATTATGTATTGGGAGTGTTTCTCTGCTAAGGGCACAGGACTACTTCACCGCATCAATGGGAGAATTGATGGAGCCATGTACCGTCAAAGCCTGAGTGACAACCTCCTTCCCTCCACCAGGACATTAAAAATGGCTCGTGGCTGTGTCTTCCAGCACGACAATGACCCGAAACATACAGCCAAGGTAACAAAGGAGTGGCTCAAAAAGAAGCACATTAAGGTCATGGAGTGGCCTAGCCAGTCTCCAGACCTTAATTCCATCGAAAACTTATGGTGGGAGCTGAAGATCTGAGTTGCCAAGCGACAGCCTCAAAATTTTAATGATTTACAGATGATCTGCAAAGAGGAGTGGGCCAAAATTCCATCTAACATGTGTGCAAACCTCATCATCAACTACAAAAAACGTCTGACTGCTGTGCTTGCCAACAAGGGTTTTGCCACCAAGTATTAAGTCTTGTTTGCCAAAGGGATCAAATACTTATTTCTCTGTGCACAATGCAAATAAATATATATAATTTTGACAATGTGATATTTTTTTTTTTTTTTTTATATAATCTATCTCTCACTGGCAAAATCAACCTAGCCTAAAAATTCTAGACTGTTCATGTCTTTGACAGTGGGCAAACTTACAAAATCAGCAAGGGATCAAATACTTATTTCCTTCACTGTATATACTGTACATACATAAAGGCACATATTTAGACATACAGGCAAATATATATATATATATATATATATATATACATACACACAATCACATAGGTAAATATATAGACATACAGAGCCATGCACACACAGACACACACACACACACACATATATATTTAAAAAAAAAATAAAATATATATATATATATATATATATATATATAAATATATATACACACACTCACACATATACACACACAGACACATATACACCCTTATACACATATATGTATAAACACACACATACACACACACATATATATACACACATATATATATTGTCACAATGGGTGCGTGGACGCACTGGGCCATACCGCCGTAGCGGGATAGCAGCATGCCAACAGGATACCAAGTCACAGTCTATAGTTCGAATAAGGGTACCTGTGGTAACTTCAGACAGTAGCGATGGTAGGCTCGGATGGAACCTTGGCAGCAGGCAGACACCAGGCGTGGTGTAACACGGAAGGCGTAGTATACGGCACACACGACTCCAACTCTGAATGGCACAGGAACAAGGTTGCACAGGATACAGGTAGCAGGTACGGGAACACTGGGAACTGGAAAACACTAAGGGACCATTTCAAAAGACTAACACGGGTAAACACAACAACGCTCAGGCAATAAGGGAAGGGACAGAGCCCTTCTTATAGTCCCTATTGTGAGTATGGGCTAACTACATATTAAATTCATGTGTGCGCGCTGGCCCTTTAAGGCCGGGCATGAGCGTGCACACACCCTACGGGACACCGCAGAATGTAGCGGATCCATGGCTGCTGCTGTCGGGAGGTGAGTAATCCCGAAGGCCCGTGGCCATGGGTGTTACATATACAGTATATATTTATATATATACACACACACACACACACACAATATATATATACACACACACACGCGCGCGCGCGCACACACACACACACACACAAACACACACATGTACATATAATGTAGTAGATGTTACCTGCAGTTCTATGTAATACCACAGGTAACACAGAGTGATAACTCTCTGATTACAGATAATGTAGTAGTGTTACCTGCAGTCCAATGTAACACCACAGATAACAAACTCGGATAACTATACCCACACTTGCGCGTGTGCGCACACACACACACATATAAATATGAACACACACATATATACACACAGACCGATACACACACATACATAAATATACAAATACACAGAGACATATATACACATACAGACACATACATAGACACCCAGGCTCACATACACACACACACACACACACACACACACACACACACACACACACACACAGACACACATACTGGAACAAATACACATATACACACACAGAGACATATGTATATAGACACAGAGACAAATAGACACAAATAGGCACTTACCATCTCTCCATGCTGATAAGCTCACAGACCTCTTGCAGTACTGGGCGGAGCTTCCTCCTCTGCTCTTGCTGCCTCTGCTTCCTCCATGTGTGTAATGAGGAGCAGAGAACAGAGCTCAAATGGCTGGCCCAGTGGCGCCCCCTACATGTGGGGAGGCTGCATCCCCGTGTGGTGCACTCGCACAGGTCGCATACCTCTTAGCCCTAAAGAGGGGCTCTTCACTCAGGATCGCCTTCTATGAGCCGGAACAGAGAACTGGTACAGTGTGTAACAGCTGCTTCTACTCTGGTGGACCTGGCCTATCCATGTATTGTTTGGTTCGCTATACATGGCTATACATGGTTTCTGCCAGTAGAAAACAACTGATCCCATTGGGTTAGAGTAGCCGGCTTCTATTTAAGCCCTTAACAACCGGCGTATAGTATTTTTACGTCGGCCGTTTGGGGTAATTCTTCTGAAGTCCCGCCTTTTCCCGTCGCCACTTCAGAAGAACTTTTCCTGCATCGTGTGGAGTGCTCCTGAAGTCCGGGCTGTTCCTAAAAGCCTCGGGCTTTAGGGCAATGATCGGAGACCACTAGCCGATCATATTTAACCCCTCAGATGCTGCCCTCAATAGCGAGCGCCGCATCTAAGTGGTTTTAGAGGTAGGGGGCTCCCTCTCTCACCCCACTGGCATCTTGTGTGCATCGCAGGGTGCCGATGGTTTCTATGGCAGACTGGGGGCCTAACAAAGTCTGCCTTTAGTGATTGCCTGTTAGGCCATGCCAGAGGCAATAATAAGCTGCAATACAGAAGTGATCAAAAGATCACACAGTAAGGTCCCCTAGTGGAACTAAAAAAAGTTAAATAAAGTTTGACATAAATAAATAAATCAAAGTCCCAAGTAAAAAAAAACTTAAAACCCCACTTTTCCCCCTTACAAAAAACTTTATTATGAAAAAAAGCTAAAAGTTACTAATATTTGATATTGCAGCGTCCGTACGAATCCAACTATAAAACTGTTTCATTATATAACCCGCACGGTGAACGCCATAAAAAATAAAATAAAAAACAATGGCAGAATTGCTGTTTTCTGTTCATCATCCCTTCCAAAAAATTAGATAAAATGTGATTGCATTTACTCTAAAATGGTACCAATAAATGGTACCAACTAAAAAGTTGTCCTGCAAAATAAAATGCCCTCATACAGCTGCATCGGTGAAAAATAAAAAAGTTCTGGCTCTTAAAATATGGCAAAAACAAATAATTTTGAAAGCAAAATTGTTTTTACTGTGTAAAAGTAGGAAAACATAAAAAAATCTATATAAATTTGGTATCACCACAATCGTAATGACCCGCTGAATAAAGTTATTATGTTATTTATATCACATGGTAAACGGCGTAAAATTAAGACGCCAAAAAGAATGGCAAAAGTTTTTTCCAGTACCCCACTAAAAAAGTAAATAAAAAATGTATCAATAAATTATATGTACCCCAAAATGGTGCTATACTAAAATACAACTTGTCCCGCAAAAAAAAAGTCCATATACAGCTATGTCAACGGAAAAAAGTTATAGCTCTTTGATTGCCACGATGGAAAAACGTAAAAAAATTGCTCGGTCATTAAGATTTAAAATACCGTCACTATTAAGGGGTTAAAATGGGTTGTATTCATGAGACAACTGCTTTAATGAATACCAAACTGTTCATAATATATTAAATATGTAGTTTAACAATTAACTTTACAAAAAACTACATGATTGTGTTTGCTTTGTTATTTCCCTAAATTGTATCCTATTAACACCCCATTTCAACGATCCCTTTTTGTCACGCTTAGCTACAGAGAGGAGGATATGCGAAAGGGACCTTATATTTATGGCTTTTAGGCAGTGTAGAGAGGAAGAAAACAGTTAGGGCGGGTTCACACATGGCGGAATTTCACTTAAATTCCGCTGCGGACACTCCGCAGCGTTAATCCGCAGCGGAGCCGTTTCTCCATTGACTTTCACTTTAATTTAGCAGTGTTCGTTTACACGATGCGTACAATTCCGCTGCGGAGCATAGGCTGCGGAGCGGAATTTGGTGTCCGCAGCATGCTCTGTCTGTTGCGGAGCAGTGGCGGACTCATGGCGGAATTTCTCCATTGACTTCAATGGAGATTCAAAGTTCCGCAATGAAGTCCGCAGCTGTCATGCACATGTCATGTGTGCTGCGGATGCGTCTTGCTTTTTTAACTTGACATTTCTTCATTCTGGCTGGACCTATGTATTTCTAGGTCTACAGCCAGACTGAGGAAGTCAATGGGGCTCCCGTAATGACGGGAGCGTTGCTAGGAGACGTCAGTAAATAGTCACTGTCCAGGGTGCTGAAAGAGTTAAGCGATCGGCAGTAACTGTTTCTGCACCCGGGACAGTGACTACTGATCCCAATATACATGTATCTGTAAAAAAAAATGAAGTTCGTACTTACCGAGAACTCCCTGTTTCTGTCTCCAGTCCGGCCTCCCAGGATGACGTTTCAGTGTAAGTGACGGCTGCAGCCAATCACAGGCTAAGCACAGGCTGCAGCGGTCACATGGACTGGCGCGTCATCCAGGGAGGTCGGGCTGGATGCCGAAGGAGGGACGCGTCATAAAGACAACGGGCGGTAAGTATGAATTTCTTTTACTTTCACTAGGGAAAGTGCTGTCCCTTCTCTCTATCCTGCACTGATAGGGAGAAGGGAAGCACTTTTCCCGCAGTCCGCAGCAGCTAGTCCGCATCAATTTTCTGCACATTTTGTGCAGATCCGCAGCCGTAATCCGCAACCCGGATTAGGTGCGGCATTGATGCGGACAGTTGCGGAGGAATTCCGCCATGTGTGGTCATGCCCTTAGGGTATGTTCTGACGTGGTGGAATTGCTATGGAATTCCGCTGTGGACAGTCCGCAGTGGAAATCTGCAGCAGCAGTTTTTTTCATTGGTTTCTATGCCTTTTTAGGCAACTTAGTTCAGACCTTGCGGAAAATAACATGTGCAGAATATAGGCTGCGTTGCAGAATTTCCCGTCCGCAGCATGCACATTTTGTTGCAGAGAAGAAGCGGAATTTAACTGTGGATTTCAGCCTTTACAATGCAAAAACTGAAATCTGCGGCAAGTCCGCTGTGATATCCGCAAAGTCTGAATTACCTGTCAAATATGCAAATATTGCTGCACATTCGTTGCGTAATTGCCGCGAATTTGCAGCAACATTTGCAGCGGAAAAATTTTGCCACGTCTGAATACACCCTTAAAGGGCCATCTTTTCTATGTGCACTACTTACTATCCACTGTAGTTTTTGCTGCAATCAATCAAAATGTAAATGAGGCACTGAAGGATTGGCAGTCTTATGAGTAAGGGTATGTGCACACGATAACTGGCTTTTACGTCTGAAATTACAGACTGTTTTCAAGAGAAAACAGCTCCGTAGTTTCAGATGTAAATGCTCCTCCTCGCATTTTGCGAGGCGTCATTGACGCCCGTAATCTTGAGCTGTTCTTCATTGAATTCAATGAAGAACGACTCAAATTACGTTTCAAAGAAGTGTCCTGCACTTCTTTGACGAGGCAGTCATTTTACGAGTCGTCGTTTGACAGCTGTCAAACGACGACGCGTAAATGACAGGTCGTCGCCACAGTACGTCGGCAAACCCATTCAAATGAATGGGCAGATGTTTGCCGACGTATTGTAGCTGTATTTTAATACACTTCGTTTATGCCTGAAAATAGGTCGTGTGAACCCAGCCTAAATGCTATCTTAGGCCACATGCACACTACCGTAGATTTCGTTCGTAATTACAGACCTTAATTACAGACAGTAATTATGGACCCATTCATTTCTATGGCTGACGGACACGTTCCCATATATTTACGTAGAAAGCTTCCGTAAAAAATAGGACATGTCGTATTTTTTTTATTTTACGGACCATGCTCCCATATTTTATAATGGGAGCACGGTCTCCAAATGCGGATGACTGTCCGCAGCCAGCCGTGCCCGTAATCACAGACCGTGATTACGGACACGGTCGTGTGCATGGGGCCTAACTCTTAGTGGTAAATTGATTATCTATTAGTAAAGCATAGTAGATGTGGGTGTATATTTCCAGTCAATTACTTTTATAAATCAATATAAACCTTTACTTCCTTTTGAAAACAAATTAAAATGACCCCATGTTAATGATGTCTATGACCAAGTGTGTCCATATCATAGAGGCAGCCACTGTAGCTAGTTTAGGTTATGTGGCAAGAGTAGGCCCAGTCCCTCAAGCTCTCATTAGTCCCATTTCTCTCCCCATGGGTAAGGTGAACCTCCTTATTCTCCCCCGCAAAAAAAATGAAAGAGTTATTGCCATCTTATAAAGTGATTGCATATTTCTCTGAGGTGTCCGCTTCTCAGTCTTCCCTTCACATCAGTGCTTCCACCGATGCCCCTTCATTATCACAATCGGTGGTGGTCCTAGAAGTACAACCCCCACGGATTGTAAAGTGATAGCATTTCCTAGCAATATGTAATCTGTTTACAAGAGGAGAAAACCCGTTAAAAAATTAAATGAACCAACCTGGCAATTGTGGGGGGATAAAAGAGCATTGGCTTAGTTCCATGATGTGGGTAAGTGGTGGTTTGAGCTAGAATCAGATCAAAAAGCCTGTAAGGATGGGTATTCCACGGCTTATAACTGAAGTAGGGCACCAAAACGTTACCATTGTATAGACTGTATTACAAGCACAATAGGCTTTTAGTTATAGTACAAGTATATTAATATATCTCTCATCAGTGCCTGAAGCTCATTTTTACAGATTGAAAATCTTCCTGTAATTGTTTCATTAATGTAATTATTGTGTAACTATTTACAAGAAAATGTCTCAACATTTTACGTAAACGGTGATTTACAGTCGGTGATTTAGCAATATAGTACAGTAAGTTGCATCTATTTATGTACCAGAAATGAAGCAACCTCACCATGTTCTGCGGTTCACATTGAGCAAATATTGGGTGCACCTGATGAGCTTTAATGTCACCTATAAACTGTCTGCTCCCATTTGAGAATTAGGGTATGTTCACACGCTAGACTAAAAACGTCTGAAAATACCGAACTGTTTTCCAAGGGAAAACAGCTCCTGATTTTCAGACCTTTTTTTAAACCACTCAGGATTTTCGCTGCGTTTTTTATGGCCATTTTTGGAGCTGTTTTCAATAGAGTCTATGAAAAATGGCTCCAAAAACGTCCCAATAACTGACCTGCACTTCCTTTTCGCTGCCGTTTATTTATGCAGCCGTTTTTGAAAATGGGCGCTTAAAAAAATGGCAGAAAATAGGCCGTGTGAACATACCCTTAGGGCTTATTCAGATGAACGGGATATACGTCCGTGCAACGCGATTTTCACGCGCGTCGCACGGACCTATATTAGTCTATGGGGCCGTGCAGACAGTTGCGTGATTTTTACGCAGCATGAGTCCGCTGCGAAAAACTCACGACATGTCCGTTCTTTGTGCGTATTTCGCCTATCACGCACCCATTGAAGTCAATGGGTGCGTGAAAATCACGCGCACCGCACGGAAGCAGTTCCGTGGGACGCGCGTTATTCGCGCAACAGCAGTGAAAAGGATGAATGAAAACAGAAAAGCACCACGTGCTTTTCTGTTTACAAACATCCAAACGGAGCGTCATAATGATGGTGGCTGTGCGAAAACCACGCAGCTGCGCATCATACGGGGCTGACACACAGAGCTGTTAAGTACCTTTTGCGCGCGAAATGCCGCGTTTTTTGCGCGAGCAAAACGCACACGCTCGTTTGAATCCGGCCTTAGAGTGCAGTCAACTGAAAAGTCAGCTCCATTCATTTGTGTGGGGTTATTTCTGCAGTATGGATGTCTGTACGCCCCATTCACAGTAAGGGTATGTTCACACGCACTAATTACGGACGTAATTCAGGCGTTTTTGCCCCGAATTACGTCCGAAAATAGCGCCTCAATAGCGTTGACAAACATCTGCCCATTGAAAGCAATGGGCAGACGTTTGTCTGTTCACACGAGGCGTATATTTACGCGCCGCTGTCAAATGACGGCGCGTAAATAGACGCCCGCGTCAAAGAAGTGACCTGTCACTTCTTTGGGCGTAATTGGAGCCGTTATTCATTGAGTCCAATGAATAGCAGCGCCAATTACGTCCGTAATGGACGCGGCGTTCAAGCGCCTACACATGCCGTTACGGCTGAAATTACGGGGATGTTTTCAGGCGGGATGCTGTCATGTGAACATACCCTAATGGGACAGTCACAGAAATGTCAGTGCGGCTGGATCTAACTAGCTCTAGTACAGCTCTCCCTGTGACAACTGTCACATTATCAGGACGGTTTTATCCTACAACTGGGGCTGCTTTTAACTAAAAACACTGCGGCTAGATGTTATTTTAATGTCTATAATAAAACATGGCCTGGATCACACAAACTGTTTTCATGTAATTTTTGTAGCAGTTTTTGGATCAATTTTTTTAAGCAAACACAGGAGAGGACACAAAATAAAGGAGATGCATCAGTCTTTTCTTTTATTTTTTTCTTCTACCTTTTGGATCTACTTTTGGCTTTGGCTCCAAAAACTGAGCCAAAAAGTGCACCAAAGCAGTGAGTGTGATCCTGGCCTTAATAAAAGAGTGTGTGAAGGAGTTGACGCAACGTTTTATTCAGCTGATTTTGTTGGCATGCTCTTTCTTGCCGCGGTTCCGCCTCTGACCTCCCATTGAAATCAATGGGTGGCAGAGACAGCATTTTTCGCGGCGTTTTTTGCCCGCGGTGCTCAATGGAAGAATGCAGCGAGAAATTGTGTGCAGGTCAAAAACTGCCTCAACATTACATTTTTTCTGCATGCAAAACAACTCCGTGTGTGTTCACACTGAGTTTTTTGCAGGCGGAATTTCTGCCTCAAAATTCAGTTTGGAAGTTTGAGGCACATTTTCCTCTCCCTGCATGCCGATTTTCACTGCGTTTTTCGCCCACGGCCATTGAGCGCCGCGGGCATTAAAATGCTGCGAAACATGCTTTTTCTGCTTTTTTGATGTCAATGGGAGATCAGAGGCGTAAACGCCCGAAGATAGGGCATGTCGCTTCTTTCTCCCGCGAGACGGTTTTACCGCTCGCGGGAAAAAGATGCCTCCGCCTCCCATTGAAATCAATGGGAGGCATTTTCGGGACGTTTTTAACGAGTTTTGCGGCGTGGTTTCCGCGTCAAAAAATTCGTATAAAAAAACTCAGTGTGAACATAGCCTTAGAGAGGATTTATAGACAGTGTAAACATGCACCACAAATACGCAACAGTCATTACGCAGAAAATTCCACAGCAGAATTACTGTTGTGGCTTTTGTGTTGCATTTGCTGCGGATTTGTGTTACAGATTTCAATGCGGAATTTCACATAGCATTGAAGTTTATAAGAAAAAAATCTACAACACATATAGAAATGCTGCAGAAATGTAGACTTCCATCACATAAAGATTTTTTCTAGCATTTTAAATTGCCAAGCTTTTTTTTTTTTTACATGTAACAGCATTTTTTAATAGCTTTTTTAGTCAGAAAAGTCTATGGGAAGTCTATGGAAAAAAAATTACAGAAAAACCACCACACGCAGAGCATGATGCATTTTTTTAAACAAATGCTACTGACCACAAGAAAACACCACAAACAGAAACGTTGTGTATGTAGTGCAGTTTATGTTTGACCAAAGACTTTCAGGTAATATCTAATCGCACAGAAAATGCACAAAAAAAAATAAATGCTGTTTAAAACATAATTAGAAAAGCCACAAAAAAAACAAAGACAACTGCAGAAAAACGCTGTGTGTGAATGCAACCTTAAGGGGATTCTTTACTTCAATTACATTTTGATTTCCATTCCTATATCATAATCACAAGAGCATATTATGGTACCATAATGGTTATTCATACCATTTTTACATTTACGAAACGTATGTAGACATAGTTATGTCAAATTATGTGTGTGCCTATTGTTATTCTTAGGGTATGTTCACACGGCAGCGTCGGTTACGGCTGAAATTACGGGGCTGTTTTCAGACGAAAACAGCTCCGTAATTTCAGGCGTAATGGCATGTTGAGGCGTTTTTTCTCTGCGTCAGTTACAGACGTAAATTGAGCTGTTTTTCCATTGAGTCAATGGAAAACGGCTCCATTTACGTCTGAAGAAGTGACAGTTACTTCTTTGACGCGGGCGTCTTTTTTATGCCCCGCCTTTTGACAGCGGGGCGTAAAAAAAATGACCGTCGGAATAGAACATCGTAAGACCCATTCAAATGAATGGGCAGATGTTTGCCGACGCTATCGAGCCGCATTTTCGGACGCCCGAATTACGTCCGTAAATAAGCCGTGTGAACATACCCTTAGGGCATGGCCAGACGTGGCGGATTTCCTCCGCAACTGTCTGCATCAATGCCGCACAGAATCTGCGTTGCAGATTCTGTGGCGGATCTGCCCAAAATGTGCAGTAAATTGATGCGGACTAGCTGCTGCGTACTGCGGTAAAAGTGCTTCCCTTCTCTCTATCAGTGCAGGATAGAGAGAAGGGACAGCACTTTCCCTAGTGAAAGTAAACGAATTTCATACTTACCGGCCGTTGTCTTGGTGACGCGTCCCTCTTTCGGCATCCAGCCCGACCTCCCTGGATGACGCGGCAGTCCATGTGACCGCTGCAGCCTGTGATTGGATACAGCCATCACTTGGACTGAAACGTCATCCTGGGAAGCCGGACTGGAGACAGAAGCAGGGAGTCCTCGGTAAGTATGAACTTCTATTTTTTTTACAGGTTGCTGTATATTGGGATCGGTAGTCACTGTCCAGGGTGCAGAAACAGTTACTGCCGATCGCTTAACTCTTTCAGCACCCTGGACAGTGACTATTTACTGACGTCTCCTAGCAATGCTCCCGTAATTACGGGAGCCCCATTGACTTCCTCAGTCTGGCTGTAGACCTAGAAATACATAGGTCCAGCCAGAATGAAGAAATGTCATGTCAAAAAAGCAAGACGCATCCGAAGCACACATAACATGTGCATGACAGCTGCGGACTTCATTGCGGAAATTAGAATCTCCATTGAAGTCAATGGAGAACTTCCGCAATGAGTCCGCAACCAGTCTGCCACTGGTTCGCAACATCCATTGTATGCTGCGGACACCAAATTCCGCACCGCAGCCTATGCTCCGCAGCGGAATTTTCAGCCTCGTCTAAACGAAGCCTACTATAAAGAAGTGGAAGGTAATGGAGAAACGGCTCCGCTGCGGATTAACGCTGCGGAGTGTCCGCAGCGGAATTCAAGAGCAATTCCGCCACGTGTGGCTTTGCCCTTACTGTCAATGTGCTTATGTTATTATATTGTTAACTTTCTGTCTTTTTTTATATGCTTCTATTTTTTTCATATTCACCATTAATTTATACAATACTACAGACATGCTTGTAAATGTTTTTTTTATAAAGTTATAAACTTATGTAGATAACATATACATTCTACATCCGGTGTTATATAAAAATCATCCAAAATCTAGGCTGCTGGTGTCCTGCAACTTTCCTTGGCATCACATTCAAAGTCACAAATATTAATAAGAGTTTTTCTTAATTGTTGTTTTGAGGTCACCTAACCAGTTGGCGCAACAGCTTTCTGTAAGATGTGCCAACTAGTTTTACTGCCTGTGATTCTATCTCATTCCAAACACTTCATGATCAAACAAGCATGAAATAAAAAAGTGCCAGAGAGAAAATGGGAATAAGGCCTCATGCACACGACCGTGCTCGTAATTAATTACGAGCACGGCCGGGCACGGCCGGGCACGGGCAGCCGGCCGCTTTTGCGAGCCGTGCTCCCATTATAAAGCATAGCAGCACGGCCCGTAAAATTAAAAAATAGAACATGTTCTATTTTTTTAACGGCACGGGCACCTTCCCGTGAGAAAACGGGAAGGTACCCGTCACTAACAGAAGTCTATGGGCCCGTTATTTCGGGTCATAATTACGACCCGCAATAACGGGTGTTTTTACGGTCATGTGCATGTGGCCTAATATAGTTTATATATATTTATTAAGGCAAATGGACGATATTAGGTTCAATAGCACAATATACTGCCATTGTCATAGAGACAAAGTTTAAAGCACAAAGTGCACATCCACATTGTATAACCACTTGTAAGATTGTTTTCTTCTTGTTCTTTAATTTAAAGTTGTTGTTCCAACTGGACAACCCCCTTTCTGAATGCACCCGCCCGAGAATCAGTTAGTCGTAGATGTAATACACGGTCACGCTGTAAGATGTGGTCACGCTGAGCTATTTCAGAGAGGGGCGCTCCTTGCAGTGTCTCTCCAATTTGATTAAAAAGGGAAAAAATCTAAATGGGGACTTCCCTCTATGATAACTGTTTGTTTCTGACTTCTAATGTTATGATATGCATGGCTATTTTCACGTTTTTGAAGGTTGTCGTTTTTAAACAGGTTTTCCAGGAAAATTACTTATTTTTTGGCATACAAAAAGGTCTCTTTAACCCTTAACCCATATTAAAGAATGCAATGTACTGACCTCCCTTGGTTCAGCACAGTCTCTCCCTGCCGACCCCTACCACAATGAGACTCTCAGCAGGGCTAGCAGGAATGTCGGGCAGCACATGCGCAGAGTCCCGCCCAACCAGTCAGAGCGCTAGGTTTTCTATTTAAGGCTGTGTTCACACAGAGTTTTTTGCAGGAGGAAAATTCCTCCTGCAAAAACTGCTCCAGACGTTTTTTGCACAGCGGTTTGACAAAAACTTGTTAAAACACTCGTCAAGGTGTTTTTTTACCCTTTCTGACTGATTGAAATGGGGTTTTGGAGGCGGAAACCGCCTCAAGATGGGTCATGTCACTTCTTTTTACCGCGACGCGTTTTTTTTTACTCACGGTGAAAAAACTCGTCCAACTCCCATTGAAATCAATGGGAGGCATTTTCGGGCGTTTTTTGACAAGTTTTGCAGAGCGGTTTCTGCACCAAAAAACGAGTAAAAAATCTCAGTGTGAACAGGGCCTAATTCCTCTGCGTTGTGGCCTCAGTGCCAGTTATGTGTTTGTTCCCAAACCTGGTTTTGCTATCCTGATCTTGAACTTTATTGTAGTGACCTGTTTCT
The DNA here is from genome assembly GCF_050947455.1 of Rhinoderma darwinii. NCBI lineage: Eukaryota > Metazoa > Chordata > Amphibia > Anura > Rhinodermatidae > Rhinoderma > Rhinoderma darwinii. The sequence goes on along the minus strand of NC_134690.1, from coordinate 132,062,248 downwards.
GCCTCTGACTACTTTCTTGGATAGTCCACTGTACCGCAAACTCGACACTGCTACATTACCGTTACCAAACCCTTGATTGCTAGACAACTCTTCTGATTACTGCCTCAGGTACCACTTACCCAGCTCTGCTACATCTCCATCTACCGAACCTTGAACTGCTTGACTCTGCTAGGTCATTGTCCTGGTTAGAGTTCTAGACTTTCACTGCTGTAACCTGTAGAAACCATGTCTCCGACCTCCTTATTGTTTGGTTCCTCTTCCGCTGACATCCATAAAATAAACTACAAGGAAAGTTAGATGCACCAAAGTCCTGGGGCCAGCTGAGTACCTCAGCCTCAACCAAGCTCATGGGAAAGGGTTGCTATAGGTGAATTGTACTGCCCGGTTGGTTCTTTCTCTGGGTATCGAGGGAATTAGACTGCAGCAAAAGGTATATTATTACTAAAAATTCTGTGCCAGGCCCATGCCATGATTATATGTGGCTAGATGTAAACAATACAGCCCTAATTCTGACACTTATGTGACTGTATTATCCAATGGATATCATGCCATATGCAAGATAGAAGAATATATCACAATGTAGCATAAGATAAACAACAAAGGATAGAAATGTATTGACTAACTCAGTTTTGCTACATCTGTATGTCACAATAACTAACAGCTCTGCTACATATGTATGTTAGACTCTGGCTACATAAGAAAGTGTACCGTATAAAGGAAAAAGGAAAGGTCAGGTTTAAATTGGAGCCCCTATGGACGTTGTGCGGAGGTACTGAATATAAAATATTCTGTATGTTTAGTGGGGCACATTAATCCATGAAAAATTATGCAGGTTGTAGAATTTTGAGTTGAAGATCTCATTAAATGAATCATTGACCTCATCAAAAAAAATTAACATATTCCTTCAGTTAATTTTTTCATCCTCTTTGTTGCTGGTTGCATCCTTTACCATTGATATCAACAGAAAAAAGAAACAACATAAAAAACACGTTAAGATAAATTTCCGTTACAGTGACGTACATAGAGGAAAGGGGGTCCGCTAGCAAATAATTAAATTGGTCTATCATTATGATTTTGCTACCCATGTCAGAAGGACCTGGTATTTGTTCGACCTTGGGACAATTTTCTACTCCTTGTGCTGTGGGATCAACCAGGCCTAGGCAGACTTTTTCGAAGGGTTTGTTCACACAACCTATTTTCAACCATTTTTCGGGCCATAAACGTCCCGAAAAATGGCTGAAAAATCGGAAGCAGAACGCATACAAACATCTGCCCATTTATTTCAATGGGAAATACTGCATTCTGTTCCGACGGGGTGTTTTTTTTGCCTCATTTTCAAAACACGCGTAAAAAGACACCCCGTAAAAAGAAGTGCATGTCACTTCTTGAGCTGTTTTTGGAACTGTTTTTTATTGACTCAATAGAAAAACAGCTCCAAAAATGTCCGTAAAAAACACAGCGAAAAATGCTAGTTTGATTGAAAAACGTCTGAAAATCAGGAGCTGTTTTTCCTTGAAAACAGCTCCGTATTTTCAGTCATATTTTGGTAAGCATGTGAACATACCCTTAGGGTCACATAGCAGCTGCAAAGTTTGCCTTTATGGTATATATGCCCTTGTGTCCGTTTCTATTTTTCCATAGAAACAGTTCTTATTGCTGTTCAGTTAAAAGGGAATATATCTTTGTCCTACAATGTAGCCAGTATTACTTATACAGATGTTTCTAACATGACTAATAGTGGTATAAATGGTACAAGTGTCTAATATAGTTAATTATGAAGCTTGAAAGCCGCCCATAAGTATGATCCAAAAAGCCTAAGGCCAGGATCACACACACAGTTTTGATGCAGTTTTTGGCTCAGGTTTTTGAGCCAAACACAGACTTTGGCTCAAAAAACGAAGCCAATAACTGCCACAAACACTGCATTAAAAGTGTGTGTGTGTGTGTGTGTGTGATCATGGTGGCCTTTAAGGGGTTTTCCCGAGGTAAAACTTTTATGTGTCAGTGATTTTAATCCCGAAATGTGATTACATTTGTAATGCACTTACTGTATCAAAATTGGCCCCATTTCCCGACGCTGCCATGGGGCACATGACCGGTGACGTCACTCTCTTTGCCCGCTGTGTATACTAGCCGTATACCTATCATGTGGTCAAATGGTTAAAAGTGTCTGCCTGGTATACGACACGTCACGTGTCTGCCTGGTATACGACACGTCACTAGTGACGTGTTGTATACCAGGCAGACACTTTTAACCATTTGACCACATGATAGGTATACGGCTAGTATACACAGCGGGCAAAGAGAGTGACGTCACCGGTCATGTGCCCCATGGCAGCGTCGGGAAACGGGGCCAATTTTGATAAAGCAATTGCATTAAACATGTAATCACATTCCAGGATTAAAATCAGTGACACATAAAAGTTTTATCTCGGAAAACCCCCTTTAAGGTATTTAAGTATTGGAGACAGGGGCCAAAACCAGAGTAGCCAATGAAAGACAGATAAATTGCAGTCCGTAGGTAATAACCTTACACATGGTTGAATCCTTGTAAGATGAAATAGAACTGAGGAAGCATTAAAAACAGTATGTCAGTGACAGATTTTTGCAGTTAAGTGTATTGTCCCCAAGTGATAAAAGCGGCTGTAAAGAAGTAATGTCGTCCCTGATTTTTTGCAGAGAAACCAGCTGCGCATGCCGTAAAAGATCATTGTTTGGGAAAATTTGAGAGACGACATCTGTTGTTGCTTCCTGTCCATTGAAAACGTGTGTACATAAAACCAAGCATAGCATTTTATGACATTATTTTTGCATGTGACGTTTCTCTCACATAGTGCATGTACTTTATGAATTTTTTATGAATAATCTAAGGAAAATGAATTGACATTTCTTTCTCCGGGTTCAATCTCAATATGACTTTGCTTCGGCTCAGGAAGCACGTTGTCTGGGATTGCTGTATATCTGTGTGTGTTTTGCTGGTTACATCACTTCCGTTGTGTTTGGCTGGTGTGATTCACGGCTTCTTACAATAATCACTCCAGCAGATGTGCTGACTGTGAAGTAGCAACTGAATTTCTTGCTGTAGCAAAACAGTGAGTACCTGATAGAGAATCCGTAGAACAGCTTAACGCACCGCTTTACTATACTTTACTCTTCGCACATAGCACTTAGGAACATGCCTGGTCTTGCTATAGTTATGTTTTAAGATTTATCACAGCTTCATGAACCACTTATCTAGGAAGCATCTGTATATTGTTCGAGGAATTACTTTAATTTGTTTACTATTCCCATTATTCTTCACTTTACAAAGGTCTTTATTTTGATCGACTTTTTTTATTTTTTATTAAAGAACTGGAATTATAGCATCCGCATAAAGGGGGATTCTGCAATTACGTAAACATTTTTAAAAGAGGCCTTAATGGCTTTCGTGAAGGAAATAGTATTGTTATGGATACTTGATTGCCAAAATGGATCGTTGATTTGAGGACTAATTCTGATTTGGAGTTAGGGAAGAATTTTCTCCCTGATATTAGGAAAATTGGCTTCTGTGTTGGGGAATCTGCCACAAATCTATGGCAAAATCGTAATGTGTTACATGCGGACTTTGCAGTGGATTTTTACAGCAGATCCCCCTCCCCTTGGTATTACAAAGATGGTAGCATGCTCTAACATCAATACACATTTGCTTCCCCACTACTTGTAAATGTGGTTTGGAATCCCCATTACATATATTGCACTGTACTTTTTTGTGGCTTCCTCTGAAAATTTGCCATTTCTGACATTGTCTTTCAGACTTGTCCTCACACGTGTTTTTTTTTCCAGTATGCATTTTGTTTAGTGCAGACGTGCACTTAGGCAGCAGTTTGTCTTATAGAAATGGGTATAAATTGTTCACATATTGAAAAACATTGTAGTGTTCATGTGCCATTACAATGGAGTAGAGTGCTATATATTAATGCGGCAACACTAGAAGAAAAATCAGATAAAGGGCAAAGTCCTGGCATAGGGTGTCGTATACCAAATCCTTCGGCTCCATTAATATGACGCAAGAAAACAGGTCACTACATCCCACAATATCAGTGAACATATCTACTGAATCCAACTGTGTGCAAACCAGATATCTGAATGTGGACATTTAGGGCAAGTGATCAGGTTATGTGATATCCCTTTGCTTTCTACTGCCTGCCAAATATTGGCAAGAGAATAGAGTCTCACGCAGCTCTAAAATTTAATTAATTGATGTACAGGATTATTGTTACGTTGCTCTAATTATGACTTCTGAAATTTTGTTAAAGTAACTGACTAGAGTGACAGGTTTATGGCAGCTAACGTTTTAACTTTTGAACAAAAATCACTTTGTGTGTTCTTACCCTGTATGTATAACATTACCACTACAACCATAGAAAATGAAAAACAATTCAATTTCTTTTAGGCCCCATGCACACGGCCGTGCCCGCAATCGCGGGCCGTGATTGCGGGCACGGCCGGCCGCCGACTGACAGCCGCATTTTCGGGCCATTCTCCCATACAATGCATGGGAGCATGGCCCGCAAAATGCAAAAGAATGGACATGTTCCATAATTTTCGGAACATTTCCACGGCACGGACACCCTTCCGTAGTGCTACGGAAAGGTGTCCGCGTTCAATGAAAGTGAATGGGTCCATTTTTGCAAACTGCAATTGCGGTCCGCAAAAACGGAGGTTTTTTACGGTCGTGTGCATGGGGCCTTAATCCTGCTCAAGGTTGTAATTCTGATCTACCACAGTCTACTATATATTTATTTATCAGTACTCCATTTAATCCAAAATCTTTGACGCCTGAAAATAATAGAGTAGTAATAACCAATTAAAATATCCTCTGATTTGTAAGCCAATCAATACTAGCATACACTATGTTAGAAATATATTATTTTGGTTTCCAGTCTAATTTCCATGTGTTCTGAGTAGATCTTTTCCGGGGTACAAGGTTCTAATGTCTGTATTAATAATGTGAAATTGTTGCAATAGATAGTTGATAGATCGATAGATAGATCGATTGACAGATAGATAGATAGATAGATAGATAGATAGATAGATAGATAGATAGATAGATAGATAGATAGATGGATGGATGGATGGATGGATGGATGGATGGATGGATGGATGGATGGATAGATAGATAGATAGATAGATAGATAGATAGATAGATAGATAGATAGATAGATAGATAGATAGATAGATAGATAGAAAGATAGATAGATAGATAGATAGATAGATAGATAGATAGATAGATAGATAGATAGATAGATAGATAGATAGATAGATAGATAGATAGATATGAGATAGATAGATATGAGATAGATAGATAGATAGATAGATAGATAGATAGATAGATAGATAGATAGATAGATAGATAGATAGATAGATAGATAGATAGATAGATAGACACTGTGTTTTTTTTTTTTTACTAGCTTGCAATCCACTGTATACCTATAACAAAATTCCACTGTTCTAGTTTTAGTGGATCAGTATGAATTTTTTTTAAATATTACAAATATTTGTAAATAGAAAGATGCATTGGTAGCTGTTCCCAGTGGGACTCCCCATTTTACCTAAACACATTTTTGGATAATGTGAAAAGCATAAGAGCTTCATTTAGATGTTTCTCTGATTTAATATCTTGACAAAACGTTGGGTGACCTTGAAGTGGGAGCACTTCAGTAGATTTCAACTCATCAATCAATCATTCAATTAAACCTTATATATTAGAATCCAGGTTGTGAAGAAGTTCATTATTACTTCAAGGAAAATTTAAATTCAAAACTTTTAAGTACAGAATACATATGAATTCTGAGTTTTAATAAGGGAAAAAAAATAAGTTAAATCAACAATACAAACCAATACAATATACTATATTATTTTTTTTGTATATTAAACCAAATATAGCTGCTCTGTACGGAATCTTGAAAGTAATTCAACTAAATCTCCGGTAACTGAGTCTTGGCAGAGCAATGTTCATCCAGGTGCAGGGCAAAGCAAAGTCAACAACCAGAAGAAAGTAGGCAAAGATAACAAGCACACTAAAGTAAGGGATTTAAAGGGAACCTGTCACCAGCATTTCACCTATTAACCCCTTAAGGACGCAGCCTAGTTTGGGCCTTAAGGCTCAGAGCCCATTTTTCAAATCTGACATATTTCCCTTTATGTGGTAATAACGTCAGAATGCTTAAACCAATCCAAGCGATTCTGAGATTGTTTTCTCATGACACATTGGGCTTCATGTTTGTGGTAAAATTTGGTCGATATATTCAGTGTTTATTGGTGAAAAATTGCAAAATTTAGAGAAATTTGGAAAAAATAGCATTTTTCAGAATTTAAATGCATCTGCTTGTAAAACAGACAGTTATACCACCCAAAATATTTACTAGTTCACATTTCCCATATGTCTACTTTAGATTGGCATCGTTTTTTGAACATTCTTTTTTTTTTTGGACGTTGCAAGGCTTAGAACCTAAACAGCAATTTCTCACATTTTTAAGAAAATTTCAAAAGCCTTTTTTTTAAGGTACTTCTTCAGTTCTGAAGAGGCTTTGAGGTGCCTATGTATTAGAAACCCTGATAAAACACCCCATTTTATAAACTAGACCCCTCAAAGTATTCAAAACAGCATTTAGAAAGTTTTTTAACCCTTCAGGCATTTCACAAGAATTAAAGCAAAGTGGAGGTGAAATTTGCAAATTTCATTTTTCTTGCTGAATTTCAATTTTATTCAATTTTTTTCTGTAACACAGAAGGTTTTACCAAGAAACACTACTAAATATATATTGTCCAGATTCTGCAGTTTTTAGAAATGTCCCACATGTAGCTCTAGTGCGCTCATGGACTAAAACACAAGCCCTAGAAGCAAAGAAGCACCTAGTGCATTCTAAGGCCTCTTTTTTTCTTAGAATATATTTTAGGCAGCATGCCAGGTTTGAAGAGGTGTTGAGGTGCCAAAACAGTAGGAATCCCCAAATAGTGACCCCATTTTGGAACCTACACCCCTCAAGGAATTCATTTATGGTTGTTGTTACCATTTTGACCGCACAGTTTTTTCACAGCACCTATTTGAATTGGGCTGTGAAATTAAAAAAATGTCATTTTTTCCAATAAGATGTCATTTGTGATCAAAATTTATTATTTTCACAGGGAACAAAATACCCCATTTTGTTGCCCAATTTGTCCTTAGTGCAGCAATACCCCATTTGTGGTGATAAACTGCCGTTTGGGCCCATGGGAGGGCTCAGAATGAAAGGAGCGCTATGTGTTTGTTGGAGTCCAGATTTTGCTGGATTGGTTTTCGGGTGCCATGTTGCATTTGCAGAGCCCCAGAGGTATCAAAGCAATGGAAACCCACCAGAAGTGACCCAATTTTGGAAACTACACCCCTAAAGCAATTCAAATATGGTTGTTGTTACAATTTTGACCGCACAGTTTTTTCACAGCACCTATTTGAATTGGGCTGTGAAATGAAAAAAAAATTTTTTTTCCAATAAGATGTAATTTTTTATCTAAATTTCTTATTTTCACAGGGAACAAAATACCCTATTTTGTTGCCCAATTTCTACTGAGTGCATCAATACCCCATTTGTGGCGATAAACTGCAGTTTGGGCCCATGGGAGGCCTCAGAAGGGAAGGAGCGCTGTGTGTTCTTTGGAGTACAGATTTTGCTGGTTTGGTTTTCGGGTGCCATGTCGCATTTGCAGAGCCTCAGAGGTATCAAAGCAATGGAAACCCACCAGAAGTGACCCCATTTTGGAAACTACACCCCTCAAGGAATTCATTAATGGATAATGTGACCATTTAGACTCCATAGTTTCTTCACAGAACTTATTTGAATTGGGCTGGGAATGAAAAAAAATAATATTTTTTCCAATAATATGTCGTTTAAGCTTAAAAATTCTTATTTTCACATGAAATAAAATACTACATTTTGTTGCCCAATTTGTCCTGAGTGCGGCAATACCACATTTGTGGTGATACACTGCCGTTTGGGCTCATGGGAGGGCTCAGAAGGAAAAGAGCGCTATTTGTTCTTTGGAGTCCAGATTTTGCTGGATTGGTTTTCGGGTGCCATGTCGTATTTGCAGAGCCCCAGAGGTATCAAAGCAATGGAAACAAACCAGAAGTTACCCCATTTTGGAAACTACACCCCTCAAGGAATTCATTTATGGGTGTTGTGACCATTTAGACCACATAGTTTTTTTCACAGAACTTATTTAAATTGGGCTAGGAATTAAAACAAAATTAATTTTTTGGCTGAAAATTTCTTATTTTCACAAGAAATAAAATACCCCATTCTGTTGCGCAATTTGTCCTGAGTGCAGCAATACCTCGTTTGTGGTGATAAACTGCCGTTTGGGCCCATGGGAAGGCTTAGAACGAAAGGACCACCATTTGGCCTACTGGGGATTTTCTGGTGCGAAGTCATGTGTGCAGAAGCCGCAGTACAGTTGAAACCCGCAAGAAGTGATCCCGTTTTAAAAACTACACCCTTAAGGCATTCATCTAGAGGTGTAGTGAGCATTTTGACCGGAGAAATACACCCCATAAACTGTAATGTGGGTTCTCCCGGGTATGGCAATACCCTCAATGTGGCTGTTATTAGCTGCTTGGGCACACAGCAGGGCTCAGAAGGAAAAGATAAGGGGGGATAAGCTGTGCGGAGTACATCAGGGTAAGTAGAATTGGGGTAAATTATAAATCAAGGGATGTATGATACATTTTAAAACACTCTTTCATACAGAGCTCTGGTTTTTCGGGACACGCGTTACATTGATATATTGTGTCCTCCCTTATACCCCTCTTATAGCAGAGTTTGCACCTCTTTTGACTTTTTCCCTTCTTGCCAGTTTGGGGAACTTCTCCTGGAAAGTGTTGCCCTGGTACGATGCGTGTGGCCTCGCTTCCAGAAGTACTGGGTGCCCCCCCTTCTTGGTCCCTAAAGATTAGGTTCTTGATAATAACCTCTTGAAATTCCAGGAAAGTTCCCCTCTGGCCTGTACATCGACGTAGCATGTACGCATTGTACAATACCATCTGTATGATGTGCACGGCCAGCTTCTTATACCACACCGCATGGCGCTGTAGGGCTTCAGGACTTTATCTGACAAGTCCACCCCTCCCATGTACCTATTGTAGTGCCGGTTGCAGTCTGGTTTGGGGGTCTCTGTACTGGTACCTCGTACAGGTACATGGGTACTGGTGTGACATCTCTCTTGTCCTTGTACTTGACACACAATATGTTGCTGCTAGATTGTGCCCTGCTCTCACCCCTTCTTGCTTGCCCTGCAGAGTCTTAGGTAGGCCTCTCAGATTTCTTCTAGCAGTGCCGCATGCCACAGGACTGGAAGCGAGGCAGTTGAAAAGTGGGACGCCGGTATAAAAATTATCCAGGTAGAGGTGGTAGCCCTGGTCCAGCAGTGGGTGCACCCAATCCCACACAATTTTTGCATTAACTCCCAGTAAGGGGGGGCATTCTGGGGGCTGAATACTGGTGTCCTTCCCTTCATATATCCTAAACCTGTAGGTATACCCTGATGCACTCTCGCACAGCTCATACATCTTCACCCAATACCTTGCCTTCTAACCCGGCAGGTACTCGCAGAATTGAACCCTCCCTTTAAAATCCACCAAGGACTCATCAATAGAAATACACTTCTCGGGGGTTTATGCTTGGGAAAACCGGTCACTGAAACGGTCTAATAGGGGTCTCCGTTTATACAAACGGTCAAAACTGGGGTCATCTCGGGGTGGGCACTGCTCATTTTCAGTATAATGTAAGAAGCAAAGTATTGCCTAATTTATTTATTTTTTTAGGTTCTAGTTCAATTCTGAAGTTGCTTTGAGGGGCCCATATATTAGAAACCCCTATGAAACACCCCATTTTAGAAACTAGACCCCTCAAAGTATTCACAACAGCATTTAGAAAGTTTATGAACCCTTTAGGTGTTTCACAGGAATTTAGAGCAAAGTAGAGGTGAAATTTAAATTTTTTTTTTGTCAGAAAATCCTCTTTATACAATTTTTTTTTATAACACAAAAGGATTTATCAGAGAAACGCAACTTAATACTTATTGCCCAGATTCTGCAGTTTTGAGAAATATCCCACATGTGGCCCTAGTGTGGTAATGCACTGAAGCACCGGCCTCCGAAGCAAAGGAGCACCTAGTGGATTTTGAGGCCTCTTTTTTATTAGGCACCATGTCCGGTTTGAAGAGGTCTTGTGGTGCCAAAACAGTGGAAACCCCCCAAAAGTGACCCTATTTTGAAAACTAGACCCCTTGAGGAATTCATTGCAGTTTTCATGGGGTGCATGTGACTTTTTGATCAGTTTTTATTCTATTTTTAGGTGGCGTGGTGACTAAAAAACAGCAATTCTACTATTGTTTTTTTATTCTATTTTTTTTACAGCGTTCACCGTGCACTATAAATGACACATTCACTTTATTCTGCGGGGCGATACGATTACGGCGATACCAGATGTTTATAGTTTTTTTTTATGTCTTATGGCGTTTGCACAATAAAATACTTTTTGTAAAAAATCATTTACTTTTTGTGTTACCTTATTCTAAGAGCCATAACGTTTTTATTTTCCCATCAAGAAAGCCGTGTGAGGACTTATTTTTTGTGTAACTAACTGTAGTTTCGATCAGGACCATTTTTAGGTACATGCGACTTTTTGATCCCTTTTTATTCCATTTTTCGTGAGGTGAAGTGACCAAACAATTGTGATTCTGGTACGGTTTATTAATATTTTCTTTTACGGCGTTCACCGCGCGGGATAAATAACAAAATAATTTTGTAGTTCAGGCCGTTACGGACGCGGCAATATCAATTATGTATAGTTTATTTGTTTGTTTATATATTTTTATTAATAATAAAGGACTGATAAGGGAAAAGGGGGGATTTTGACTTTTTTCACTTTTAAAGCTTTTATTTTCTTATTTTTACACATCTTTTTTTTTTACTGTATTACTTTGTCCCACCAGGGGACATGAGGGCAGGAGGCCCTGATCGCTATTCTAATACACTGCACTACATGCGTAGTGCAGTGTATTAGAACTGTCAGCTACTCACTGACAGCAAGCATAGTGGGTCCTGACTTCGTCAGGACCCACTAGGCTTCCGTCGATGGCAGAGCCGGACGCCATTGTTACCATCGCCAGCCGCTATCGTGTAGCAGGCCGGCGATGGTAGCTTAACCCCTAAAAAGCCGTGAACACAGCGATCGGTCCCCGCTGTAGGAGCTGTGACAGCTGCTGTACGAGACAGCAGCTGTCACAGCTCCTGCATGTGTCGGGAGGACGACCGAAATGGCCGTTACTCCCACGACGTAATAGTCCGTCGCTGAGCGCTAACGATACAGTTAGCGCAACGGATTATTACGTCGCTGAGCGGGAAGGGGTTAAACCAGCAATACCTGGTGATAGTGGGTGAAAAATCATTTCTATATAACCTATAATTATCTTCTAAGTCAGCTCTAACTTTAGTATTCAGTTTTTTAGTGTTCCCACACCGTATGCTAATGAGCATAAAAGGGTCATATCTTCGTTTGAAAAGGGTCAAATCTTCATTCCTCAAGTCTTTCCGAGTTCACCCCGCCTCCTTACTTTTGATTGACAGCTCCTCGCCTTCCCCAGCACACAAGATCCCGCGCTTGTGCATTGATGTCCTATTCTGGTGTGTGCGCACAAAGGAACACCGGATTATTATGATAAAAGGCGCAAAATGTCTGCAGACCGTTATTTACAGTCGGAGGAGGAGTTTAGGAGAGGGGATAACGAAAATGAACTTTTTATAGCAGCGGCCAGTGAGGGATAAGTAAAGTTTAATAGGTGAAATTCTGGTGACAGGTTCCCTTTAAGGAGGTCAAGAAGGTGCGATATACACCAAAAAGCCGACTGCCTGCCTTACTGATTAGGTGGGTAAATGGGGTTTCTTTTTTCTTGTCTCAGCAGACGACATGTTTACAGGGGAGAGTGGTGACACTAGGACATTGGGTGACAATAGCAAACACGAAAGTAGACTTCTATGATAGTCTAAAGATAAGTGTCAATCTGAGGATTAAGGGGTGGTAAGAGACATTTTTAAGAGCATTGTGAGGATGTGACTTCTTCTGTTTCAATACAACTCCAATTTAATATTTAAGTTGAATTATATTGTATGTTACTGTTTAAAGGGGTTGTCCACAGATAATTTGTTTTAGTTATAGAATAGCAAATCATACAGATTTCTAATATATATTAATTAAAAATTCTGTTCAAACACTTTTCTTATATCATTGCAGTTGTCTTTATTTTTTTTAAAAAAACAAAAATGGTATAGACCACAGATTAATCCATAGAAGTGCATCTATAGGATAACTAAATGGACTAAAGATAGCGGCAGTCATGTGACCTACATCATGTGACCCCCTGGCATTCACGTAACACTGTCTTGTCCAGGTATATAACAGATGAATAGTAGGTTATTGAGGAGCAGAAGTTATAAAGTATTTCTACCTACAGCAACATTTCATCATGTCCGCCAGTGTCTTTCATGTCTCCTCTGTGTGTTGTGTTTTTGATTTTTAATACTTAACTTTATTAACAACATTTCCTAGATACAGGCAGCCATTTTATAAATCATCAAGAGACAGTAAATACACGCACAGTGAAGTAGCTGTTCATCATTATTCCACCATTAGACCTACAGTGTTCACTTAGCCCATGGATGTGTCATCTATGTGGCCCTAACACAACTATGTCATGTAACCCTGTTGCTAACTAAATGCTAGGGGTCACATCATGTGTGTGGGGGGAAGGGGTCGCATGTTTAGTCATAATAACCCCTTCCCGACATTTGACGTATCCATACGCCAAAGTTGGGTAGGGGAAGTATGGAGCGGGCTCACGGAGTGAGCTCGCTCCATACGATGCTGGTGTCGGCTGTATGTTACAGACGACACTTCAGAGTAACTAGCGGCATCGCGCTCGAGCGCAATCGCGCTAGTTTAACTCATTAAATGCTGCGGTCAATACCGACCGCAGTATTTAAATCGTCAGAAAGAGGGGGGACACCCCCTCTAAAAGCTCATCGCGCCCCCCGCAACGCAATCGCAGGGGTGAGATGGTTGCTATGGCTGCCTGGGGGCTTAATGAATGCCCCCAGGTCCGCCATCTTTGTACACCTATTAAACCTTGCCTCCGGCAGGGCTTAATAGATGCCTGTCAGAATCACGATATACTGCAATACATTAGTATTTCAGTATATCGTGCAAGCGATTTAACGATCGCTGCTTGAAGTCCCCTAGGGGGACTAATAAAAAAAGTAAGAATGAGTTAAATAAAGTTTTTTTTGGTGTAAAAAAAAAATATATATATTAAAAGTTCAAAAAACACCCCTTTTCCCACTTTCCTTCTAGAGCATAGTAAAAAACAATAAAATAAACATAATTGGTATCGTCGTGTCTGTAAAAGTCTGAACTATTACAATATATCATTATTTAACCCGCACAGTGAACACCGTAAAAAAAAGAAATTGTAAACGCCAGAATGTCTGTTTTTTGGTCACCTAATCTCCCACAAAAAATGAAATAAAAAGTGATCAAACGGTCGCATGTACACAAAAATGGTATTATTAAAAACTACAGCTTATCCCGCAAAAAAATAAGCCCTCATACCACTTAATCAACGGAAAAGTAAAAAAGTTATGGCTCTCGGAATTTGGCGACGCAAAATAAATTTTCTTTTTTACACTTGTAAAAGTAGTAAAATATAGAAAAAAACTATATATATTTGGTATCGCCATAATCGTATTGACCCACAGAATAAAGTTAATATGTTGTTTTAATTGCACAGTGAATTCCGTAAAAACAGTGCGCAAAAAACCATGGAGGAATCGCTGTTTTTTTCATTTTCTACCCCACAAATAATTTTTTTCCCGTTTCCTAGTACATTATACGGCAAAATAAATGGTGCTACAAATAACTACAACTCGTCCGGCAAAAATCAAGCCCTCATAGTACTATATCGACGGAAAAATAAAGACGTTATGGCTTTTGGAATGTGGGGAGGAGAAAATTAAAATCTGAAAAGGGTCTGCGGCGGGAAGGGGTTAAGTTACCCTGTGGATTACATTACACAGGACTAATCTATGGGCTATACCATTCTACTGTGACAGGGGCCTCATTCACTATAATAAATGTATGTGATCAGAATTTCTAATTCTTGTATAATAGAAACTGTATGATTTCCTATTCTACAAATAAATAAAAACTGGACAACCCCTTTCAGCATCTCTGATAATTTATTGTGGCCAATAAAATTACTCCATCATACTGTTAATGCGGCACCTGTAGACTCTATTCACACCAGCGTGTCTGATTTGTGTCCGCAAAAAAATGGACAGTTTTTCATGCATATAAATGTCTGTGTTGCGTCAGTGTGTCATCTGTTTTTCTCATTGCTGTTTCTCATTCGTTTTTCTCTACTGTACATAAGGAATGACACTATTTTCAGGCAATAAATTACTTGTATTTGGCATTTTTTTTTTACCAGCTTTTCCCACTGCAGACTCTCTCTCCAATTCTCAGGTTTCTCTAAAATAGTGGGTGGAGCCTAACTGCTGTCATGTCTTTCATACACTACACACAGAGAAGAGGAGAATCCTTCTCTCATATCTCCATCTTTCACACACACACACACATATATATATATATATATATATATATATATATATATATATATATATATATATATATATTTATATATATATATATATATATATATATATATATATATATATATATATGTATATATATATAGCAAACAAGAAAGCAGCAGCACTCACACAGAATCCATCGATCAGGTGCCCAGCAAAACGTCCCGATCCTCGGACGTGTAGTAGTATATAAAGAAAGAAAATTTGCAGCACTCCAATGTGAAAAAAGTGGTGGTTTATTCAATCCAAGAACAACAGCAACGTTTCAATCCTACAATAGGATCTTTATCAAGCCTAGTGACACATCTACTACAGGAAACTAATATAGGGTTGAGACTACTTGACATAATTAGTCTCATTATAATACAATAAAGTATATAGTGTTGAAAAACTCATATAATGCATGGTGTAAGGTATCATTATAAAACATAAACATGATACAAAAAGTGCAAATGTGTATATATAACAGTGTAAGTGGCAATATACAATGACACAAACGTTAAAAACAACTGATTACTATATAATCATTTATGCCTCAGCGGTGTTAAAATCAATCGTCATAACCACACTCACCACCTAGAACTTCAGATACATCAGGTGAATGATTAGTATGTAAATTTGTAGGCATATATTGTAGCAAACAGCTGCACACCTAATGTCATTAGACTTCGATACATCCGTATAAAGCCAAGAGACAAAAGTGTATCCTTGATCAGCAGCAAGACGCATCGAACGCACCAATATGATGTAATGCGTGTCAATGCGTTCCACTGAACTGATCATGTGTGAAGCGGCATCATAGGTTGCCAGGCAAATGATGCAACTATGTAACGGATAACTAGTAACACGGCTGTGTCGGACAAAAAGTCTGAATTGTAAACAATACAAATAAATTAATCAATGCTCCTCATGGTAAGGAATGGAGATATTAGAATAGTGTTACAATATTATGTTATTATATCAGCTTCTTATGGATGATCCACACGTTGGCAAAAAGAGCTCTGTTCGCAATTAAGTATCCAGAGCGTCCTTCTACCTAGAGTTTAGGAACCACATAGCATTGTCTTCACGTGCATAGGATGTCCCATCCCCCTCATCCGTGTAACGGACCAGGATTGTCGTATCAGCGACACCATCTCTCATAAAGCATATATATTTATTATCTCACATTTTTAAAAAAAAAATCTTTTTTTATATATAAATATCTACATCACTCGACACCACAGTAGGAGACTAGAAAAAATTAAACAGATAATAAACATCTTTATTGATATCATAAGACTAGATGAATATGACACAGCCGTGTCAGATATCCCTAATACAGAAATTTTACTATTAAAAATAAAGAAAAAGATTCCGAAATTCTGTTGGGAGTGGTATTTCGATCTAGAAAAATACAAAAATATAAAAAATTAGTATTTATCACATATTGACAAGAAATTCATCATAAGAAATACAAATGCTAGTGTGTCAACATTCTTTATACTAGGGAGGACATCGAAGAATCCAAGGAGGGAGATATGCGAGCGTCATACAGCTATCCTATCTACAGCAAATTCTACATTAAGTCCAAATGGTCTCAATGTATTTAATCGGAATATCCACCTCAATTCTTTTTTATGTAATGCCAAATGACGATCGCCGCCTAATTGTAGTATAGGAACATGGTCCAGGATCATAAATGTTAGGTCCCTCTCATTGTAACCATATTCCGAAAAATGTTTAGACACAGGTAAGTCAAGTTTCTTTTTGCGTATCGAGAAACGATGATTATTTAGCCGGGTTTTGAAAGCACAAGTTGTCTCCCCTACATATAGGAGGCCACAGGGACAACATAACACGTATATGACCCAATCCGAGTCACAAGTGAAATTATGTCTGATTTTAAATTGTTGTCCAGTAACTGGATGTCTAAAGTAATCACCCTTGCACATCAAAGTGCAGTTGACGCATCTGTAACACGGAATATTACCCGGTTTCAGGGGTTTAAAGATTGATTGTAATACTTTCTTTTGTTCTGACACTCTGGTTTTCACCAGTCTATCTCAAAGATTTTGTGAACGTCTATAAGACATAAGAGGATTATTATTCAATTCATCAATGTGTCCAAAGCTATTGCTAATAATTGGCCAATGTCTGTTCATAATTTTAGAAATATCCCCACTTATATCATTATAAGTCGAAATGAATGAAATACGTTTCCGTTTTCCACCCACTAGAGCTTTTTTAGGTTGTAGCAAGCTATCCCTCGCTGTATTATCAATCTTATTTCTATGTGTCCACAGTAGTGCTTTAGGGTAGCCTCTTTGAAGAAAATTGCCAATCATAATATCTAAATATGTATCAAGATCTTCCTGTCTGTCAGTATTGCGTTTGGCCCTAATCATCTGGCTATACGGCAAGGACCTAACCATATTCCTCGGATGACAACTGTCAAATCGTAGTAGAGTATTCCGGTCAGTCTCTTTGGTATACATTTTAGTTCTTAATATGTTATTATCAATCAAAATAGTAACATCCAAAAATTGGATATTATTCATAGAGTGTGTCATAGTAAACTGAATATCCTCATCTAAGGAATTAAGAAATTGATGAAAATCAGTTAGTGTAGTGACAGTATCAGTCCAAATGAGGAAGATGTCGTCTATGTAACGCCACCACCTCAAAACATGTGAGAAGTGGTGGGATACATAGACTGACATCTCCTCAATATTGTCCATAAAAATATTGGCGTACGTGGGAGCCATATTGGATCCCATGGCTGTCCCTTTCAATTGGATGTAATAACTATCCTTAAAAAGAAAATAGTTAGAAGTCAAAATAAGTTCTACCAATGACATTATAAACTCGCATGAACTGTTATCATAATTAGAAGTCATTAATTTACGTCTTACAGCATCAAGCCCTTTATCATGGCTAATGGAAGTGTAAAGAGAAGTGACATCAAAAGAGACCAAAATAGATCCCTCTGGTAAGTCTACTGATCTTAATTTTTGTAAAAAATCAGTGGTGTCCCTAATATAAGATTTGGAGTTAATGCCAAAATTTCTCAGCACTTTATCCACAAAGATAGAGATATTACTCATTAATGGCCCCCGGCCAGATACAATAGGACGGCCTGGGGGGTTCATTAAATCCTTGTGGATTTTTGGTTATAAATACAAGCAAGGAGTCACAGGAAATTCAACCATGAGAAATTTATGTAACTTCTGATCGATTATATCTTCATCCAACGCTGTCTTAATAAGTGAGGTAATCTTATTTGTAATATCATGTTTAGGATCATTTTTCAATATTCTATATACATTAGTATCGGATAGTTGTCTATAACATTCCCTCATATACATGTCTGAATCCATAACCACGATTGCTCCACCTTTGTCAGCAGGTTTTATTGTGAGATCGTGGTTATGGATCAACTCATCCAATGCCACCATATCAAGAGTAGTCATGTTTGGCTGTTTAAAGCCCAATTCACATGTTTGGGTCCTAAGTGTAGCAATATCTTTCTGTACAAGTTCTCTAAAAGTTTCTATCGCGTGTGATGTTACAGGAGGTTGAAACAAACTTTTATTGTATAATCCCAATTTTTTAAGTGATAATTTTGGAAGAGTATCCTGAACTGTTATATTGGTAGGTTGTGAATCAAACCAAACCTTCAATTTAATAGCTCTGACAAAACTATATAAATCCAACTCAAGTTGAAACCAATCAACATGTTGATTGGGGCAGAATGACAATCCTTTAGATAATAGTTGCATTTGCATATTAGACAACTGATGACTAGAAATATTTACCACTGTTGTTTGAGTAGAGTCCCCTTGTTGCTGTCTTGCAATGGTTTCTGTCCCTTCTGATAAACAGATTTTTGAAAGCGGGTTCTTCCTTCCTCGATTTCTCCTGCGGCCTGCTCGTCTGGTTTTCTTCTTTTTGATTTCTCCAATGGACTGGAATCTAAAAAATCTTGGTCGTTTCTTGGAGGATTTTTCTTAATGTGCTCTTGAATACGAAAGTCCCCTTTGTTATGAGCCGGATCTTTACCTCTTTTATTCTCCCGTCTAGAGGCACCATCGGAATAATTGAGAAAATTATCCCATGTGTAAACACGTCCCGTTGAGTAATCCGTTTGATCACGGAACCATTTTTTCTTTTTGGTTTCTTCTATATCACTCCTTACTTTATTGAGTGTCATGCGTAATTTCTCCATATGGGTGGTGTAATCTTCTATTTGTATAAGAGTTTTAAGAGTGTTCTCCAGATCATGTACCTTCACTTTTAAACCTCTTAAATCCCTCTGTAGGAAATCCATGTTAAGCAAAATAGTTTTCAAAGCATACTTGCTTGCGAGCTGTTCATTCTTGCTCCTAAATTCTTCGTGTTGCATATGCATGGTAGGTTTAAGTTGAATTCTCATTCCCCTTGGGATCATGTTGTTCTTATAATATTGTCCCAATGTAAGTAGATGAAGTTCAACATTAATCAAACGTCTTGACTCAAATTCCAAATTCCTCTTGATGTCAGTTGTAGAAGGAATGCTTAAAAATGACACATCACCCTCCGCTCCATTTAGAATTCTCACGATATCCTCCTCAGTAAAAACAGCAGTGTTGGATGAAGTACTCCCAGCAGATATATTAGCCTGCTCCATGATAAGAAACCTTTGGGTGGTTAAAGAACGTGGTGCAAGCTAATGGAATCCAGATATAGCAAACAAGAAAGCAGCAGCACTCACACAGAATCGATCGATCAGGTGCCCAGCTAAACGTCCCGATCCTGTTCAAAGTGCTGCCCATTGTGTTGGATTGTCAATGCAACCCTCTTCTCCCACTCTTCACACACTGATAGCAACACAGCAGAAGAAATGCCTCCCGATCTGACCCCCTTAGACTTTTATCTTTGGGGTCATCTGAAGTCAATTGTCTATGCTGTGAAGATACGAGATGTGCAGCAATTGAAACTACGGATACTGGAAGCCTGTGCTAGCATTTCTTCTGCGGTGTTGCTATCAGTTTGTGAAGAGTGGGAGAAGAGGGTTGCATTGACAATCCAACACAATGGGCAGCACTTTGAACACATTTTATAAGTGGTCAGAAACTTGTAAATAACTCATGAAAGAATAAAGTAACGTTAAAACCAAGCACACCATTGTTTTTCTTGTGAAATTCTCGATAATTTTGATGTGTCACATGACCCTCTTCCCATTGAAAAAACTAAAGTTGGATACAAAATGGCCGACTTCAAAATGGCCACCATGGTCAACACCCAGCTTGAAAAGTTTCTCCCCTCCCATATACTAATGTGTCACAAACAGGAAGTTAATATCACCAACCATTCCCATTTTATTTAGGTGTATCCATATAAATGGCCCACCCTATATATATATATATATATATATATATATATATATATATATACATGTGTATATGTATATATATATATATATATATATATATATATATATATATATATATATATATATATATATATATATATACAGTATACAACCTGCAGCTACATGGAGTAGATTATATAGTAGTAATGTGCAGTATAGTTATGAATCTAGCACTGAGGTGAGATGAGATATAGTTCTTACCAGGAGCTGCAGCAACATGAAGGACAGCATACAGTCACAATGAGCAGTGAAGCTGAGAATCCAGAGCTAGGGTGAAATATAAATCTTATTATAAGCAGCTGGAGCACATCTGTGTGTCTTTCTCCTCTCTCTCGCTCTGCTCCTGCTCCTCTTCCTCTATCCAAAGACTTCTATCGGCAGCATGTCTGTGTCTCTCTGCTCCTGCTCCCTCCTTCTGCCCTCCTTTTGCTCTCCATAGACTTCTATGGGCAGCTGTAACCTGATCTAAGACAAGACAGAGAAAGCAGTAATTGAGAGTGAGTGAACAGTTCAGAAGGAGGGAGCTATTAAGTACAGAAGGAGGCTTTTTTTTCTAATAAGATATATTATAAAACTTCTTATATTCACTTATGCTTTTGATTTATGCAGAGTTTGTTCAAAGTGTAGTGCCTATTTAAAGTATGAAGGTTAACATTTTAAAAAATGTAATGTTGCTGTAATTGATTAGAAAGAAAAAAATCGAAGGAACAGGATCTTTTTCATTTGTAATAACATGTTAATACTTGCTTTTTAATTATTTCAAAGGATATTTCTTAGCTGATGTGACATCTTCGATGATGATTTAGCAGCTATACACGTAACTTCCCTAAAATTCAACTTTAACCCTTTCACGACCAAGGACGAAAATGAACGTCATGGTCGGGTGCTAGTACCCGCACCATGACGTTCATTTTCGTCCGCATTTCAAACTGTCACTCTGTGTAAACACAGAGTGACAGACGCGCGCTGACAGCTGTCCTAGACAGCTGAGACATCAGTCTCGCCGGACAGCGGACCATCGCCGCTGCTTTCGGCAGTTAACCCCTTAAGCAATCCGTCACCGCATTTAAGTGGTTTGAAGCACATCGGCAGCCCCCACGAAGTGATCGTGGGGGCTACCGATGCTTGTCACAGCAATCGGAGGTCAGATAATGACCTCCGGGTTGCCATGTACGGAAGCCTCGGAGGAACAGCCTCCGGCCGTTCCTCCTCTGCTTCCTGTCAGTGTGACAGTCACGTCACAATGACAGTTAGAGTACATTACACTGCACTACACTACACTACGTGTGTAGTGTAAAGTACTCTAGCAGCGATCAAAGCTGCAAGTCTAAGTGTCCCCTAGTGGGACAAGTAAAAAAAGTTAAAAAAAGTAATAAAAATGTTTTTAAAAAAGTGTAAAAATAAAAGTTATAAGTTCTATAAACACAAAATGCTTTTTTTCCCTATAATAAGACTTTTATTATAGAAAAAAAATTAACACGTTAAAAAAGTACACATATTTGGTATCACCGCGTTCGTAACGATCCCAACTATAAAACTATAATGTTATTTTTCCCGCACGATGAACACCCCAAAAAAATCAATAAAAAACTACGACAGAATCACAATTTTTTTGGTCACCACCGCTCCCTAAGTAAAGAATAAAAAGTGATCAAAGAGTCGCATGTACCCAAAAATAGTACCAATAAAAACTTCTATCTGTCCCGCTAAAAACAAGCCCTTACACAGCTTTTTTGACTAAAAAATAAAAAAATTATGTCTCTCAGAATATGGTGACACAGAATTTTTTTTTATAATAAATAAGTCATTTTATTGTGCAAACGCTAAAAAAAAGGAACAAACCTATATACATATGGTATCGCCGTAATCATACAAACACGCAGAATAAAGTAAAAATGTCACTTATAGCGTACGGTGAGCGCCGCAAAAAGAAAACCTAAAAAACGGTGTCAGAATTCCTGTTTTTTGCTCAGAATTGCAAAAAAATGGAATAAAAAGTGATCAAAAAAAAAATCGCATGTACCCCAAAATGGTACCAATGAAAAGTACAGATTGTCCCGCAACAAGTAAGCCCTCACAGGGCTCCGGTGGTGAAAAAATAAAATAGTTCTGGCTTTCAGAATATGGCGATGCAAAATGTGCAGAGTGTCCAAAAGTGGATAAGATCGGGCGCCATTTATCAGTGCGACACTGGCCACATATCTATGAAATATTATTTATTTACCCCATTATTATACCCTCTTATTATGCCCTGATGTTCTCCGCACAGATTACACATGCCCCCACATTATAAACTGAAATACCAGCGAAACCCAAAACAGAAACCTACCAAGCAAAATCTGCGCTCCAAAAGCAAAATGGCGCTCCCTCCCTTCTGAGGTCTGCAGCGTGCCCAAGCAGCAGTTTGCGCCCACACATATGGCGTCGCCATACCCGAGAGAACCCGCTTAACGTTTTATGAGGTATTTGTCTTCTGTGGCACAAACTGGGCACAGCATATTATGCACTAAAATGGCGTATCAGTGGAAAATTGCAATTTTCACTTTGAACCATCCGCTGCGCATTAACCCCTTTGCGCACTATGACTTAATTGCCCGTCATGATGCGGCGGTTGATGTATGGAGCCGGCTCACGTGCTGTGCCCGCTCCATACGCTGCGGGTGTTAGCTGTGTATTACAGCTGACACCCGGGACTAACGGACAGGTACAGCGATCGCTCTGTTACAGAAGCCTGTAAGAATAACAATATACTGCAATACATTAGTATTGCAGTATATTGTACCAGTGATCCTAAGGGGATTGATTAATAAAATGTGTAGAAGAATTATAAGAATGGGGGGAGGAAACCTCCAGCTCACCAGTCCAACGCCTGACACCTCTGCCTCGCTCGGATCTCCGCAACGGTCCACGGCAAACAATAGAAGTGTGAAGAAAGTTGATCCAGCGCTGCAGGTATGTGGTTAAAAAGGAACGTATTCCCAATTTTATTGTATCAAAAGATTACAAATTCGATGTCAGGTGCATATGGGCATCAAGGCAGTAGTAGGTGGATATTAAGCCATGACTAAGAGCACTTGCCGTGCTTGAAACGCGTAGGCGCTTAATATCCACCTACTACTGCCTTGATGCCCATATGCACCTGACATCGAATTTTTAATCTTTTGATACAATAAAATTGGGAATACGTTCCTTTTTAACCACATACCTGCAGCGCTGGATCAACTTTCTTCACACTTCTAGAAGAATTATAGTTATTAGTAGTGAGATTATTTTTTTTTAAACTTAAAAAAACAAAACACCTTTTCGAATTTTTCTTCTAAAGTAATGTAAAAAAATGAACAAAATTGGTATTGCTACGTCCGTAAAAGTCAGAACTATTACAATATACCATTATTTAATTTGCACAGTGCACACCTTAAAAAAAATTTAATAATTGAAACCGCCAAAATCGCTGTTTTTTTTTCTTGTCACCTTCGCTCTAAAAAAAAAAATGTAATACAACTTTTGAATCACTTTTTATGTACCAAAAAATGGTATCAATAAAAACTGCAGCTCCTCCCGCAATAAATAAGCCCTCACACCACTCTATTGATGGAAAAATAAAAAAGTTATGGCTCTTGGAAAGTGGGGAGTGAAAATCTAAAATATGAAAGCAAAAAATGGATCAGTCCTGAAAGGGTTAATTCCTTTCTAATGAAAAAACTTTTGACCACATGTGGGGTATTTCCGTACTCGGGAGAAATTGCTTTATAAAAAATGCTTGTTTTTTTTCCTCCTTTATCCCTTGTGAAAATGAGAAAATGCAACATTTTAGTGGAAAAAATTTTGATATTAATTTTCGCGCCCTAATTCTAATAAACTCTGCAAAAGACCCGTGGGGTGTAAATGCTCACTATACCCCTAGAAAAATTCATTGAAGGTTTTTCCAAAATGGGGTCACTTTTGGTGGGTTTCCACTGTTTTGGTCCCTCCAGTGCATTGCAAATGCGACATGGCACCGAAAACCACTCCAGCAAAATCATAAATCCAAATGGCGCTCCTTCCCTTCTGAGCCCTGCTGTGGGTCCAAACAGCAGTTTATTACCACATATGGGGTATTGTCGTAATCGGGAGACATTGCTTTACAAATGTTGGGGTGCATTTTCTTCGTTATTCCTTGTAAATAATAAAAATTTCTATGTTGTTTCAGAAAAAAAGTACATTTTAATTTTTACAGACTAATTCCAATATATTTAGCGAAAAACCTGTGTTGTCAAAATGCTAACTATACCCCTAGATAAATACCTTAAGGGGTCTAGTTTTCGAAATGGGGTCGTTTATGGGGAGTTTCTATCGTTCTGACAGCTCAAAGCTTCTCCAAATGTACAGTGGGGCCTAAAACATTTTCAAGCAAAATATGAGTCCTGAAAGCCTCCGGGTGCTCCCTTCCTTTTGGGCCCTGCCGTGTGTCCAGGCAGCGCATTAGGGCCACAATGTGGGTATTTTTGAAAACAGGAGAAACAGGGTGATAGATTTTGGGATGTGTTTCTTCATTTTCATGTTCGCTTTACAAAGAAATCGGTCTTCAAACGAATACTTTTATGAAAAAAGTGTCATTTTTTTTTTTCACCTGATATACATTAAATTTAGCAAAGAACTGTGGTGTCAAAATACTTAATATACACCTAAATAATTACGTTATAGGGTCTAGTTTTCTAAATGGGGTCGTTTATGGGGAGTTTCTGTCGTTCTGGCAGCTCAAAGCCTCTCCAAATGTACAGTGGGGCCTAAAACATTTTCAAGCAAAATATGAGTCCTGAAAGCCTCCGGGTTCTCCCTTCCTTTTGGGTCCTGCCGTGTGTCCAGGCAGTGCATTAGGGCCACAATGTGGGTATTTTTGAAAACAGGAGAAACAGGGTGATAGATTTTGTGGTGTGTTTCTTCATTCTCACGGTCGCTTTACAAAGAAATTGGTCTTCAAACTGATACTTTTATGAAAAAAAGTGACATTTTTTTTTTTTTCACCTGCTATGTATTCAATTTAGCAAAAAACTGTGGGGTCAAATTACTTACTATACCCCTAGGTAAATACCTTAAGGGTCTAGTTTTCTAAATGGGGTCATTTGTGGTGGTTTCCATCATTCTGAGACCTATGAGCCTCTGAAAACCTGGCTTGGTGCAGGAAAACAAAATGTACTTCAAAATTTATAAAATTATTATTCAATTTGTAAGTCCTCTAAATTGCTGAAAATTTATTTTATTTTTTCAAAAGTGCTGCCAAAATAGAGTAAAGATATAGAAATATATATTTAATAAAAAAAATTGTACAGTATGTGTGTACATATGTGACATATTGCAGTTAAAAATAGGGGAAAATGGTAATTTTTACAAAATTTCTTCCATTTTTCTATTTTTTAATTAATTTCCGCAAATTGTATCAGTCTACTTTTACCACTAAAATAAAGTACAACATGTGAGGAAAAAACAATGTCAGAATTACTTGGATATTCAAAACTTTCTCAGAGTTATTCTCTGATAAAGTCAGACATACCAGATTTGACAAATCTGGCTTGGTCATTAAGGTACAAACATGCCCGGTCATTAAGGGGTTAAAGTAATCTGTCTTTTGTTTATATTGGCTGAGTCTATAAATGTACATTCCTTAGTCAATTCATTTGGCACAATAATTGTAAAAATACCAGTTTTACATGTGGCTGACAAATCTCTTCTCTTTCATAATTTATTCTTGATGAATTTGTCATGGGAAAATAACTTGTGTAACACATTAACACCTCCTAATTTTACCTCTGTCTTATGTCTCTGTATCGCCATACAGTGACAAACATCGGCCATTAGGCACAATGCTAAAAATAAACGTATTCCACATGGTATACATTTTTTTGTAGTGGCCCACTGTACAGTGAAAAAAACTGTAAACCGCCGCAAAGCAACTCATAGGACACTCTTTTGGCCTCTGTCAGTTGGGTAGGGGCCATGTCTCGGCACATATCTCAAACGTGCTCACATAACATAATGTGAACATAGGCTTAGTTAAACAGATGAGAGAATGGTTTACTAACAATGTACCTAATTTTTGTTCATATTATTTTCACTGAACTTGAATTCTGATTTTCTGCTCAGCTGTTATTTCTTATTGACAAAAGGAAACTTCCGTGTATAAGAAATACAGTGTTACAAAACTGCTTTGACATATGATATCAAGGCAATAAAAAGTAATTTCCTCTTCGTCCTACAGCAGCACATACACAGGGGTTAAAGTCAATTGACTGCCAGATAGAAGAGACAGGGTTAATAAGCAGTACAATTAAAACAATCAAACAATCCGCCTTCCCCTATAAATCTCCCAGAGACCAGAATGAAGATGCATTTTATTAGTCTCCTGCTGTGGATAGAAGACAAAGACCTTCAGTGAAACTCCAGGCCCTCTATACAGAGAGTGTTCTCTGTCCCCAAGGCCTAGGACACAGGGTTGAATGCACCATACTCCCCTGATGCTGTATACAGGTGATACCTTTCCCTCAGTGCCAGATTATAGCCATCCTGAAATTCAGTATATGGCTCCTGGACACCTTTGAGATGTATGTATCAAGGTTATGTACCCTCTGACACCTGGGGACCCAAGTTACCGGTGCCTCCTGTCCTACATCGGATGCACCAACATGGCCGCCACTCAAGATTCCTGGTAAGGTATTTCAGTTTGGCCAATGTACTGGTGCTGGTAGTTTGGCGTATGCGCCTCTCTTCTCAAAAATGTCCACTGCGCAGTTGTTTCCCAGTTCCCAGCGTCATGTGCGCATGACTGGGATCTCGTTTCTCTTGAGAACTCTGCGTTAAAAGGTCAGGTTATGCAGATGTGATCCCGTGCAGGATCCTTTGCAGTTTAAATGAGGCTTCATGGTATTATTTCCTCCTCTTTGCAATACCCTGCTTTATTAAATCTGTGCCTCCTTATCTTTCACATGGCCTCCCCTTCTTAAAGCAGGAAGAAGTGAAGGAAGTATAGGCACAACATACTGTATGAAGCAACGGAGTTTGCTCCTTCTGTGTTTCTGATGCTCACAGCTGCTAGAGCACATGGGTTTATTACATTGTCAGCTGTGTAAAACATTTCAGTTAGCTCCAGGCTCCAGGAAAAGAGCAAGAGCGCCCCATCCTGTCCTAGCTGATACATCTAATGATGATGCCAGATCTGAGTATTAATTTTCTTCAAATTCTGATGTCAGAGGATGACTCCCCTGATAATATCCACTTAGTAAAAAATTGGAAAATTCCTGACTTGATTAACTCCTTCTGGCTTTTGAGCGTGACTGTACGTCCAAATTCAAAGTGCTTTCCCGCACACGGGCGTACAGTCACACCCTGTAGATAAAGCGAGCACAGGAGCTGTGTGGGCTTTATCTTAAGCGGCTGTCAGCTGTCATACACAGCTGACATCCCGCTGCAGTGGCAGTTACCGCTGATCGCAGCCAATTAACCACTTTAATGTGGCTGTCAATGGTGTCCGCCGTATTGAAGTGGTTGACAGAGGGAGGGAGCTCCCTCTGTACCCCCCGGGCCCCACCTTGTCACACTGCCAGTCTCCAACTGAGACTGGCAGTGTGCCCAAACGGCAATTTATGAACACATTGGGCACTGAAATGGCATATCTGTGGAAAACAGCAATTTTCAATTTTGCAACATCTATTGTTTACTCATTTTTGCAAAACACTTGTGCGGTCAAAATGCTCACTACACCCCTAGATAAAATCTTTGAGGGATCTAGTTTCCAAAATGGGGTAATTTTTGGGGGGTACCACTGTACTGCTACTATAGCTCAATGAAACATGGTGTCAAAAAACGAATCTTGTAAAATCTCCACTCCAAATACTAAATGGTGCTCTTTCCCTTTAGAGCCTTGCTGTGTGTCCAAATAGCAGTTTATGACCACGTGTGGGGTATTTCCCTACTCTGAAGAAGTTGCTTTACAAATGTTATGGGACCTTTTCTCTTTTATTTGTTGAGAAAGAGAAAAATTTTAAACTAATGCTACGTCTTATTGGAAAATAATGTAATTTTTCATTTTCACTGCCCATTTCTAATAAAATCTATGAGAAACCTGTGGGGTCAAAATGCTCACTACCCCCTTAGATGAATTCCTAAATGGGTGTAGTTTGCCAAATGGAGTCACTTTTGGGGAGTTTCCACTGTACTGGTACCTAAGGGGCTTTGCAAAAGCGACATGGTGCAGAAAAACCAATCCAGGAAAATCTGCTCTCCAAAATCCAAATGGCGCTCCTTCCCTTCTGAACCCTGATGTGTATTCATACAGTGGTTTATTAACACATATGGGGTATTTACGCACTCTGGAGAAGTTGCTTTACAAATGTTATTGTGCTTTTTCTCCTTTATTTGATGAGAAAATGAAACATGTTGACCTAAATCTACGTCTTAGTGGAAAAAAAATGAAATTTTTCATGTTTACTCCCCAATTCTAATGAAATCTATGAAACACCTGGGGGTCAAAATGCTCACTACACCCCTAGTTCAATTCCTCTAGGGGTGTAGTTTCCCAAATGGAGTCACTTTTGGGGGGTTTCCACTGTACTGGTACCTTAGGAGCTTTACAAATGTGACATGGTGCAGAGAAATCAATCCAGCAAAATCTGTACTCCAAAAGCTAAATGGCGTGCCTTCCCTTCTGAGTCCTGCCGCTTGCCCAAACAGCAGTTTATGACCACAAGTTGGGTATTTCCGTACTCTGGAGAAGTTGGTTTACAAATGTTGGGGTGCTTTTCCTCATTTATTTGTTGAAAAAATTTAAAATTCTGAGGTAAAGCTACATCTTATTGGAAAATAATGTAATTTTTCATTTTCACTGCCCAATTCTAATGAAATCTATGAAATACCTGTGTGGTCAAAATGCTCACTACACCCCTAGATGAATTCCTCTAGGGGTGTAGTTTCCCAAATGGGGTCACTTTTGGGGGGTTTCCTTTGTTTTTGCACCACAAGACCTCTTCTAACCTGGCATGGTGCCTGAAATATAATTTAAGAAAAGGAAGGCCAAAAAATCCACTAGGTGCTCCTTTGCTTCTGGGGCCTTTGTTTCAGGCCCGTAGCAAACTAGGGCCACATGTGGGTTATTTATAAAAACTGCAGAATCAGAGCAATAAATATTCAGTTGTGTTTCTCTGGTAAAAAAAACCTTCAGTATTACAGGAAAAATGTATTCAAATGGAATTTCTGCAAAAAAAAAAATGAAATGTGCAAATTTCCCTTCCACTTTGCTTTAATTCCTGAGAAACGCATAAAGGGTTAAACTTTCTAAATGCTGTTTTGAATACTTTAAGGGGTGCAGTTTTTAAAATGAGGTGATTTGTGGGGGTTCCTAATATATAAGACCCTCAAAGCTACTTCAGATCTGAACTGTTCCCTAAAGAAATAGCCTTTTGAAATTTTCTTGAAAATGTGAGAAATTGATGCTAAAATTATAAGCCTTGTACTGTCCTAGAAAATAAAAGGATGTTCAAAATGTATGCAAACATAAAGTAGACATATGGGAAATGTTAACTAGTCATTATTTTGTGTGGTATAACTATCTGTGTTACAAGCAGATACATTTGAAATTAGAAAAATGCATAATTTTGCAAATTTTCTCAAAATTTTGGTGTTGTTCACAAAAAATAACATAAAGTACAATATGTCACGAGAAAACAATCACAGAATTGCTTGGATAGGTAAAAGCATTCCGGAGTTATTACCACATAAACTGACACATGTCAGTTTTAAAAAGTGAGGCTGTGTCATTTGGTCCAAAAGTGGCTGCGTCCTTAACCCCTTAATACTGAAGGTGTTTTAAACCTTAGTGACCAGAGCAATTTTCGCAGTTTTGCTATCCACAGATGTAACGCAGTATAACTCTGTATGTGTTTTATGTATCTATGTGAGTTTTCTTGGGACATGTAGTGCTTCCTTTTTGTGGTATATATGTATATGTAACATTTTTGTTACTTTTTTATAGCCATGGAAAGACAGAAAAAAAAGAAACATTTTGATTTTTCATCATTTAAAATGTAACAGTTTGAAATTAAAAGTAATTGTATCATACAAATGTATTGAGATATATTTTTTAATGTATCCTGATCATAAGGACACCTCACTTGGAGGTGTAGTTTTTTTTTTTTGACCAGAAATATAGTATAAAACACAAGTGCCCCTTTTTTCAATTGCGCACTAAAATGTCTTAATTTAGTTTTTTACACCATGGTATTAATGTATGGGTAATGGACTTGAAGTCCAATAAATAATGGTAAAAAAACCATTGTGTTCTACAAACTAGACAATTTAGACACTCTAAAGTCTAGCGGTTCAATTTCTGTTTTAACCCTTCACACTTTTTACAGAATTTGTCCAAACTTGGGCCAAAAAAATGTAAATTGCATTTTTTTTTACAAAAGTGGCACTTTCTTAAGCCATTTCGAAACACCATATGACATATTGGTAAAAGTGACACATTTCCACATTCTGCTATTTCTCCCGTGTACGGCGATACCAAATATGTGTGTCTAATCTATTATATGGACCCGTTATAGGGCATATCATAGAAGGCGTCCATTTTGGCTTTTTACGCCAGAGCTGATTTTAGGGAACCACGCTATATTTGCCATGGTACTGCAGGTCATTTTGACAAGTATAAATGTCCTGCTAATATTCATCTAGGGGTATAGTGAGTATTTGTAATAGGTGGAAAGAAAAAAAAGTTTTTTTCCAGAAAATACAGTATTGCTGCATTTTTACAGTGAAACATTATCCAATAAGCAACCCTCCCTTTTGGTTCTCCCTACAAAAACAGTGTGAAAGTAAATTAGTTAATAATGTGGGTAATATCACGGTCTTTGCCGTCATAAATTCTAAAGGCAGATGTGTAGCTTGTACTGCTCTCACAGAGCTTGTAGATTTTAACCCCATATTTTGCTCTCTTTGAGGGGATGTACTGGCGGAATGAGAGCCTGCCTTTGTAACTCATCAGCGATTCATCCACCGCTAGGTTTTTTTCGGGGTTGTACACCGGCATAATGACTCCTCCTAAATTTTTATCAGGGGCCTTATTTTATACAGGCGGTCACGGTCTGGATCACTACGATGGGGGGGGGGGGCTGGTGATTGTCGTTAAAATTAAGGAAGCGCATTAGCACTTCATATCTGCGTCTGGTCATAATGGCTGGAAAACAGGTAGGGCTTGTTGCCCAATATGACCGGATTGAGGGCTTTTTCACTAACCCCATGTTGAGGATGAGCCCCAACATTTTTTTTAAGTTCGCCAGTATTTGTGGGGTGCCACTGCTTTGCATAGGAGGATGTTGGCTTTTCAGCAAATAATTGGCGAGCATACAGATTGGTTTGGTTAACAACCAGCTCCAATAATTCATCTGTAATGAATATGTAAAAAAAATCGAGGGCTGTAAAATTTTCCACGTTAATATTGTGTGGCAATAAATTCTGGGATATTAGGGGAAAATGACTCTGTGGGTACCCACTCAATATATTCTGGGGGAATAGAGTGGGCCGTGTTTTGTGGTACTTCTGCGACATGCCCTGTGCTTGTGGACTCTGCAGCGACACTTGCATTTGCAGAAAGCGTATCACTGTCGTCGCTATCACTGGTAGACAACATTTCTACCTCGGACACGGTTTCTGTATCGCTTTCATCAGAGTCAGAAATTAACATGGCGTATGCCTCTTCGACCGTGAACCTTCTATGGGCCATAGTAATTATACACACAACAAAGACTGTAACCAGATGCCGACAAATGTATTATTTTTTCGTAACTTTTTTTTTCACAGACAAAAATTCACGGACATCACAAAAGCACGCTTCACAAAAAACTGATGTCGAACAAACACGTATACTATAAAACTTTTTTTTTACTTTTTTTTTTTTTTTTTTACTTTATTTTATTTTTTTACACAAAAAAATACACAGACGTCACACACATATGCTACACAAAAACCCTAGGCTAACCCTAGACTAAACTTAGGCTAACCCTAGACTAAACCTAGGCTAACTCTAGACTAATTCTTGAATAGAACCTAGAATATAACCTAGAATAGAACCTAGAATAACCCTAAGGATAACCCTAGCCTAGCCTAGGTATACAATTGAAGTTTATATAAAGTTCATATATTAGATTTTTAGTAATTTTGTGTCTTCAGTGTCACTGTAATATTCTCTCTCCGTCTCTTCTCATACAAAGTAACAAGTGTGAGGAGAGACAGAGAGACAGGGAGGAGAAACACATTGTTTACATTTTGTGATCACTGTGAATGGTTCTCACAGTGATCACATAAACGGAGACCACTGTTATTGGTCTCCGATCATCACTCTGAAGCCAAGGCTGTTGCTAACAGCCTTGGCTTCAGAGGCAGATTATGCAATCCCCGCGAAATGAGCTCCGATGCGGCCCTCTCCCTCGCAAATCACTCATATGCGGCATTTGCTATTGAGTACCGTATCTGAGGGGTTAAATATGATCGGAGACCACTGCTAGTGGTCTCCGATCGTTGCCCTGAAGCCCGAGGCTATTACTAACAGCACGGGCTTCAGCAGCACCCCGCACAATGCAGGGAAAGTTCTTCTGAAGTGCCGACGTGAAAAGCCAAAACTTCAGAAGAACTACCCTAAACGACCGACGCAAAAACACTATACGCCAGCTGTTAAGGGGTTAAGGCTGTAAAAAAACAACAACAAAAACAAGTTTTTTTACTTTATTGTTTTGATGGACAAATCCTTTCCATTCCATCCGGAGTTCTCTGACTTGTTTAAAAGATTGGGGCAAACCAGAGGAAAGAATAATTTCTACCCGCTTCTTTTTTTCCTATCATCCCTCCTGGGTACTGAACTGGAAGGCATGCTGAAATATTAAATGAAGACAAAAGCATGTTTTTCTCTTCTTCTCCCAGGAGATCAAATTGAGATCCAGTCGTGGCTAAAGGAAAAGATTACCTAGGACATGGCACAATTTCTAACAAAAGGCAGAATAGTTCCAGATACAACAGAAATCAAAACTTCAAGACCAAGAAGTCCTCTGACCAGAAATGTCAAGGCCAATGAGGCCAGGCTACTGGATCCACCTGTAGGGGGCAGACTCCAGATCTTTGCAGCTCAGTGGTCCAAAACATCATTAGAAGCCTGGGTTCCCTCGACTATCCAGTGGGGGTATGCCCTGGAGTTAAAAACACGTCCACACGATTGGTTCCTGTTAAATGAAAACACAAACTCCATGATCCTTTAACTCTTACAGGAATTTATAAAAAAAAAAAAAAAGGGCTTTGGATGAAGTTCTACCACTAAGAAGAGGCTAGGGAGTGTACTCTCCTATACTCACTGTTCCCAAAGCGGGAAGATGGCGGTTGGTCATAGGTTTGACATATTTGTACAAGTTTGTCAAGCGGAAATTCAGGATGGTAAACATCCAATCGGTGATCAACATCCTTCAGTCCAACGATATGATGGCTACTACAGTATCAACCTCATGAATATGCACCTACGTATTCCAGTCCTCGAGGTTCACAAGAAGTTCTTACACATTACAGTTCTTATTCAGGGTCAAATTTTTAATTTCCAATTTTCCTACCTACCCTTCAGGATTGCCTCTTTCCCCAGGGCATTTACCAAGGTGGTTCAGGTATTGTAACGGCGATGGTCGCGGACAGCCGCCTTCTCTCCCCTCCCGGTGGCCGCGACCACAGACCTCTGAATTCCAGCCGGCGTCTACCTCCCCGGAGACATCAGCACACGTGGCCGTACTGCTCTGTAGTGTCCTCTAGGGTGCGCGCGTGCTCGCCCCGGCCTTAAAGGGCCAGCGCGAGCACATGTAAAAGTTCCCTAACCAATCCCCAGATCACACTGGACTATAAAAAGGGCTCTGCCCTTCCACTCCTTACCTGAGCGTTGTTGTTATCTACCCATGTTTGTATAGCAAATGCTCCCTTAGTTTTATCCTGTTCCCAGTGTTCCCATATTCTGCTTCCCGTATCCTGTATCCTGTAACTGTGTTTGTTCCTGAGCTGAAGTCTAGTATTGGAGTCATGTTGTGTCATCTTTGACGTTCAGGGTCATCTGCCATGTCCAGCGTAATCTGCTACGTCCAGCTTCATCTGCCATGCCAAGCATCATCTGCCACGCCAAGCATCATCTGTGCCTTGAATCATCTGTGTCAAAGCGTCTGTTACACATCGTGCTTGTCTGGATTCTTACAGGTACTCTTGTGTTAGGACTTTTGCATAGACTGTTGAGTGGCCAGCTGCCACTCTACTATGGCGGAGCAGCCTACTGGGTCCACATACCCCAGTATCGTGACCGGTATTATCAGCAGCGACCAGAACTAAAAGTATTTTGGCGAACCTATACATAGAGGAATTGCTCCTCAGCGCCCCTTCTCAAGGAAGTTCTTCAGGATCAACTTCTTACCATGCTGCAGATGCTTCAATGTCATGGGTTCCTGATCAATTAAAAATAAATCCCACCTTCTTCCACCATCTCGGCTGAAATGTCTTGGGTTTATTATAGATACTCAACAGATAAAGTTGTCCCTGACTGAGGACAGGACCAGAGCACCAAAGAAGCCATTAGGAACATCCTCATACTTTCTCTTTATTCTGTTCGTTTTGAAATGAGTCTTGAGTCCACTGAACTCATCTATCAAGGCAGTCTTATGGGCCAAAGCCCACATCAGACACATCCAGTCAAATATCGTAAGGCTTTGAAACAGAAAACCCCAATCTCTGGATTTCATTATGCTGATCTCGGCCAAGTTAGATCTCAAGTGGTGTTTGTATTCTCATCGTCTCTCCAGGGGACAGTCCCTCGTGGCTTTCCATCCCATAGCCCTCACTACCCTCACTATGGATGTCTCCGGTTAGGGCTTGGGTGCCCATGTAGGGGCACACTGGCTACAAAAGAAATGGTGCAGATTAGAAATGTCCTTATTCTCCACCCTTAAAGGGAACCTGTCACCAGCATTTCACCTATTGAACTTTACTTATCCCTCACTGGCCGCTGTTATCCAAAGTTCATTGCCGTTATCCCCTCTCCTAAACTCCTTCTCCGACTGTAAATAACGGCCTGCAAACATTTTGCGCCTCTTATCGTAATAATCCGGTGTCCCTTTGTGCGCACACACCAGAAGAGGACATCAATGCACAAGCGCGGGATTTTGTGTTCTGGGGTATGGCAAAGAGCTGTCAATCAAAAGTAAGGAGGCGGGGTAAACTCGGAAAGACTTGAGGAATGAAGATGTGACTTTTCAAATGAAGATCTGACTCTTTTCAAATGAAGATCTGACTCTTTTCTGCTCATTAGCATACGGTGTGGGAACACTAAAAAACTGAATACTAAAGCTACAGAGCTGACAAAGAAGTAAATGATAGGTTATATAGAAATGATTTTTCACCCACTACCACCAGGTAGTGCTGGTTTAATAGGTGAAATGCTGGTGACAGGTTCCCTTTAAAGAAATGAGAGCGGTCAAGTTAGCCCTGTTTAATTTCCAGCAACTCCTACACTAGCAGCCGGCCAATATCCAGTCTGACAATCTTCCAACTGTGTTTTATCTGAAAAAACACAGGGGTACCAGAAATGCTTCTATGACATAGGAATGCGGTCAAGTCATGGAATGGGAATAAAACAATCTCCTCTATATTTCAGCCATACACATGAGTGGTGACTTCAGCACCAGATAGAATTGCTTAAGCAGATATTCCTTATGTCTGGGGGAGTGGAACCTAAGTCAGAAGGTATTTCTATAGATCACATCCAGAATAGGAAATCCTCAGCTGGATGTCATGGCATCCAGCTCCAACATCAAGACCATCAACTTTTGCTCTGTTTAAAGAAGGACCATCATGTAGCCATAGATGGCCTATCCATATTATGGGAGAGGACCTTTATTTATATGTATCCTCCATTAATTCCTCGAGTCCTGATGAAGATACGGGATGAAAGGAAGCCATCGTTTCCCATTGGCCCTGAAGGGCATGATTTTCACTCATTTATCAAGAGGAAGATCATGGAAACTACTATTGCACAAGAATATAATGTTCCAACAAGGGTTCTTGTATCTCAATCTCGGATACCTGCTCCTGACAGCTTGAAGGCTGAGCGGAGCTCCTTAAAATCCAAGATCCTTTCTGAAGAGGTGCCTCTGGGAAACCAAGTACCTCAAGTCTATTCCCGCATCTGGAATATATTCTTATCCAGGGGTTTCCAGAGAAAGATACCTCTTTGATGTGACTTCCCTTCAGTTTTTACAAGAAGGGCCTCAAACCTTACATGCTTCAAAGTTTATATAACAGCATATAATGCCTTCTCTGAAGAAACGTTTACTCGTCAACCCTTGGTGTCCAGATTCTTCAAGGGAATCAATAGACGGTGACCTATATTCCATAGACCCATACCATCGAGGGACCTTTCTATTGCCTTGAGTCACCTATGTAATCTTCCCTTTGAATCAATTGAGGAAGGCTCTCTGAAGTAACTTTCATTTAAGACTATTTTCTAATGACCATAACATCGGCCAGAAGAACTGGTGAAATGCAAGCCTTAGATCCCATACCTGAGATTTATTCCTGATGCTGTCGTCCTGAGACTCATGCCAGGGTTCCTTCCAAAGATTCCTTCTGTCTCAAACATAAATCAGGGAATAGTCCTTTTGAGTCAAGAGCTATCCTCAAACCTGAATCTACTTCATGTAAAAAGAGCAATCCTGGCATATCTTCAGCACTCTCAACCCTTCAGGAGTTCCGAGGTATTATTCCTTCAATTTCACGGGCCCAATAAAGAGAATAGAACTAGCCAGTCAAGTCTTGCCAGGTGGATTAGAGATTTTCTCAAAAAGTACTATAAATATAGGAGATCAATATTCCCCACTGTCACAGTGCCGGGTGTGGACCAACTAGGCCATACCGTGAAGCTGGATAGCAGCTGGCCAAACAGGTACAATACAAAGTCTATAGTCCAGAAAGGGTACCTGAGGCAATGTAAACAGTAGTGGTGATTCAGGCTAAAGATGAGGCTCCGGTAGTAGACAGGCACCCGGCGGGGTCTGACACAATAGATGCAGCGGAAGACACAACTCGACTCCAACTCTGGACAGCACAGAGGCACGGAAGCATGGGATACAGGGTACAGGCAGCAGGAACGGGTAACACTGAAAACTGGAAAACACTAGGAGACCATTTGCAAGACAAACTTAAGGTACACAACAACACTCAGGCAATGATCAAGAGGGCAGAGCCCTTTTTATAGTCCAGCAGCATTCTGGGCTAATTGCAGATTTTCTCCAATTATGCGCGCACTGGCCCTTTAAGGCCGTGCACGCGCAGGCGCGCGTGCCCTGTGTGAGAAAGTCTCTGAACCAGGAAGTGATTGCCGGTGTCTCTCAGGAGAGAGATGACGCCGAGAACTCACACGTCCATGGCCGCGGCCGTCAGAAGGTAAGTTGGAACGACCGGCTGCGGCCATAGACGTTACACCCACTTAATATCAGGGCACATTCAATCAGATCCATCACAGCCTCTTTAAATTCAAATCTCTCTCTGGATCAAATCTCTAAGGGCTTCTTCACATCAGCGTTGGCTTTCCGTTCAGTGGTTCCGTCGGAGGTTTCCGTTGTGGAATCCCTCAACGGAAAGTCAAACGGAAACCTTAGCTTCCGTTTGCATCACCATTGATACCAATGGTGACGGAAACATTGCTAATGGTTTCCGTTTGTCACCGTTCCGGCGGGTTTCCATTTTTTCGACCGAATCAATAGCGCAGTCGACTGCGCTATTGATTCCGTCGAAAAACCGGAAACATGCTGGAACAGTGACAAACGGAAACCATTAGCAATATTTCCGTCACCATTGATATCAATGGTGATGCAAACGGAAGCCTCCGGCGGAACCCCTCAGCGGAAAGCCAATGCTGATGTGAACCGGCCCTAAGGCAGCAACATGGCCATCACAATCCAACTTCTTGAACCACTACCGGCTGGATGTCCATTTTGTAGTGGGTTCGGCCTTTGGCGAACGAGTGCTTAAAGCTGCTACTACGTCTTTCCTCCCTTGATACACTGCTTTATAAGTCCCCTGTGTATGTGCTGCCGTGGGATGAACAGGAATTTGAAAATTTGTACAAATGAAGAGATACCCCTTTTCTCCTAGAAAAATGTTATTCAAATGATAACATGAATGTAGATTAGTTATACAATTCAGTAAGCCAATAGCACTCTGAATGTGCCCCAATTATTTTATCTAGTCTGCCAAAATATGCTTATTGGGGGAAAGTTAACAACGTTCCTTCGAAAGTTTTCTGATGTAGAAAATTGAGATTTTTGGGCTGTTCCCCCAGCTTTCGCCACTTTTAACAAAAGTAGGCAGAGCTTAGAAGAAGGGGCCCATGTACTTTCATTTATGCCGGAAACTAGCTGAAATTATAACGGAAAACTACGCCAGCTAGGATTTAATTCAGTGGTGCATAAAAGGGAGGAGTGTGTCGCATCTTACTCTAGAAATGCTTTTTATTAGAACTGGTGCAGTCTTAACCCCTTAACGACGAGCGATAGATATATCCATCGCAAGTAGGTGTTAGCTCCCGCATAGCAACTGCCAGTGTACCACACACGATCAGCGGCAGGAGCACGGCTGTTATATCCCGGTCCAGATTATGCAAACGGACATGTGTGACCCAAGGGCACATCAAGATCACGCCAGGATCAGCTACTACAGGCTGTAAACTCTATAATCACTTGTTTGGATCTTCCTACAGTACCTCCTCTGGCTGCTTTCGCTGTTCCACCACCTGCTATCCCTCCTGCCTGTCCTGGGTCTACAATTTCATTGTCTCTACCTCCTCGATATGACGGGCATCCTAAGACCTCTAGAGGCTTTATCAATCAGTGTACAATCCACTTCAAGTTACATGCCCATCTCTTCCCCTCTGATGAGGCCAAGGTTGCTTTTATTATTTCTCTCCTTGCTGGCATAGCCCTGGCATGGGCGAACCGCTCTTGGAACGACAGGGCCCGGAATTCTCTGATTTACCACTGTTTCTTTAGAAATTCCATACAGTATTCGAGGAACCGGGTGGAACATCATCTGCAGCTGTCTCACTGCTGACCCTCAATCAAGGGAAGTCAACTGTTGCGGATTATCCCATCTTCTTCTGTAAGCTGGCAGTGGAGCCTGCTTGGAATAATGTGGCTCTAGTGGCAATTTCCTGCAAGGCCCCTCATATTAAGGATGAACTGGCTATTCGAGAGCTTCCTGCTTGCTACCTTGGATGCCCTAATACTTCTGGAAACCCGGATAGATATGATGATCCAGGAGCGCGCTCTGGAAGTTCGTCGGGAGGAAAAGTCTTGTCGACTGGCGCCAAAATGTCAAAGACCTCCACTACCCTGTTCTGCTGCACCTCTGGAGTAGCCTATGGAGATAGACAGGAACGGCAATGCAGACGATCGACTGGGTTATGTCTGTACTGTGGCCACAAGGGACATTTCGTGTACCAATGCCCTCAAAGCCAGGAACTCCAGCACCTAGGCTTGATTGGAGGGACAATACTAGGTGAATCTCCCTCGACCAATAAATTCTCTGCAAGAATTTCTATTCCTATGTCATCACAGGTGAAGGATCACACCTGGACATCCTGATCTACTCACCTTATCTGACGATGCATCCGAAGCATATACGTCAAGGTTTGTTGCGGTTAAGGGGCAATAGCCTATACACAAAACTCGA
Source organism: Rhinoderma darwinii (assembly GCF_050947455.1). Taxonomy (NCBI): domain Eukaryota; kingdom Metazoa; phylum Chordata; class Amphibia; order Anura; family Rhinodermatidae; genus Rhinoderma; species Rhinoderma darwinii. The sequence goes on along the minus strand of NC_134690.1, from coordinate 132,022,376 downwards.
GAAGTGGGTATTTGAAAGGAAATCCTTGCCCTTCTTGGGTTATATTATTTCTGATTGTGGTCTTCAAATGGATCCGGAAAAGGTGAAGTCCGTCTTGGAGTGGCCACGCCCTTTATACCTCCGAGCTATACAGAGATTTCATGTGTTTGCCAGTTTTTACCGACAATTCATACCAAATTTCTCATCCCTTACTGCCCCCATCTCAGCTCTTACCAAGAAGGGGGTAAATGCTAAAGACTGGACCCCATGAGGCAGAGTTGGCATTCTCCAACCTCAAGACCCTCTTCACTTCTGCCTCTGTTATTCATCATGTGACTCGATAGTTTTCCTCGGAGGTTGATGCCTCTTCCATCGATGCAGGAGCAGTCTTTTTTCAGAGGAATTCCAAGGGGAAAGCACTATCGAGTGGATTATTCTCCAAACTCTTTTTGGGGGACCATGCTGCCTAGGGGTGTTTTGGACTATGTTTCCTCCTGTACTAACTGAGACAAATAAATCTACACATTACAAACCTTCTGGTCTGCTGCACTTCTGCCTGTGCCTGATGCCCCCCTGGCAGCACATTGCTACGGACTTTATTACAAACCTACCTCCTTTTGCTGGATGTATTACTGTCTGGGTAGTAGTGCACCGTTTCTCCAAAATGGCACATTCCTTCCTGTAACTGGCCTTCCCTCAGCTCCTCATCTGTTAATCCAGCAGATTTTTCATCTAAACGGACTACCCCTCCATATTGTGTCTAACCATGGTGTACAGTTCACGTCCAAATTCTGGAGAGCCATGTGTAAGCTTGCTAGATGTAAAGCTGGATTTATCTTCTGCCTATCATCCACAGTCTAATGGTCAAGTGGAAAGGACCAATCAAATATTAGAGAATTATCTTCGTCATTTTGTTTCGCTTCAACATGACAACTGGGTACAGCTTCTGCCTTGGGCGGAATTTTAATAATCACACAAGTGAGTCTACTCCTACTTCTCCATTCCTCATCGTGTACAGTCAGCATCCATGAGTTCCTCTTCCTGTGCCAGCTATGACTCAAGTACCTGTAGTCAATTCTCCCGTTGGGTCTTTCCTTCACATGTAGCAGCAAATCAAGTCCGTGATTCTTCTGGCAGTTGATCGCATAAAAAAGTATGCCAATAGGAAAAGAAGTGTTCCTCCACAGTTTTCCCTCAGATTCAAGGTCTGGCTGTTTTATAAAGACATTCGTCTTAAGATCCCGTCTCGCAAATTCGCTCCCAAGTCCCTCAGCCACTTGGAGGTCTTGCAAGAAATAAACCCTGTATCCTGTAAGCTTCGGTGGCCTCCTACTCTCAGGATTCCCAACTCGTTCCATGTGTCCCTCCTAAAACCTGTGGTCCTGAACCACTACAATAAATCTCCTGGTTCTATAGTTGCTTAGTTATCCCAGCGGTTCTTCTGACATCTTTTAGGTGAAGGAGATCCTGGACTATAAGAGGGTAAGAGGAAAGACATTCTATCTGGTGGACTGGGTTTTGGTCCTGAGGAGAGGTCTTGGTAGCCAGAAGAGAACTTTGATGCCCCCACTCCCATCAAGAAGTTCCTCTTACACTCTTGACCTAAGAAGAGGGGAAAAGGGGGAGTACTGTTGTGCCCGCGGTCGCTGACCACCAGCACTTCCTACTTACCATCGGCAGCAGCAAGTTGACTAATGGCCCATTCACATCAGCATTGTCTTTCCGTTCTTCTGTACCATTCAACATTTCCGTCAGAGGAACAGATGAACGGAAAGGCAAACGTAAACTATCGCTTCTGTTTGTATTACTATTGATTTAAATGGTATTATTTTTCTTTCAGTTGGTTTCAGTTTGTCTCCGCTTCGCTAGGTTTCCATTTTTTTCACGGAAACAATAGCGTAGGCGACTATGCTACTGTTTCTTTGAAAAAAGGAAACCTAGTGGAATGGAGGCAAACTGAAAAAAAAAAAAAAAAGCATTGAAATCAATGCTAATGCAAACAGAAGTGATAGTTTCCGTTTGGTTTTCCATTCATCAGTACCTCTGGCGGAAAGGTTGAATGGAACAGATGAACAGAAAGGCAACGCTGATGTGAATGGGCCCTAACTGCTACCCACATAATTACATGTATTTGATCACTAAAAACTAGAATTGCAGTTACAGGGTTTGTTGTTTTGACTCCACCCTGCCTATCTTCCATAAAAAAAAGTGCCCATGCTTATAGTATTTTTTCACAAAAAGTAATTTGTATTTGGTTCTTACTTTTCAGACATACAGTATTAAACCATTTATTTGTGTTAAAATTTGACTCAATAGTTGTCTGAATCTACCATTTTGGACAATCTAATTTCTTAATCCATTTTGGTTCTAAAGAAATATAATTTGCCCTTGACTGGAAAGCTTATATATAGTTGGCAATGGCCATTAGAATCCAACTGGCCAGATCCCCTTTTTCCCAGAGATATGCTAGTCATTGGAATTCATATGTGTCACAATTTCCTTCCTTGGTCACCTGAATGCTAATGTCAAGCAAGAATAGAAAACAATGTCTGCTTTCTATCAAAAACAGTGCCACAACTGTCTATGGTATTGTTTGGTATTGGAGATCAGCCCTATTCACTTCAATACAGCTGACTTCAAAATCAGGCACAACCCATTGACAGGTGTGGCAATGTTTTTAAATGAAAGCAGTCATGTTTTTCTAATCATGGACAACCTCTTTAATCTGTCATGATCTATTTTGTAGTGGATCTTGACAGACCGCATCCACTTATATTGGATCTCTCCTATTATTTTTACTGAACAGAATAACACAGCATGCATGCCACACTATAAGGTGGCAAATAGCAACAGAAACCTGAGAGAAAAAAACTAACATGAGTATGACCAGAGCCTTAGGAGACATGAAATATTGCCAAAGAAAGCTCAATCCTACATAATTATACAAATATTTCATTCAGGTTGGAAAGCTACTGCAGGAGACTTAAGTGGTTACTAGTAGTAGTTTCAAACATAGACCAAGATAGTAATGAAAGAGGTAAAATGGCTGTAGACAACAATATGGTTAGTTTCTTGAGTAAGGACTTACCAGAGGTGCCATACATTTTTAGTGTAGTTCTTAATGTCCTGAACCATGGTTTATAGCAGTACCTAGTCTTTAGGGATCATCAATTAGTGAAGACACAGTGTCACCTTTAGCACCTAGGTCTGTGCAAACATCAAAAGATGGTCAAATGGACAACTCGTCATCCAGACTGAGGAATCAGTGGCGAGGAATCACCTGTAGAAAAGCACAAAACACATAAAAAAAATTGTAACACATTCAAAAAGCAAAATAATTCTTATACTTACCTTTCTTGGGTCGAGCGCTGGAGCCGCAATTTCAACAAACTGGGCCCTGTATCTAAGCCTATCATCAGTGGCAGATTAAGTAGACCATAGGCCATGGGCTGTTACCCAAACTTGGGCCCCTCTTCTCCACTGTCACCCTGCCGCGCCGTAACTATTGCTAACACTACCTTTTTGCACAGTTACGATTCCCCTTTCACAGGGCTGTGTCCCTTCATACTGACAAGGGGAATGGTAATGTAATGGTGGGGGTAGGGAAACAGACAAGTTAGCCCTAATCTACCCGCCACTCAGTCCCTGCCTACTTGCAACGACCCGCCCTAGGCGACGGGGTACAACTGGGCGACGGTCCCTACGCTCAGTAAGTGCACGACAGACAAACAGACAAGGGTACACAAAGCTAAGGGAAATGGGGCAGTTGCCCATGGCAACACCGTGAGCAACAAGAGTGGTGAACGAGCTGAGTCAAACCAGGAGTGTACGAGGTACCAAACGGTGAGCAGGAGAGTAGTGAACAAGCCGAGTCAAACCAGGAGTGTACGAGGTACCAAAACGCAGAGCAGGAGAGTAGTCAGTAAGCCAGGGTCAGTATGAAGCAGGGTCAAATAGTTCAGAAGCTGCAGCAGGGCCAGGAAACCACACAAGAAGAATCACAAGCAAGGAGGAACAGGAAAGGCAGGTATAAATAGACAGAGGGCGGGAGCTAGCTACGTCTGGCCAGGCTGTGATAGGCTCTCCCACTCCTAAGCCTGCCATCCTGAGTGGTGGAAGATGGAGTCAGTCTCACAGACACAGAAGCAGGTGCAGACTGATTACCTATGGGCGTATACACAGAAGCTGTGCCTGGCAGATCCTTTACAGTACCCCCCCTTTTATGAGGGGCCACCGGACCCTTTCTAGGTGGACCTGGTTTATTGGGGAAACGAAGGTGGAACTTCCTGACCAATACCCCAGGGTGAACATCCCGGACGAGTACCCAAGTCCTCTCCTCAGGCCCGTATCCTCTCCAATGGACCAGGTACTGGAGGGAGCCTTGGACCATCTTGCTGTCCACAATCTTGGCCACCTCGAATTCCACCCCCTCAGGGGTGAGAACGGGGACAGGAGGTTTCCTCGAGGGAGCCAAGGACAGGGAGCAGCGTTTAAGGAGGGAGGCATGAAACACGTCGTGTATTCGAAAAGATGCGGGCAACTCCAGTCGGAAGGAGACAGGATTGAGGACTTCAATGACCTTATACGGCCCTATAAACCGGGGAGCAAACTTCTTGGAGGGGACTTTAAGGCGCAAGTTCTTAGACGATAACCACACCATATCCCCGACCATAAACAAGGGGTTAGCAGAACGTCTTCTATCTGCCTGAGTTTTTTGTATACTCTGGGACGCCTCTAGGTTCTTCTGAACCTGGGCCCGGACTGGGCCCGACCTCTACCTCGGGATTGTTGGAACTACCAGGTGAAACGGAGGAGAACCGTGGATTAAACCCAAAATTATAGAAAAAGGGGGAGACCCCTGACGAGTTACTGACCCGGTTATTAAGGGAAAATTCGGCGAGGGGAATGAATGAGACCCAATCATATTGACAGTCAGAGATAAAACACCTTAAATTTTGTTCTAGAGACTGCTTAGTCCTGTCGGTTTGGCCATTGGTTTCAGGATGGAAGGCAGAGGAGAAGGACAGATCAATCTCCAACTTTTTACAGAAGGCTCTCCAAAACAATGAAACAAATTGTACCCCTCTGTCCGAAACAATATTGACAGGGACCCCATGGAAACGCAGGATGTGTTTGACAAACAAGGTAGCTAACGTCTTATCATTGGGTAGTTTCTTGAGGGGCACAAAGTGGCACATCTAACTGAAGCGGTCTACTACAACCCACACCACCGACTTCCCTTGAGATGGAGGCAAATCGGTGATAAAATCCATGGAGATATGGGTCCAAGCTCTCTGGAGAATGGGCAAAGAACGTAGGAAGCCCGCTGGTCGGGACCTGGGAGTCTTGGACCTAGCACAAACCTCACAAGCGGTGACATAGGCCTTAACGTCTTTAGGCAACCCAGGCCACCAATAGTTTCTGGCAATGAGGTGCTTGGTACCCAGGATGCCTGGATGACCAGATAGTGCGGAGTCATGATTTTCCCTAAGTACCCTTAGCCGGAATTGCTGGGGAACAAACAGCTTGTTTTCAGGAAGGTTCCCGGGAGCTGAACCTTGATCAGCCGCAATTTCAGAGACTAAATCAGAATCAATAGAAGAAATTATTATACCTGGAGGCAAAATACAAGCAGGATCTTCCTCCGAAGGAGGGCTGGCCATGAAGCTACGCGACAGTGCATCAGCCTTAATATTTTTAGACCCAGCCCTATAGGTAACCAAAAAGTTGAATCTGGTAAAAAATAGCGCCCATCGAGCTCGTCTCGAGTTTAGCCTCCGGGCAGATTCTAGGAAAACCAGATTCTTGTGGTCAGTAAGGACCGTTACCTGGTGCCTAGCCCCCTCCAGGAAGTGGCGCCACTCTTCAAATGCCCATTTAATGGCTAAGAGTTCGCGGTTGCCAATATCATAGTTACTCTCAGTGGGCGAAAACTTCCTGGAGAAGTAGGCAGAGGGAGAGAGATGGGTGAGGGACCTGGTACCCTGGGACAAGACAGCCCCCACTCCCACCTCGGATGCGTCAACCTCCACGATAAATAGCTCCATTTGGTTAGGCTGAACCAGCACCGGTGCCGAGATAAAGCACTTCTTAAGGACCTCAAAAGCCTGGAAAGCCTCAGGAGGCCAGTGGAGGAGATCAGCACCTTTGCGAGTGAGGTCCGTAAGAGGCTTAGCGATGACCGAGAAGTTAGCAATAAATCTCCTGTAATAATTAGCGAACCCCAAGAAACACTGTAACGCCTTTAGGGAGGCAGGTTGGACCCATTCCGCCACAGCCTGGACCTTGGCGGGGTCCATGCGGAATTCATGAGGAGTGAGGATTTGACCCAAAAATGGTATCTCCTGCACCCCAAACACACATTTTTCGGTCTTCGCAAACAGTTTGTTTTCCCGAAGGACCTGGAGCACCTTCCTGACATGATCAATGTGGGAGGACCAGTCCTTGGAAAACACAAGTATATCATCAAGGTACACTACAAGAAATACCCCAGGTAATCTCTTAAAATCACATTTATGAAATTCTGGAAGACTGTTTGAGCATTACACAACCCAAAGGGCATGACGAGGTATTAGAAATGACCTTCGGGCGTGTTAAACGCAGTCTTCCACTCATCCCCCTCTTTGATGCGGATAAGGTTATATGACCCCCGTAGATCAAACTTAGAGAACCATTGGGCCCCCTGAACCTGATTAAAGAGATCAGGAATCAAAGGAAGGGGATACTGGTTCCTTACAGTGACCTTGTTCAAGTTACGGTAGTCAATGCATGGCCTAAGACCACCATGCTTCTTCCCTACGAAGAAGAAGCCAGCACCTACCGGAGAAGTAGAGGTGCGAATGTAACCCTTGGCCAGGCATTCCTGGATATACTCTCTCATGGCTTCACGTTCGGGACAAGAGAGATTAAATATCCTACCCTTAGGGAGCTTAGCTCCTGGTACCAAATCGATAGCGCAATCGTATTCTCTATGAGGAGGTAACACTTCGGAGGCCACCTTAGAGAAAACATCAGCGAAGTCCTGAACAAACTCAGGTAGCGTGTTCACCTCCTCAGGGGGAGAAATAGAATTAACAGAAAAACATGACGTCAAGCATTCATTACCCCATTTGGTAAGCTCCCCAGTATTCCAGTCAAACGTGGGATTATGCAACTGCAACCAGGGAAGGCCTAAAACCAAATCGGACGATAATCCCTGCATCAACAGTACAGAGCACTGCTTCAAATGCATGGAGCCAACAAGGAGTTCAAAAACAGGGGTATGCTGTGTAAAATAACCATTAGCAAGAGGAGTGGAGTCGATACCCACTACGGGACAGGTTTAGGCAAATCAATTAAAGGCATAGCTAGAGACATAGCAAATTCCATAGACATGATATTAGCAGAAGACCCTAAATCCACGAAGGCACTGCCCGTAGCAGACCTACCACCAAAAGAGACCTGAAAGGGAAGCAAGATTTTATTACGTTTCATATTTACGGGAAATACCTGTGCGCCCAAGTGACCTCCCCGATGATCACTTAGGCGCGGAAGTTTTCCGGCTGCTTATTCTTACGCCTAGGACAGGTGTTCACTTGATGCTTGTCATCCCCACAATAGAAGCAGAGACCATTCTTCCTGCGGAACTCTCTACATTGTCGGGGGGACACGGAGGCCCCGAGTTGCATAGGTACCTCCGAGTCTTCCGTGGAAGAGCGAAGCAACGGGACCTCGGGAGGCATCATGGGGGAGTCAGAGGGGAAAACACAAAAATGTTTAAGTTGTCGTTCCCTGAGACGTACCGCTCAGTCGTACCGCTAAAGCCATAACCTGGTCTAGGGAGTCAGAAGAGGGATAGCTAACTAGCAGGTCTTTCAGGGCGTTCGACAGACCCAACCTAAACTGGCACCTTAAGGCAGGGTCATTTCACCGAGAAGCTACGCACCACTTCCTAAAGTCAGAACAATACTCCTCAACAGGTCTCCTACCCTGACGTAAGGTCACCAGCTGACTCTCGGCAAAGGCAGTCCTGTCAGTCTCGTCATAAATGAGTCCGAGAGCAGAAAAGAAAATATCAATGGAGGAAAGTTCAGGGGCGTCAGGAGCCAAGGAGAAGGCCATTCTTGGGGCCCTTCCTGGAGCCGGGACATAATTATACCCACCCGCTGGCTCTCAGAACCTGAGGAGTGAGGCTTTAAGCGAAAGTAGAGCCTACAACTCTCCCGAAAGGAGAGAAAAGTCCTCCGGTCCCCTGAGAACCGGTCTGGCAACTTGAGGTGGGGTTCAAGAGGTGAGGTGAGGGGCAGTACCATGGTAGCGTCAGGCTAGTTGACCCTCTGAGCCAGGGCCTGGACCTGTAGGGAGAGACCCTGCATTTGCTGAGCCAGGGTCTCAAGGGGGTCCATAGTAGTGTGAGGGACCAGGGTAGCCTAGGTATATGGGCTTGTGATTATGTAATGGTGAGGGTAGGGAAACAGACAAGTGAGCCCTAATCTACCCGCCACTCAGTCCCTGCCTACTTGCAACAACCCGCCCTAGTCGACGGGGCACAACTGGGCGACGGCCCCTACGCTCAGTAAGTGCACGACAGACAAACAGACAAGGGTACACAAAGCTAAGGGAAATGGGGCAGTTGCCCACAGCAACACCGCGACCTAGTCAAACCAGGAATGTACGAGGCACCAAACGCTGAGCAGGAGAGTAGTGAACAAGCCGAGTCAAACCAGGAGTGTACGAGGTACCAAACGCAGAGCAGGAGAGTAGTCAGTAAGCCAGGGTCAGTATGAAGCAGGGTCAAATAGTTCAGAAGCTGCAGCAGGGCCAGGAAACCACACAAGAAGAATCACAAGCAAGGAGGAACAGGAAAGGCAGGTATAAATAGACAGAGGGCGGGATCTAGCTCCGTCTGGCCAGGCTGTGATAGGCTCTCCCACTCCTAAGCCTGCCATCCTGAGTGGTGGAAGATGGAGTCAGTCTCACAGACACAGAAGCAGGTGCAGACTGATTACCTACGGGCGTATACACAGAAGCTGTGCCTGGCAGATCCTTTACAGGTAACACCAATTTTTCTCTCAGTCCTGGACTGCACAAAGACTATGTGGAATACAAGGATTTCCTACAATAAACATGTCAGGAGAGGGGACAGATTATCTACAAATCCAGTGACTCACAGGTGACAACGTCTCAGATGCTAGTAGTTTTTTTTCCTCTTTTCTTCTCCATCCGGTCCAGAGCTCATGACGACTTCTCCCGGCCATGACCCATTTCTGCAGCCCCTAAATATAATATCACCATGCACTGTGCCCCTGAATATAATTGTGTCACACACTGTAAAGTAAAGCACCACATACACAGTGCCCCCTGTAGATAGTGCAAAACCCCATGTAGATAGCGCCACACACGCAACCCCCTGTAGATAGCGCCACACACACACACCCCCCTGTAGATATAGTCACACACCAAACCCCCTGTAGATAGCGCCACACACACACACACACACCCCTGTAGATAGCGCCACACACAGCCCCCTGTAGATAGCACCACACAGCCCCCTATAGATAGAGCCACACAGCACTCCCCCTTATACATAGTGCTGCTCAGCGTCGCTACACTGCAGCCCTGGGATGACATTTTATCCCATTTGACTGCGGCAGTCTGTGATTGGCTGCAGCGGTCACATGGAGTGAAACGTCATCCATATAGGTCGGACTGGACGAAGAAACAGAATTCTGGGCAAGTATAAGATTTTTATTTTTTCTTAATTGCGTTTTTACATAACATCTGTTATTTGTTGCGGGTTTTACCTCCCCATTGAATAAAATGGGGAAAACCCGAAACAAATAAGCAGCGTTTCCGCAAATACAATTGCCATGCTGCATATTAAAAAACCGCACCGCAGGTCAATTTCTGAGCTTTTTTTTCCCACTTATCATTTACGCAGTGTGTGGATGAGAATTGTTAACATCTAATCTACTCTGCTGCTACTGTATAAGGGCTTGTCCACACTTAACAGAATTGCTGCGTATTTTCTGCCCGGAAAATATGCAGAATACAGTAGCAGCAAAGTGGGTGAGATTTAACAAATCTAATCCAGACGCTGCGTAAAATTTTCGACCATAAATTTTGTCCTGCGGTGCATATTTTTCATGCCGCAGCATGTCAATTCCTGCAACGGATAGTGGACAGAATTGCTGCGTTTTTCAGCGGAGACGTCGCCATCTCTTAGCAGTGAGAAAAATGCAGCAAACTACGCACCATTTTCTGCAGCAAAAACGCAGGAAATGGTGCTTTTTTTCTTCAGGGGAATTTCTGCTAGTTTCTGCGGAATTGCTGCAGAAATATATATATATATACACATACATACAGTATATATATACACATACACACACTATATATATATATATATATATATATATATATATATATATATACATACACACACACATACACTCTATATATATATATATATATATATATATATATATATATATATGTATATACACATACATACATACATACATACATACATACATACACTATATACATGCAGACACACACATGTACACATCACAGACACACACGAATATGCACATTATACACATATAAAGTACACATTGTAAACACACATGCACTTACCTTTTATGTAGGATATTTTTGAATGGCGTTCAGCAACTTGATGGCCCGACACAGTGCAGCAGACAGTCTCCCCTCCCCCTCCCTCACGTCCCAGCTGCTAACAGCAGTAGCAGAAGCATGAAAAGGAGAGGTGTGTAGAGCAGAGAGTGGGGCTGGAGGGGGGTGTGTAGAGCAGGGAAGGGGGGTTGGAGGGGTGGTGTAGAGCAGGGAAGGGGGGCTGGAGGGGGAGCTTCTAAAGCAGCACAGGGAGATGTAAGATCGCAGCACAGACCACGGCTGCTAATAGCTCGGAGTCAGACAGAAGCTCACCTCTCCTCATGACAGGTGAGGTCCTGGCACCGGGGCCCACTCCGGTGCTAGCGACACCACAGGGCATGAGGGGGTACATGCGGTCATGTGCGGTTCGGGCATAGTGATGATCCGCCACTGCCTATCATATGTGATGAAGTCTGCTGAGGCACTGTATCTAATCTTCTCCATCGATATAAGGGTCGTAGTTTTATAGATATGCTGTCTCATATATATATATATATATATATATATATATATATATATATATATGTGTGTGTGTGTGTGTGTATACAGTATATTTTTTTTTTGTGGGAGACACATGTATTGGGGCTGTTGCCCCTGAAGTTTTAAGACCTTAGCAAGGACCCTAGCTGCATCGTTGGGTCACTTAGGAGACCCAGCGATGCAGCTGAAAGCTGTGGGCTGTCAGCCATGAAAATAAATTGGGCAGGCCCAAGAAGGACTTTTGCACCGGGGCTCATGAGCCTTTACCTATTTCCCTGTGAGGAATCATAGATGGATGAATTAAAGGACACATACTTATTTAATATTCATGGTCCTTCCCCCCTTATCAACTAACTAACTCACTGTCGATTTAGGAAACACCACATTTGCCTAATGAACTAGTGAGCAGCTCTGCAAACCTAATGCAAGGACAAAGGGTATAAAATATGTCTAGGACAATAAAAAAGGGTTAACATTCTGCGTGTCAGATCCAAGCCTGAGTTGTGCCTCCCCTGTACTTTCCTACTCTCAAGGATGCAAAAGAAACTTGTAAGTTGAGGTCTTTTGTTTAGTTTTGTCCTTTTTTATTTTGTAACTGTTTTGCATATTTTTGTCATTTTATTTTATCTTTTTGTTCTTTTTATTTAAGTACTGTACTTTTTAAATGAAAGATTAAATCTTTAATAAGTTTGGTCCATATATACTCTAAATTTTCAAATATGCTACTGCAGAAAACTGAAATAGCTACATTATACTGTAAATCTCCAACAATGTTTCTTGAGGAACGAAGACACAAGGAGAAATAAGAAGAATTGTTTCATATTTCTGGCCACAATAATTTAAGGTGCTCTGGTGTCACAGGAAATCTAATAAACCTATTTAACTATTAATATAAAATGGATTATGTTCTTTTCTCAATCTTGGGACTTTGCACAAGCTATTAATATCTTGTTAGATAATGCATTTAATCATTTTAGGAATGAAGTTATTAAATATTATCCATACAGTAATGACACTATGGGCAAAAGCACACATTTCAATAAATATGGGTATACATGGTGATCCCTCTAAGCTGGGCAATCTTAAAATGAAGTATAATTTCATTTACTTCCAACTCTCTAAATGGGTATTTGAATTCTGCTATTCAGTGCCACTATTAAAGGAACACGAAACATAGAAAATGCTCAAAGAAATAAAAAAGAAATATACCAGAATTTCCTCTCTTGATCTTCTTTTTTCCTGGTGATAGGCCACTACTGTCATGTGACGTTCCATGGATTAAATGTCATCACATCAAGTTGGGGCAGAATTAGGGCTGATTCAGACGAACGTTGCGTTTTTGCGCGAGCAAAAAACGCGGCGTTTTGCGCGCGCAAAAAACACTTGACAGCTGCGTGTGTCATCCGTGTATGATGCGCGGCTGCGTGATTTTCGCGCAGCCGCCATCATAGAGATGAGTCTAGTCGACGTCAGTCACTGTCCAGGGTGCTGAAAGAGTTAACTGATCGGCAGTAACTCTTTCAGCACCCTCGACAGTGAATGCCGATCACAATATCGAGAAACCTGTTAAAAAAAAAGAAAAAGTTCGTACTTACCGAGAACTTCCCTCCCAGCCGTTGCCTTGGTGACGCGTCCTTGGTGACGCGCCTCTCTTGACATCTGGCCCCACCTCCCTGGATGACGCCGCAGTCCATGTGACCGCTGCAGCCTGTGCTTGGCCTGTGATTGTCTGGAGCTATCACTTGGACTGAATTGTCATCCCGGGAGGTCAGACTGGAGGAAGAAGCCGGGCGTTATCGGTAAGTCAGAACTTCTTTTTTTTTTTACACGTTCATGTATATTGGGATCGGAAGTCACTTTCCACGGTGCTGAAGCAGTTTAACTCTTTCAGCACCCTGGACAGTGACTATCTCCTGAAGTCGCGTACCGGAAATTTTTTGTCGGGTTCGGCCAAAACGAGTTCGGCCGAACCCGGTGAAGTTCGGTTCGGTTGTCCGGGTTCGCTCATCTCAAAGACACTCCGTTTGGATGTTTGGAAACAGAAAAGCACGTGGTGCTTTTCTGTTTACATTCATCCTTTTGACAGCTGGTGCGTTGTTTCAGTCGGTTCACACGGAAGTGCTTCCGTGCGACCTGCGTGGTTTTCACGCACCTATTGACTTCAATGGGTGCGTGATGCGCGAAATACGCGGAGATATTGAGCATGTAGCGCTTTTTGCGGAGCGGACAAACGCTGCGCAAAAAGCACGGACTGTCTGTACTGCCCCATAGACTTGTATTGGTCTGTGCGTGACACGTGAAAACCACGCGGCCCGCACGGACCCAATACACGTTCGTGTGAATCCCCCCTAAGAAATAGTATTAGTATATTACAAAGTCTTTTTTTATATTTGCATTGTATAATTGTATAATTCTGTCAATTATGTTACCAGTGAAAGCCTTTAAACCAGGCTATAATGTGTTACATCATTATTGGTACATCTAATTTTCCCTATAGTATATTATTCCTAATTTTAAACTAACAGGCAATTTATAAATAAAAGCAAAGGAGACTGACGGTATCAAGACAGGGGCAGATTTACTATTGCTATCAGCGTAAACTTAGACAAGGAAGTCAGAAGATGTGCCAAATGTATCAAAGTAATGCACGCTGTATGATTAAATGGGCGCATCTTCCTAGACACATAAGACCGATTTCTCTTCCTTATATTACCTTTTGGGTTTTCAGATTTTTGCCAGTTTTTTGTGTGAAAATTTTGGTGCAATTTTGACTAATGTCGGCACATTTAAAGAGGATCTGTCACTAGTTTAGTAATGCCCTATCTCCTAGATAATCGAATATGTGCTGTCACGCTGATAATTCCAGTGAACATTTAGTCCTTGAACATTTATTATTTTAAAAGTTATGAGCTTTTTCTAAATATGCAAATGAGGCTATACTAGCCAAAGGGGCGATAAGGCTGCTCTTTCTCTGTGGGCAGTGTTTGTGTTGTCTCTATGATGTTGTCCAGTCAGCAGCATACAGCTTCTCCCCTTCCCTGCACAGCATGATCTCAGCTTCAATCGCGAGATAATGCTTTGTTTACATTTCCGGCCACAGCTCCTTCAGCACATCGCCTCAGCACTCATCCAGGAATACGGTCCCTGCATTAACCGTCTCATCCAGGGACCGTCTTCCTGGATGAGCGCTGAGGCGATATGTTGAAGGAGCTGCGGCGGTGTTTTGGGACACAATTTTCGCTGAAATTATCAGCGTGACAGCACCTATTAGATTAGTTAGGAGATTGGGCATTACTAAACTTGTGACAGAACCTTTTTAACCCCTCTTTAACCCCTTCCCGCTGACCTTCCTGCAGAGCCTCATTTTTCCAATCTGACATGTGTCACTTTGGGGTTAGAACTTTGTAGTGCTTTTACTTATGTTTTTACTTATGCAAGCAATTCTGTTATTGTCTTCTCGTGACACTTTGTACTTTATGTTAGTGGTAAAACTTGGTCGATACATTCAGTGTTTATTTGTGAAAAACACCAAAATTTAGAGAAAATTTGTAAAAATCTGCCTGTAGGGCAAATAGTTATTTGACACATAATAGCTACATTTTCCATATGTCAACTTTATGTTGGCATCATTTTTAAACATCCGTTTATTTTTCTAGGACATTACAAGGCTTATAAATTTAGCAGTAATATCTCACATTTTCAAGAAAATGTCAAAAGCCCATTTTTTTTTAGGGACCAGTTCAGTTCTGAAGTGGCTCTTAAGGGTCTATATATTAGAAACCCTCATAAATCACCCCATTAAAAAAAACTGCACCCCTCAAAATATCCAAAACAGCATTAAGAATGTTTCTTAACCCTTTAGGCGTTTGACAGGAATAAAAGCAAAGTAAAGGTGGCATTTCAAAATTTTATTTTTTTGTAGATATTCTATATATATCCTTTTTTTTCTGTAACACAGCAAGCGTTTACAGAGAAACACAACTCAATATGTATTACCCTGATTCTGATGTTTTTAGAGATATCCCATATGTGGCCCTAGTGTGCTACTTGACTGAAACACAGGCCTCAGAATTTAATGAGCATCTTGTGGATTTTGGGGCCTTCTTTTTATTAGAATATATTTTAGGCACCATGTCAGGTTGAAGAGGTCTTGTAGTGCTAAAACATAGGAATAACTCCAACAGATACTCCATTTTGGAAACTAACCCCTCCAAGAAATTCATATAGGGGTTCAGTGAGCATTTTGACCTCACAGATATTTCATAGATTTTATTAGAATTGGGGCATGGAAATTAAAAATTCCTATTTTTCCAATAAGATGTAGAGTTAGCTAAATTTCTTTCATTTCCACAAGAAATAAAGGAGAAAAAGCACCCCAGAGTATGGAAATACCCCATATGTGGTCATAAACTGCTGTTTGGACATATGGCAGGGCTCTGGAGGGAAGGAGCGATATTTCGCTTTTGAAATGTAGATTTTGGTGGATTGGTTTCTGGGCGCCATGTCACATTTGCAGAGCCCCTGTAGTAATAGTACAGTGGAAACACCCCAAAAGTGTCTCAATTTTGGAAACTACACCCCTTGAAGAATGAATCTGGGTGTATATCAAGAATGTTGACCCTAAAGGTTTGTTGCTGAATTAATTGGAATTTTGCAGTGAAAGAGAAAAAATATATTTTTTCCAATAAGATGTAGATTTAGATCAACATTTTTCATTTTTACAAGGAATGAAGAAGAAAAAGCACCCCAACATTTGTAAAGCAATGTCTCATGAGTATGGTAATACCCCATATGTGGTTATAAACTGCTGTTTGGGTACATGGGAGGGTTCAGAAAGGAAGGAGTGGGATAATAAAAGGGTATAATAATGGTGTAAATAATACAATTATCCATAGTTCGTTGTGAAACAATCTGTTATGCACAGGCCAGTGTCACACTGATAAACTGTCCCTTCTTATCTCCCTTTTGTAACACTCTGCACCTTTTTGGACATTTCCTCCTTTGCAGTTTGGAAAGTTTTGCTGAGAAAGTGTTGCCAAAGAATGGACACCCTCACTTCCAGCAGATGTGCTCTGTCCTTTCCCTTCCCGATTCCTAAACACTAGGGCCTTGATAACCACTTCTTGAAACCGAAGGAATGTTCCCCTCCGGCCTGCAAATCGGTATGTTTTTTTTTTATCACCCTCTTACTAGGCCATACCTCTTTTATTTTTCAGTTGAGGGAGCTGTGTAGGGGCTTGCTTTTTGCTAGACAAACTGTAGATTTTATTGGTACCATTGTGAGACACATGCAACTTTTTGATCACTTTTTATTTTATTTTTTGGAAGAGGAAATTACCAAAAACAAGCAATTCTGTTATTGTTTTTATTGTTTTTTTTCGTCATTTACCATGCACCATACATGTTAATTTCTGCGGTTAAATACGATTATGGTGATACCAAATTTATATTGTTTTTTTTCATGTATTGCAGCTTTTACACAATGAAATCACTTTTTTTTTTTAAATCATTTGTTTTCTGTATCGCTATATTCTAAGACCCATAACTTTTTTTATTTTTGCGTTGACAAACCTGTGTCACATATTTTTTTATGGGCTGTCATTTTTATTGGTACTATTTTGGGGTAAATGGGACTTTTTGATTAGTTTTTATTACATTTTTGGGGAGGAGATGAGATGTGATCTAACGAGAGCGATTCTGTTGTTTTGTTTTTTTTTTCATGTTGTTCACCCTGCGGGATAAATGATGTAATAGTTTAATAGTTTGGGTTGTTACGGATGCGGCGATACCAATTATGTATAGTTTTTATTTATTTATTTTTGATAATAAAAGTCTTATTATGGGAAAAAAAGGTAATTTGGGTTTTTTAAGTTGAAACTTTTATTTATTTATTTTTTGCAACATTTTTATTAACTTTTTTTAACTTTTATTTTGTCACACTAGGGAACTTGAAAGCCTGCAACACTGATTGCTATACTTATACACTGCACAAACTACTTAGTGCAATGTATTAGAGCTGTCAGTGTGACATTGTCAGTGAGGCTATTAAGACCTGCCGGAGGCGGGTCCTAACAGGATTCTGTACTTGGAAGACCAGGAAGTCTTCGGTTATTAGGTCTCCACTTGCATACCAACCATTCGGAGCCCTGCGATCGCATTGCGGGTGTGACGATTTGCTGCGGTCGCTATTGAGTGCGACATATGAGGGGTTAATCTGCCGGATCGGAGGCTAGCCCCAGTCCTGGTCATTACAGCACAGTATACTAAAAGTAGAGTGAAAAAACACGGCGCCACATGTGTGTATCAATTATGAATTTGATGGGCAAAAGATCGTAACTGCTCACCTGTAAAGTTAAAAGTAATCCGCGAGTTCAAAGCTGCTGCCGATCCCAACGCAAAACTCCAAAGAGATGCCAAAATTGATTGATAAAGAATAAAAAACGGGATACTGAGGCGCTGCTTGATAAAGACAGATCTTTATCAAGCAGCGCCTCAGTATCCCGTTTTTTATTCTTTATCAATTACAGCACAGTGTCAGCTGTAATATACAGCTGAAACCCGGCGGTGATGGTTCATGCTCAGCATCTGAGACCGCATCATCACCGCGACGTAACTGTACTGCTTTGTGTGGGAACTACTTCCCAACTGTGGTGTATCTTTACGTCACATGACGAAAAGGGGTTAAGCACCCCCTTTCTGCTAGCCCATGCCAATTGTCATCTCAGGTACGCCTCTTGTTAAACAAGGCGCAAAATCTGTCTAAAACAGTTAATAAATGTGGGGCACAGCATGTGCCCCAGTATACTGGTTCAATTTGAGCCAGAAATCCAACACATTTTGAATGCCTGATAATTATACAGCATAGTAAGCATTACCACTACTAAAATATATAATCAAGTCATTTGACACGTCAATTAAAGATTACATTTACTATTTCAAATATTACCTTGTGAGAATAAAAAAGTGATAGAAGTTTATTGCTTTATACGTGTAAACAGAACTTTGACCAAGCTTCATTGCAGGTTTTTCCACAGTTTAGTTGGCCAAGTAACAAACCATAGTCCATTTAACTCCACAGCAAGACTATTTCTCAGCACAGTAAGCTGTTAATACTTCAACAGTACTAGCAAACAGCGTGAAGAGCATCTGGCATCATTTCTGATTTGTAATCAATGTTACGATATATAAGAGCAATCAAATGATGCCTATTATTTTCATAGAGTTCCTTTCAGCCATTTTACAGAAAATTTGCATGGTAGTGAATGAGTCTAAGGGGTTTGCCTGCCTAATAGTCTAAAGGCTGGAGCTTTACTGAAAGTTTTGACCAATCACATTCTCTGTTACTCAGCTCTGTATATAAGGTCACATGACAGGCCAATCAGCTATCAGCATTTAGAGATAACTGCTAAATTCTGTATTCTAACAGTGTTTTAATGGAGGGCTAGACAGAGGACCTTATGAGCAATTGTTTTAAATAAAATACACATATGATATTCAGGATAATCAGGAAGATTACAGTGCTAGAAAATTACCCATACATAGTGCAAATTATTATAATTTAATAAAAAAATTGTTTGTACTTGGCATACAGGAGACCATTGTTAGCCTTCCGGTTGCCAAAGCAGCCATCGGTAAACCCGCGACTGAGTCGCTGGGGCGCTGATCGGCTTTTAACCACATAGATGAAGCACTCGCTTTTGAGAGCTGCATCTAACAGATTAATCGGCTGAATCGGAGGCTAGCTCCGGTCCTGCTCACGCAGCAGTGAATAGCGTTAAGCTATCACTGTTCTAATACTGTGTCTGTCGACACAGGAGCCTGTTGACGCAAAGCCATAATAGTATGGCAGTTTATGTTAACAGGTCAATGCCCATGACATCATAGTATGTAATAGGGCTTCAAGGGGTTAAAGGGCTTGTCCCAAGATTAAAAGTTATCTCCTAACCACAGGATAGGTGATAGCATGCTGATTGGTGGGGGTCGACCGCTGGGACCACACCAATTACAAGAACGGGGGTCCCGTTCCTCCAAATGAATGGAGCGGCAGGTTGCGCTTGCTCCCTGCTGCTCTTATCATTCTCCATGACACTGCCGGAGCTAGCCGGGCGCTGTACTCCGCTATCCCCAGCAGTACCATAAACAGTGAAGGCCTATATAAAGAGCCTAGTCCCAGTGTATGTATACGTAGAAACAAAAACAATGGCCAAAAAATCTAGTGGAGCTATAAAGACGGTAGAGGTGAATTGGCTTTAAATTGTTAATAGATGGCAGCTGGTTGTGCTTTCATGTTGGGATTGCATACAAAATCTATTGGTTCCTGATCCTGTGGTTGCTGTGATAGAAAATCATAGCAATCACTGCATTTTTGTTTTTTAAGTTTATGCCCCTGGCAGTTAAAGGTAATTTTGGGTACAATAAATAGTTATAAATAAAAAGAATCTCTGTTAGTATTGCTTAAACCAGCGTTTTTCCTTTTTATTGACAATGATAAATTTTAAATTATGAAAATAAATAACGCAATAACAAGAAAACACATACATGTATAAATAACCTTTCAAAAAATGTACAAAATAAAAAAACTGTTATATAAAGATACAACATTAAAACGCTAAGGTAGTTTCTTGGGGCGGATAGACTTAGAAATGTGCCGCTCGACTCTATCCTGAAATAAAATAAAGGAATGAGACCGAAACTGCAGTTAAATAATATATATTAAAATATTAAGCAGCTGAATAAAGATTGTCACACGGTTAACAAGAACCTCATCAGTGGTGAACGTTCACGGACAACTTCCAGCACATTCTTAAACTCAACTAGTTCCAAAAGGTCTCGCTCTTCAGACATGATCATTAGTAGTTCAAGCAGGGCTTGTCCCATTGTAACTCACAGTCTTGTCTTTATGAGTTTCAGTTGGCTGAATGCTCTTTCACATGCCGCTTGTGTGGAAGTATTCATATGCCACAGGCAGATTCTCATAACCCGCTGAATAAAGATTGTATGTCAAAAGTAACAGCAGAAGAAGCAACTTTCACATGCCTTGCATTCTGTTTTGCCATCCTCTATATCAGCAATTAAACCCCATTCATCTTCATTCCCACCATCTCCTCCTGAAACTACATTTGTTCTTTCTGGTTTATCTAAGTGCCCTGTCGGCCTAGGGAAGAAGTTTGCAAAACTTAGTTCACTAATAAGAAGAATAAGGAGAAAAGAGCCACGGCGCCACTTGGTATGGATCAAAGAAGGTGAGGTGAGAATGGGAGGAAATACATATGCTCACCGTGTGGTTTAAAAGAGTTCAGCGCTGGGGTCCACGGGGTAGCTGCTGCCAGATCCGAGCCGGTCGCCAAGGTGACCGCTTGGGTACGAGAGATGCAGGTAGAAACAATAGGATCTATAACGGCGCTGCTGCTTGTTGTGGACAAGGTAAGTATCCTGAGGTCAAGTTTAGAGTTTATAAAAACTGTTTAATCGCAACGCGTTTCTGTTAGGGATCTGCCTGGTACTTCATCTAGGTATACTCCTGGGATTAATCAATCCACACCTGAGGCCAGACCTGTTCGACTGACACCATCTCCCACCAACCAGGGTGGCAGGCTCAGGAGTGGGAGAGCCTATCGCGGCCTGGTCTGTCGGAGTTAGCTCCGCCCCCTGTCCTTTATTACCTGCCCTGTTCTCTCCCTCAGTGCTTGTAATTCTTTTGGATTCCTGGCCCCACTGCTGCTTGCTCCAGCCTGCTTCTGCCGTGCTTCTGCCTTGCTGCAGTTCTGCTTGACCTGCTTGCTTTGCCCCTGGCTTGCTTCTGTCTCCTTGCCCGCTTGGGTGTACTCACTTCGTCCTGGTCCTGACTGTCCGTTCGCCGCTCCGTTTCCTCGTGGCGTTCCGTGGCTACTGCCCCTTCCCTTGCATGTTCCCTGTTTGTTTTCCTGTGCACTTAGACAGCGTAGGGACCGCCGCCCAGTTGTACCTCGTCGCCTAGGGCGGGTCGTTGCAAGTAGGCAGGGACAGGGCGGTGGGTAGATTAGGGCTCACTTTCCCTTCACCTCCTTCCGGCCATTACATAATTACAAGCCCTTACCTAGTCTACCATTTCTCCTACGCTGACGCTATCATGGACCCCCTTGAGACCCTGGCCCAGCAGATGCAGGGCCTCTCCCTACAGGTCCAGGCCCTGGCCCAAAGGGTCAATCAGGGTGACGCTGCTTTAGTAGTACCCCTCACCTCACCTCTAGAACCCGACCTCAAGTTACCTGACCGGTTCTCAGGGGACCGTAAGACGTTTCTCTCCTTCCGGGAGAGTTGCAGACTGTATTTCCGCCTAAAGCCCCACTCCTCAGGTTCCGAGAACCAGCGGGTGGGTATCATCATATCCCGACTCCAGGAAGGGCCCCAAGAGTGGGCCTTCTCCTTGGCTCCTGACGCCCCTGAACTTTCCTCTGTGGATCGTTTTTTCTCTGCCCTCGGACTCATTTACGACGAGACTGACAGGACTGCCTTAGCCGAGAGTCAGCTGGTGACCTTACGTCAGGGTAGGAGACCGGTTGAGGAATACTGTTCTGATTTTAGGAAGTGGTGCGTAGCTTCTCAGTGGAACGATCCGGCCCTAAGGTGCCAGTTTAGGTTAGGATTATCTGACGCCCTGAAGGATCTGCTGGTTAGCTACCCCTCGTCTGACTCCCTTGACCAGGTTATGGCCCTAGCAGTATGACTTGACCGACGTCTCAGGGAACGTCAGCTAGAACGCTTCAGTGTGCTCCCCTCTGACTTTTCTGCGATCCCCCCGAGGTCCCGTCTCCTCGTCCCTCCACGGAGGACTCGGAGGTACCTATGCAACTCGGGGCCTCCATGTCCCCTCGACAACGTAGGGAGTTTCGCAGAATGAATGGTCTCTGCTTCTACTGTGGGGACGACAAGCATCTACTGAACACCTGTCCCAGGCGCAAGAATAAGAAGCCGGAAAACTTCCGCGCCTAAGTGATCATCGGGGAGGTCACTTGGGCGCACAGGTATTTCCCGTTAATGTGAAACGCAATAAAATTTTGCTTCCCTTTCAGGTCTCGTTTGCTGGCCGGGCTGCCACGGGCAGTGCTTTCGTGGATTCAGGGTCATCTGCTAATATCATGTCTGCGGAATTTGCTATGTCTCTAAACATGCCTTGTATTGATTTACCTTATCCTATCCCTGTAGTAGGAATCGACTCAACTCCCCTTGCTAATGGTTATTTTACTCAGCATACTCCTGTTTTTGAACTCCTGGTTGGCTCCATGCATTTGGAGCAGTGCTCTGTACTGGTGATGCAGGGATTATCGTCTGATCTGGTTTTAGGCCTTCCCTGGTTGCAGTTGCATAATCCCACGTTTGATTGGAATACTGGGGATCTCACCAAATGGGGTAATGAATGTCTTATGTCATGTCTTTCTGTTAACTCTATTTCTCCCCGGGAGGAGGTAAACACGCTTCCTGAGTTTGTTCAGGACTTCGCCGATGTGTTTTCTAAGGAGGCCTCCGAGGTGTTGCCCCCCCATAGAGATTACGATTGTGCTATCGATTTGGTGCCTGGTGCCAAGCTTCCTAAGGGTAGGATATTTAATCTTTCATGTCCTGAACGTGAAGCCATGAGGGTGTATATCCAAGAATGCCTGGCCAAGGGTTTCATTCGCCCCTCGACTTCTCCTGTAGGTGCTGGCTTCTTCTTCGTGGGGAAGAAGGATGGTGGTCTTAGGCCGTGCATTGATTATCGTAACCTGAATAAGGTCACCGTAAGGAACCAGTACCCACTTCCTTTGATTCCGGATCTTTTTAATCAGGTTCAGGGAGCCCAATGGTTTTCTAAGTTCGATCTACGGGGGGCATATAACCTTATCCGCATCAAAGAGGGGGATGAGTGGAAAACTGCGTTCAACACACCCGAGGGTCATTTCGAATACCTGGTCATGCCCTTTGGGTTGTGTAATGCCCCTGCTGTCTTCCAGAATTTTATTAATGAAATCCTGAGAGAGTACCTGGGTAATTTTCTTGTTGTGTACCTTGATGACATACTGGTGTTTTCCAAGGACTGGTCCTCCCACGTGGAGCATGTCAGGAAGGTGCTCCAGGTCCTTCGGGAGAATAATCTGTTTGCTAAGACTGAAAAATGTGTCTTTGGGGTACAGGAGATACCATTTTTAGGGCAAATCCTCACTCCTCATGAATTCCGCATGGACCCTGCCAAGGTTCAGGCTGTGGCGGAATGGGTCCAACCTGCCTCCCTTAAGGCGTTACAGTGTTTTTTAGGGTTCGCCAACTATTACAGGAGATTTATTGCCAACTTCTCGGTCGTCGCTAAGCCTCTTACGGACCTTACCCGCAAGGGTGCTGATGTCCTCCATTGGCCCCCTGAGGCCGTCCAGGCCTTTGAGACCCTCAAGAAGTGCTTTATCTCGGCCCCCGTGCTGATTCAGCCCAACCAAGAGGAGCCATTTATTGTGGAGGTTGACGCTTCCGAGGTGGGAGTGGGGGCCGTCTTGTCCCAGGGTACCAGCTCCCTCACCCATCTCCGCCCCTGTGCTTACTTCTCTAGGAAGTTTTCGCCCACGGAGAGTAACTATGATATTGGCAACCGCGAACTTCTAGCCATTAAATGGGCTTTTGAGGAGTGGCGGCACTTCCTGGAGGGGGCCAGACACCAGGTAACGGTCCTTACGGATCACAAGAATCTGGTTTTCCTAGAATCGGCCCGGAGGCTTAATCCTAGACAAGCTCGGTGGGCACTATTCTTTACCAGATTTAATTTCTTGGTTACCTATAGGGCTGGGTCCAAGAATATTAAGGCTGATGCTCTGTCACGTAGTTTCATGGCCAATCCTCCTTCTGAGAAGGATCCTGCTTGTATTTTACCCCCTGGTATAATCGTCTCTGCCACGGATTCTGATTTAGCTTCTGATATCGCGGCTGATCAGGGTGCAGCTCCCGGGAACGTCCCTGGGGACAAACTGTTTGTTCCCCTGCAATACCGGCTGAGGGTACTCAGGGAAAACCATGACTCCGCTCTATCTGGTCATCCTGGCATCTTGGGCACCAAACACCTCATTACCAGAAACTATTGGTGGCCTGGGTTGCCTAAAGACGTTAGGGCTTACGTCGCCGCTTGTGAGGTTTGCGCTAGGTCCAAAACCCCTAGGTCCCGACCTGCGGGCCTACTACGTTCCTTGCCCATTCCCCAGAGACCTTGGACCCATATCTCCATGGATTTTATCACCGATTTGCCTCCATCTCAGGGCAAGTCGGTGGTGTGGGTGGTAGTCGACCGCTTCAGCAAGATGTGCCACTTTGTGCCCCTTAAGAAGCTACCTAACGCCAAGACGTTAGCTTCTTTGTTTGTGAAACACATCCTGCGTCTCCGTGGGGCCCCAGTCAATATCGTTTCTGACAGAGGGGTACAATTTGTTTCCTTATTTTGGAGAGCTTTTTGTAAAAAGTTGGAGATTGATCTGTCCTTCTCCTCCGCCTTCCATCCCGAAACTAATGGCCAAACGGAAAGGACCAACCAATCCCTGGAACAATATTTAAGGTGTTTCATCTCTGACTGTCAATTCGATTGGGTCTCATTCCTTCCCCTTGCTGAATTTTCCTTGAATAACCGGGTCAGTAACTCGTCAGGGGTCTCCCCATTTTTCTGTAATTTCGGGTTTAACCCAAGATTCTCCTCCGTCTCCCCTGGTTGTTCCAATAATCCTGAAGTAGAGGAGGTTCATCGGGAACTGTGCACTGTCTGGGCCCAGGTTCAGAAAAACCTAGAGGCGTCCCAGAGCGCACAAAAGATTCAGGCGGATAGTAGACGTTCTGCTAACCCCCGGTTTGTCGTCGGGGATTTGGTCTGGTTGTCGTCCAGGAACTTGCGCCTTAAGGTCCCGTCCAGGAAGTTTGCTCCCCGATTTATTGGACCTTATAAGATCATTGAAGTCATCAACCCTGTATCCTTCCGTCTGGAGCTCCCCCCATCATTTCGCATACATGACGTCTTCCATGCCTCCCTCCTTAAACGCTGCTCCCCGTCCTGGTCCCCCTCGAGGATACCTCCTGTTCCCGTTCTCACCCCTGAGGGGGTGGAATTCGAGGTGGCCAAGATTATGGACAGTAGGATGGTCCAGGGCTCCCTCCAGTACCTGGTCCATTGGAGAGGATACGGGCCGGAGGAGAGGACTTGGGTACCTGCCCGTGATGTTCACGCTGGGGTATTGATCAGGAGGTTCCACCTTCTCTTCCCCACTAAACCGGGTCCCCTTAGTAAGGGTCCGGTGGCCCCTCATAAAAGGGGGAGTACTGTTAGGGATCTGCCAGGTACTTCATCTAGGTATACTCCTGGGATTAATCAATCCACACCTGAGGCCAGACCTGTTCGACTGACACCATCTCCCACCAACCAGGGTGGCAGGCTCAGGAGTGGGAGAGCCTATCGCGGCCTGGTCTGTCGGAGTTAGCTCCGCCCCCTGTCCTTTATTACCTGCCCTGTTCTCTCCCTCAGTGCTTGTAATTCTTTTGGATTCCTGGCCCCACTGCTGCTTGCTCCAGCCTGCTTCTGCCGTGCTTCTGCCTTGCTGCAGTTCTGCTTGACCTGCTTGCTTTGCCCCTGGCTTGCTTCTGTCTCCTTGCCCGCTTGGGTGTACTCACTTCGTCCTGGTCCTGACTGTCCGTTCGCCGCTCCGTTTCCTCGTGGCGTTCCGTGGCTACTGCCCCTTCCCTTGCATGTTCCCTGTTTGTTTTCCTGTGCACTTAGACAGCGTAGGGACCGCCGCCCAGTTGTACCTCGTCGCCTAGGGCGGGTCGTTGCAAGTAGGCAGGGACAGGGCGGTGGGTAGATTAGGGCTCACTTTCCCTTCACCTCCTTCCGGCCATTACAGTTTCAGCGCCGAACTGGCGCTTTCATCAGGCATGATGAAAGCGCCAGTTCGGCGCTGAAACGCGTTGCGGTTAAACAGTTTTTATAAACTCTAAACTTGACCTCAGGATACTTACCTTGTCCACAACAAGCAGCAGCGCCGTTATAGATCCTATTGTTTCTACCTGCATCTCTCCTAGTTCACTAATAAGACACTCTTCATTAAGTTTTGCCATTTATGAATTCTTCTTGAAAATTCCCTCCTTGAGTATTTTCGGTTCATTTCGAATATTTTCAAAAAGTCGAGGATGCAAAAACTGGGTATCAATCACCAATTTCTTTTTTTCTGAAAATCCTTCTGTAAGACTTGCCAAAATCTGATAAAAAATTGGCCTGTACACTTCCACACGAAATCCTTGCGTATCATCAATTGGACGTTCATTAACTGAGCTCTCACCTGCCATTCTCATCTCACTGAGATCTCTGTTTCAATCTTCAGGAATGAAATTATTTCACTACTGGATAGTAGATCATTTATTTTAAATGCAAAATCAAGTAGTTTGTAACTATTTTGTAACTGGGTAAATCACATCAAAAATAGGAAGAAAAACATTTGCTGTTAAAATGGTCTTCAACTTGTTTCCCCAGATGTTTTACCACATCAAAAATGTGTTTCATGACTTTAATATTTTTTTATTTAGAAACTTGATCCTTATTTATGTGTCAATTCTTCTGTCCTTCTTTGCAATTAAGAATGCATCCGCAGCATCACAATGACTGTTTGAGGATTCATGTTTAGTTACAACTTGATGGCAGAGTCTGAAATTAGAACAGCCACTAACAAAGTGTGACACAACATTTGAAAAAGCAATGCATATGCTGCAGAAAAATGCCTCAATTTTCTGATTTATCACCTTCAAGGTTAGCCAAGAGCGCCTAACATGTTCTCCATTTTGTTTTTTAAGATAATAGAAATCTGCCCCTTCAAATGGAATGTTGTCACAATCCATGGTAGTTGGTTGATAAGGATATTGTTCAGCAAATGTAATTTTTTCTGCAATAGAGCATGATGGAGACAGCCCAAATGGCAGGCTAGTAGATATCACAACCACATCCAAGTCATCGCTGTCTTCTATTATAATACCCTCTTGCTCAGGATCTTCCTGGGAAGGACTATGTGACTGCGGTTGAAAGCTCAGATTAGAGCTGCTTTCAGGGAAAATATTTGTACCACTGACATTAGCTTCTATATCTGCTTCCTTCTAATGTACCACTCCTGGAGTGTTTGAAAGATCACTTTGGGCAGCCAAAAAATTCTCGGTATTCCTTGTTTGGGCTACATCAGTTGCCTAAAATAAAATAAAGTTTGTGTCATTAGAGTCGCAGATCTTTGAGTAATGTAGCTTTAAAGCTGCACTACCACCTGGAGTATTATAAGTCTGCCCTATCCCCGGAGCCTTGCTGGCAGGTTGCTTAGGGCAGGCATATGTATTTCAGAGATAGTACATTTTTTATGTGACACTTTAAAGGTGATGTGAGCAGGAGGACCTATCATAAGCTGCAATCATGGATATTGTGGCTTCTGGTCCTCTGGTCCTCAAGCTGCCACCACCCTGCAGAAAATACTTTAGGCACTAGTGCAGCTTAAAATATTCATCATGCAGAAACAAAATGAATGTCAACGAAATACCATAATAAATATGTATTTTAAGTTGAAAAATTCACAAATGCTCAAGAAAATCCATGCACTGTAACAAAGTACCAAAGTAAATACCACTCAAACATTGTGTGTTGTACATCCACACTTACAAATACTAATGCTAAATATTTTAAATTGACATAATGTTAAAGATTTTTTTTAAATTATGAAAAATACCAAAAAGTATCTACAGTATGTGTCTGAAATAAGTAATTATTTTTAATTTGTATTATCTTGCCCAGCCCTGTGCAACACTGCTGTTTTGATGTCTGCTACTCAGCTCTGTGATCTCTCCAGAGACAGAGAGGGTGAAGGTAGGGAGTAGTAAAGATAAGAGACATGTGATGTGTAAAGGTCCTCTTACACTGGCCAATTTTGATCGTTGATTGACGCTCGTTACTCCGAGCACTCATTACTCTGATCACTCGTGCCCATACATTATTATCATGTCGGCAGTGCGTCTCCCTGTTTACAGGGCAATTATCAGCAACGAGCGTTCTATGAACGCTTGTCTGCACGATAATTGCCCAGTGTAAAAGGGCCTTTACGTCCTGCGCTACAGGGAGGGGGAGAGGGGAGATAACCACGTGTTTAGTGTATGGGACGTCACACAAGCAGGAGATAAAGCATGTAAGATTGGCTTACAGAGGCATTTCAGATACAGACAATAAGTAAGTGACTTACTGCAGTTACACCATCTGCACACAATTTTTAAAGAACAGATAACCAATTAAATTTCAAGCGTGCTAAAGCATAGCCCTCTTACATTTCACACAGAAGGCTTTAAAAATGTTTTACTTAAACATTTTTAGCCCCTTAAGGACGCAGCCTTGTTTTGGCCTTAAGGCTCAGAGCCCATTTTTCAAATCTGACATATTTCAATTTATGTGGTAATAACGTCGGAATGCTTAAACCTATCCAAGCGATTCTGAGAATGTTTTCTCATGACACATTGGGCTTTATGTTAGTGGTAAAATGTGGACGATATATTCAGTGTTTATTGGTGAAGAATTGCAAAATGTAGAGAACATTTATAAAAAATTGCATTTTTAAGAATTTAAATGCATCTGCTTGTAAAACAGACAGTTATAACCCCCCAAATTAGTTACTAGTTCACATTTACTATATGTCTAATTTAGATTGGCATCGTTTTTTGAACATTCTTTTATTTTTCTTGGATGTTACAAAGCTTAGAACATAAACAGCAATTTCTCATATTTTTAAGAAAATTTCAAAAGCCCTTTTTTTAAGGTACCTGTTCAGTTCCGAAGTGGCTTTGAAGGGCCTATGCATTAGAAACCCCCATAAAACATCCCATTTCAAAACAGCATTTAGAAAGTTTATTTAACCCTTCAGGCATTTCACAGAAATAAAAGAAAAGTAGGTGAAATTTGCAAATTTAACTTTTCTTGCTGAATTTCAATTGTATTCAATTTTTTTTTCTGTAACACAGAGGTTTTTACCAGTGAAACACTACTAAATATGTATTGTCCAGATTCTGCAATTTTTATAAATGCCCCACATGTTGCTCTAGTGTGCTCGTGGACTAAAACACAAGCCCTAGAAGCAAAGAAGCACCTAGTGCATTTTGAGGCCTCTTTTTTATTAGAATATATTTTAGGCAGCATGCCAGGTTTGAAGAGGTGTTGAGGTGCCAAAACAGTAGGAATCCCCCAAAAGTAACCACATTTCGGAAACTACACTTCTCAAGGAATAAATTTATGGTTGTTGTTACCATTTTGACCCCACAGTATTTACACAGCACGTATTTGAATTGGGCTATGAAATTAAAAAAATGTAATTTTTTCCAATAAGATGTCATTTTTGATAAAAATTTCTCATTTTCACAGAGAACAAAATACCCCTTTTTGTTGCCCAATTTGTCCTGAGTGCAGTAATACCCCATTTGTGGCGATAAACTGCCGTTTGGGCCCATGGGTGGCCTCAGAAGGGAAGGAGCGCTGTGTGTTCTTTGGAGTTCAGATTTTGCTGGATTGGTTTTCGGGTGCCATGTCGCATTTGCAGAGCCCCAGAGGTATCAAAGCAACGGAAACCCACCAGAAGTGACACCATTTTGGAAACTACACCCCTCAAGGAATTAATTGATGGGTAATGTGACCATTTAGACCCCATAGTTACTTCACAGAACTTATTTGAATTGGGCTGGGTATTTAAAAAATATATATATTTTCCAATAATATGTCGTTTTAGCTCAAAATTTCTTATTTTCATAAGAAATAAAATACCCCATTTTGTTGCCCAATTGGTCCTGAGTGCGGCAATGCCCAATTTGTAGTGATAAACTGACGTTTGGGCCCATGGGAGGGCTCAGAAGGAAAGGACCACCATTTGGCCTACTGGGGATTTTCTGGTGTGAAGTCATGTATGCAGAAGCCCCTGAGGTACCAGTACAGTCTAAACACCCAAGAAGTGACCCCGTTTTAAAAACTACACCCCTTAAGGCAATCATCTAGAGGTGAAGTGAGCATTTTGACTGGAGACATACACCCTATAAACTGTAATGTGTGTTCCCACGGGTATGGCAATACCCTCAATGTGGCTGTTATCAGCTGCCTGGGCACGCAGCAGGGCTCAGAAGGGAAATATGAGGAGGATAAGCTGTGCGGAGTGCATCAGGGTAAGTAAAACTGGGGTAGATTAAAAATCAAGGGATGTATGATACATTTTGAAGCACTCTTTCATATGGAACCTTAGTTTTTCAGGACACGTGTCACATTGGTATATTGTGTCATCCCTTATCCCCCTCTTATAGCAGACTTTGTACCCCTTGACATTTTCCTTTCTTGCCAGTTTGGAGACCTTCTCCTGGAAAGTGTTTCCCTGGTACGATGCGTGTTTCCTTTCTTTCAGAAGTACTGGGTGCCCCCCCTTCTTGGTCCCTAAAAATTAGTTTCTTGATAACTACCTCTTGAAATTCCAGGAAAGTTCCCGTCTGGCCTGTACATCGACGTAGCACGTACACGTTGTACAATGCCATCTGTATGATGTGTACGGCCAGCTTCTTATACCACACAGCATGGCACTGTAGGGCTTCAGGACTTGATCTGACAAGTCCACCCCTCCCATGTACCTATTGTAGTCCAGGATGCAGTCTGGTTTGGGGGTCTCTGTACTGGTACCTCGTACAGGTACGTGGGTACTGGTGTGACATCTCATTTGTCCTTGTACTTGACACACAATATGTTGCTGCTGGATTGTGCCCTGCTCTCACCCCTTCTGAGTGTTTGCCCAAGCAGAGTCTTAGGGAGGCCTCTCAGATTTCTTCTAGAAGTGCCGCATGACACAGGACTTCTGGAAGCGAGGCAGTTGAAGAGTGGGACGCTGGTATAAAGATTATCCAGGTAGAGGTGGTAACCCTGATCCAGCAGTGGGTTCACCAAATCCCACACAATTTTTGCATTAACTCCCAGTAAGGGGGGGGGGCATTCTGGGGGCTGAATACTGGTGTCCTTCCCTTCATATATCCTAAATTTGTAGGTATACCCTGATGCACTCTCGCACAGCTTATACATCATCACACCATACCTTGCCCTCTTACCCGGCAGGTACTGGCGGAATTCAAGCCTCCCTTTAAAATGTACCAAGGACTCATCAATAGAGATACACTTCTCGGTGGTGTATGCTTGGGAAAACCGGGCACTGAAACGGTCTAATAGGGGTCTCCGTTTATACAAACGGTCAAAACTGGGGTCATCTTGGAGTAGGCAATGCTCATCAGGAGAAGCGAAGTATTGCCTCATTTTTATTTATTTTTAGGTTCCAGTTCAGTTCTGAAGTTGCTTTGAGGGGACCATATATTAGACACCCCTATGAAACACCCCATTTTAGAAACTAGACCCCTCAAAGTATTCACAACAGCATTTAGATAGTTTATGAACTCTTTAGGTGTTTCACAGGAATTTAGAGCAAAGTAGAGGTGAAATTGACATATTTATTTTTGTCAGAAAATCCTTTTCATAGCATTTTTTTCTATAACACAAAAGGTTTTACCAGAGAAACGCAACTTAATATTTATTGGCCAGATTCTACCGTTTTAAGAAATATCCCACATGTGGCCCTAGTGTGGTAATGGACTGAAGCATCGGCCTCCAAAGCAAAGGAGCACCTAGTGGATTTTGAGCCCTCTTTTTTATTAGGCACCATATCCGGTTTGAAGAGGTCTTGTGGTGCCAAAACAATGGAAACCCCCCAAAAGTGACCCCATTTTGGAAACTAGACCCCTTGAGGAATTCTTTGTAGTTTTCATGTCATGCATGTGACTGTTTGATCGGTTTTTATTATATTTTTAAGTGGCGTGGTGACTAAAAAACAGCAATTCTACTATTGTTTTTTCATTCAATTTTTTTTACAGCGTTCACCGTGCGCTATAAATGACACATTGACTTTATTCTGCGGAGCGATACGATTACGGCGATACCAGATGTTTATAGTTTTTTTATGTCTTATGGCGTTTGCACAATAAAATACGTTTTGTAAAAAATCATTCACTTTTTGTGTTACCATATTCTAAGAGCCAGAACTTTTTTATTTTTCCATCAATAAAGCCGTGCGTGGACTTATTTTTTGCGTAACGAAACGTAGTTTCGATCAGTACCATTTTTAGGTACATGCGACTTTTTGATCTCTTTTTATTCCTTTTTTTGGGATGTGAAGTGACCTGTGATTCTGGTACGGTTTATTATTATTTTCTTTTACAGCGTTTACCGTGCGGGATAAATAATGACATAATTTTGTAGTTCAGGCCGTTACGGACGCGGCAATACCAATTATGTACAGTTTATTTGTTTATTTATCTATTTTTACTAATAATAAAAGACTGATAAGGGAAAAAGTGGGATTTTTATTTTTATTACTTTTAAAACTTTTATTTTCTTCTTTTTACACATCTTTTTTGAACTTTTTTTTAACTTTATTACTTTGTCCCACTAGGGGACTTGAGGGCAGGAGGCCCTGATCGCTATTCTAATACACTGCACTACTCAGCTACTCACTGACAGCAAGCATAATGGGTCCTGACGAAGTGTAGCAAGCCGACGATTATAGCTTAACCCCTAAAAAGCCGCGATCTCTATTTAACGCGGCTTTTAAGGGGTTAATCAGCGGGGACACAGCGATCGGTCCGCGCTGTAGGAACTGCGGTAGCTGCTGTACGAGACAGCAGCTGTCACAGCTCCTGTATGTGTCGGGAGGACGACCGAAATGGCCGTTACTCCCGTGACGTACTATTAGGTCATGGAGCGCGAACGATACAGCTACCATGACCTAATAGTACGTCCAGGAGCGGGAAGGGGTTAAGTGTATTTTAAATAATTATAGTAAAATAGTATTTTGTTTTTTATAAACAAGTCAGATTGAATGCACACATCCCTTGCATCCACTGCCATTTTTCTCACAGGCATTGCACTAGCGTTTTTAATGCTATTAATAGGCATGTTAATGGGACTGACATTAGAAACCATTGTTTCTAGTGTCACTGTAGCCCCTAGCACTGTTACTAAATATAACATTCTATTTTTCAGGGATACATTGAGTTCTAATCAATATATGTACCATAGCTCTGTGGCCATTTCCAGCCTGGTAATGCTAGTCTATGTAGCGCCCATGGCCGCGGGCCGTCGGGTTCACTCACCTCCCGACGCCCGCAGCCATGGATCTGTGAGCGCTGGCCTCCGTCTCCCTCCTAGGAGATGCCAGCGCTCGCTTCCGCTCCGTCCGGCCGGGTCCCGTAGGGTGCGCGCGCACGCTCACGCCCGCTCTTAAAGGGCCAGCGCGCGCACATGGAATCAATTATCATTAACACACGTGATTCCCTGCTCTATAAGAATGTCCCAGCCCTTCTGATCCTTGCCTGAGCGTTGTTAGTCTTTCCCTGTCTGTCTCGCAAATGGTCCCTTAGTGTCTCCCGTTCCTGCTGTTACCCGTGCCCTGTTACCGTTCCTGTATTCTGCATTGTTCCTGTGCCTACCCGTGTTCAAGTGTCATCTGCCACGTCAAGTGCCTTCTGCCACGTCAAGTGCCATCTGCCACGTCAAGTGTCATCTGCCACGTCAAGTGCCATCTGCCACGTCAAGTGCCATCTGCCACGTCGAGTACCATCGGCTCATCGGATACTGCCCGCCACGTCTGGCGCCACTTTCCGCACCTGTCTCCATCCGTGCTGAGGCCACAGTCACCGTCCGGACTATTACAGGTACCTAAACATTACTGTCTGCTATCTACTTTCACATAGACTGTGACCTGGTCAGCTGCCTCCCCGCTACGGCAGAGCGGCCTAGTGGGTCCACAAACCCAGTGCCCGTGACAGTCTACATCTGCTTTATTGTATCTGGCTGTTTATGAAAAA
The DNA here is from genome assembly GCF_050947455.1 of Rhinoderma darwinii. NCBI lineage: Eukaryota > Metazoa > Chordata > Amphibia > Anura > Rhinodermatidae > Rhinoderma > Rhinoderma darwinii. The sequence goes on along the minus strand of NC_134690.1, from coordinate 131,988,350 downwards.
TGACTGCAAAATCACCACAGTCTTGTGCATTAGGCCTAACCAGGCAGACACTTCCCCCTTGCAGTATAAAAACTTCTGAGGGTTCTATGGGGTGGGGGATTATACTGCAAGGAAGGTGGTCGGAGCATCTGACTCTGATGATTCTGTAGTGGGAAGTTATCCCCCGAATAGAGCCCTAAACAGTCAGCCGCTCTGACACCCCCCCCCCCCCTTGCAGTATAATAACTATTGAAAGCTCTATGGGGGAGATTATACTGCAGGGGGAGGGGTCCTGAGTATCTGACTGACTGTTGAGGGCTCTTTGGGGAAGATTTATACTGCAAGGGGGGTCTGACTGGCTATTGAGAGCTCTGAAGTAGGGTGATAGCACCCCTCCCATAGAGCCCTGAGCAGTCATTTAGACGCTTAGGGGGGGTCTGACCCTGAATGCTGAGGGCCCTGAAGAGGGGGAGTTAGCCACCCCCATAGAGCCCTGAGCAGTCAGTTAGACGCTTAGACAATCCCTTCACTTGCAGTATAATAACTACTGAGGGCTCTATGGGGGGAGGGGGAATAATCCTCCCCCATAGAGCTCTTTGGAGTCAGTGAGATGCTCAAAACATTAGTAAAGAAGTGATCAGCCGATGCTAGGGATGGGAGGGGTTTGAGGTTTATACAATGCTGCAAGGAGGGATCTGAGTCAATTGTAATGCTATGTACAGAGTTATTCACAACTGGAAGTATTGCTTCTAGGAGAGAATTCTCCCATACATATGCCACCCAAAATAACCTGTATATGGCAGCACATAGAGGCCATGCGGCCCCATACCAAGCAGATGTGCAATTTCCATGCACTGCCGTACAGGGCCTGTACAGACTGATCTGTTGTGTACATGGGGCATAACAGGCTAAAACACTTGTAAAATATGATAATCCAAACCTGTACTACCTTTTAAATTAAGAGGTAGTATAACATTTTATCCGAGCAAAGAGCATGAACTGTAGTTAGAAAAGAGCATAGTAGTCACTTGGCCCTGGAAAAGAATCATAGGCATATATGAGAAACATAATCCAGCCTGTATACCAGCATCCACAGTTTAGTGTCCCTTGCTTGTCTTGTATTAGGATATTAATTAGAACATTTGGATACATGGTGTTACCGGATCATAGCAGACTAGTCTGAAAAAAGCAATTAACCTACAGAAAAAGAAAAAATTTTAAATTGTTGTTCTTGTTATGACACATTTAACTAATAAAATCAAGTAGCATTGAGATAACACTTTGTGTCAATTTAAGAAACCTAAACCTCAATTACTTACACATTAGTGATAAGATTCTAAAACACACAGCAATTACAACAGCCACCTGTTTTTCAAGATGGTAGGTGAAATCCTGGGAGACACTACTTATGGTAACGTTTTTCAAATGTGAGCCTGGAGGAGCACCTGGGGAGAAGACATTAGCTTAAGAAGTGGATGTGGATTGTACTAAGGTGCATTGATATGCTGCTTTCCTTATGTCATGATTTTCAAGTCAAGATTTTTTAAAGAAGTTATTTCTGCTTTTCTGGACAAGAGTGATCAAGCTCTGCTAATAGATAGTCTAACTGGCAAAGTATTTAATTATATATGTAACCAGTGGTGGATCTACTGCTGTAGCAGCCATAGCGGCTGCTACGGGGCCTCTAGCCCTCACGCCCGTAGCCCTCACGCGCGTTGGCGGCACTATCACCGGGCATCCGGGGCACTGGGCGACTGACACATTTTTCCATTCATCCTTAGGACGCAGATACAATTGAATACTATGGTGGAGCTAGCTTCCTGCTCTGCCATTTACTAGGCTACCGGCCACGTTAGGCCTGCAGCCTATAAGACGCTGAGACAGGATCCCTGCACAGGCCGGCGCGATAATGTCACTGGATCACGCCGGCCTACACAAGTGTCCTGTCTAGGCATCTCAAAGGCTGCTGAGCAGGCTTTTCATTTGTTTGGGGGTAACTATCTACAAGGCTAGCTGGCAATATCTAAAAGAGGGGGCTGTGTGGCACTATCTAAACAGGGGGACTATGTGGCACTATCTACAAGTGGGAGATGTGTGTCACTATCTACAAGGGGGTACTGTGTGGCACTATCTACAAGGGTGGGCTGTGTGGCACTATCTACAAGGGGGTGTGGCAATATTTATGAGGGGGCTGTGTGGCATCATTATTAATGGTATCTGATAAAATAAGGGGGATAGATGATCTAAAACTTAGCTGCCTAGCTGTATTTTTACATTGCACACAAAACTGATAAATGTTCATTGTTGGAAGAGCAGGGGGAAAGTGTTGGTTGTGGGGGAGGGGGCAGTCAAAAGTTTGCTATCTGGCCCAGTCTTTACAAGTTATGCCCCTATATGTAACTAAAAAACTCAAGGATTTCTTCAATAACTGAGTTAAAATGTTCTACCGTGTCAACCTGTCAACTACTAAAAATATGCATTTTTGTTACACATCTGAGCACTACAGAACAGTTTAATGTGCATCAGATAAGTAAAATGAAAAAGAAACTGAGTCCCATGAGGACAATGTGCAATATAAAGCCCAGTTGATGAGTGTTTGAGCGCTATATCAGTCAAGTTTTTACGGACAGGCCAGTGGACTCAATGGTTTGCTTTTGGATTTGGCGGATAATAGGCAGAAGTAAAGTTATATGAAATTGTGATCAGGGCTTGCAGAGTATTTGAAATATAAGTTAACAGGCATCGGTCAGGTCAGGCAGGATCAGAAAAGCATAATCAGGAACTTGTTGCGTCATAACCAAGTATCCCATTCATAAAGTCATAGGACCCTAGAAGAACCTTGTTGTTCAGGCAAAGATGTGATGTCAGGAACCATAGAATGGGCAAGGTTCAGTTGGCACGCTGGCACTACAAAAGGGTGGGCACAACGCACGTCAATACAGTGACTGAATAGTACAGCAGGTAAGAGGCCGGCGACCATCTAGTTTCTGACCAATTGTGAAATGCAGGAATACTTATCAGAAAGAAGTTATATACTTGATTGCAAAACAGATAAACAATTACATAGTACCGCATCATAATCAAGCATCAAAACCTCGGTTTATTTACTAATAATTCCTAATAAATTTATTTGCAATAAATAAATTTATCAAATCTGATCATCCTTTTCTTCAAGCCTCCTTTTAATGTTTCCTGACTAATCTAAATAGAACACTTGTATCTATCTATCTATCTATCTATCTATCTATCTATCTATCTATCTATCTATCTATCTATCTATCTATCTATCTATCTATCTATCTATCTATCTATCTATCTATCTATCTATCTATCTATCTATCTATCTATCATCTAACTAACTGCAATAGTAAATGGTGGACACTTAAAAGTGCTATAAAATGCAATTTTACTATTGTTGCTGCGTCATCCTAGGATAATATATCTCAATGTACATGTTGATAATATAAAGATTTCCTACCAAAGTTTAAATTCAATATTTATTATTTTTAGTTAATACTAAAATATTTTTTAATTGTAATAAAATATTTGGATCCATTTATTTCAATTTTAGTATGAAATTAAGGATTTAGCTATCCCTTTAAAAAGTAAGTCTACCTTTGTAAAATACATCTGTAGCAAAGAATATCTTTTATAAAAGCGTTCTTCATGGAATAGAGCTGAAGCTAATTGGGTTTACATTTCATTTAAATTGATCCAAATCGGTATAATCAGCAAAACTGTGTTCTGATCTACACTTTTTTAAACTTTATTTGTAACTTTTAGAAAGTTGCTTTAAGAATTCCGTATCATAATTATCTTTTGCCAGCAATGCTGTTTTCGGGAATGTAAAGAAACTGTCAATGTCAGGCTCTTATTAGGTAATTTTATTTTCTGTGGCTTCTATTCCAGTCTGGAACATTTAGTAGTTTATTAGGAACACAGACTTGGCTGACCTTTTGACAGGGAGAAAAAAATGATAACCAAGCTTTCAAAATTCTAAAGCACAGGTGAATTTCCACGACCAGTTCTTGTGTGCTGTTTACATGCTTGGATTGTATATTTGAGCCATCGTGTAAACCAAACTAATCCCGAGCCAACAGCTCTTTTTTGAATACACAATTAGAAATGCAAATTACACACATTCAGTTCTGATTGTTCAGTTAAGAGCATTTTTAAAAAAAATCTCTCTCCTGAAATGATGCTCTGGGAGTCCAATTTGATACAGCGGGGGATCTGTTGATGAGTCAAGTTTTTTTCACTTTTGGCAATGCAAAATGTTTTTAAGCTCTTCTCTATCTATGGGGCCAGAACACAGTTATTTATCATCTAAAAAATGGTACTCACCATGGTGTTCATTTGATTGGCTTATTCAGTTTAATTTCTCATAGCTTACTAATTAATATATTCCTAGGGTTAAACTACTCTATTACATTCATTAAGTTAATAAATAATGGGGAACAAAGTATATAGGAATATTGAACCTAAGGCTATAACAGAGTGAGATCTAGTATTCTTGACTACTTCTCAGAACAAGCAGCAAACAGAATCAGATCAGGTCATTGGAAATAAAAATGATAGAGATTAAACAAGTGATGTTGTTGCCCATAGGAGCCAAGTCGCATTTGGCTATCATTTTCACATTTTTTGCTATGAAAAATATCATAGCAAATTACTAGAAGAAAGAAAATTAGTAAATGAAATGCAGCATGCAAGTTAAATGTAATTTTATCTAATACATTTATTAAACAAGAACCTGGGTGACAACCAATATGGAAACCATTAAGCTTTTCACAGAAGTTATCACTTGTTCCCACACTCCTGAACTTCAAATTTTCAAAGTCATGCAGAAATATAAGATTTAAATATGCATCATAGCATAACTAGGTCATTCAATAGTCTGAAAAAAAAATAGTAAAAAGCATCACCATGGAAACGATAAAAGCAACCATATTGATTATTATGCAGATGTAGGGGCGAATTATTACCTGAAATCTCTACGATTTTTCATTGGAAAGTTACATTTTCTAGTAAATGATGCCTAATTTGTATGAACCATTCACAAATGAACATGATTTTTAGTCCCTACTGCTTTATATTTAAACATAAAATAATGTACAAATGGTTTCTCCGTGGTTCCCCCGAAATTTTCAATTAGGTAACTTGTTTACTTAACTTTTTAAGTGAAAGATTATTAACTAAGAAGCTTTATCTATAACAACAAAGTTCCATGTTAATGATTTTTCACATTCGCTTTACAGATACATTATCACTAACTGATTGTCTAGCGCACACGGCTATAAAGAACTAGTATATGGCCTCAGGAGTATAAAAGCTCATCTCTTCAGGTGTAAAGTTTTCTTCATTTGGTTGAGCAGTAGAAGAAGAAGGCAGAATACAGACCGACAAAGTAAGGATCGTGGTCATTTTAAACTTACATATAATGTGGTGCTAGAATGAGGCGACAAATTCATACTATCCAGATAAGAAAAATCAAAGCAAAGTACAATTTGGGCTGTTACTGGCGATTATGCTGATTACTTATTTACCTATTACCTTGACCCTTTAATTACCAGCCTGTTTTGGGCTCTTTTTTTCAGTTTTTTCATCATCGCATTCTGAGAGCCATAACAGGTTTTTTTAATGTTTTTTTTGGGGGGGGGGGGGGGGTTGTGGGTTAAGTAGTATTTTTCAATAGCTTCATTTTGGGGTACAAACCATTTATTGTTCAGCTTTTACAAAAAAATTGTAGGGAGTAGGATGTTAATTCCGCCATTGCTTTTGTGTTTTAAATTGATGCTGTTCACCATATGGCGTAAATAATATGTTACCTTTATTCTGTGGGTCGCCACAGTTACGCCATTACCAAACGTGTCTAGGTTTTTTTTTAAGTTTTACTACTTTTGCACAATAAAAACACTTTCAAACAAAAATAATTTGTTATTGAATCGCCACATTCCAAGTCATTGCTTTTTTACTTCTCCATCAGTTTTGCCATATGTGGGCATGATTTTGTGGGACAAGATGTCGTTTCCATTGGTAGCTTATGGTGTACATCAGATTTCTTGATTACATTTTTATCTTGTTTTATTTTGCATGTTTTTCTATCACACCACTTACTATATGGTTTAAATAACATGTTATATGTTTTGCTTGGGTTGTTATAATAGCGACATAACCATATATGTGTACTTTTAAGTATTTTTTTACACATTTAAAAAAATAACCCACTTTTTATTGTATAGTGGTTTTATTTTATTTCATTCATAATGGGTGACAAAGGGTGCTTCCTCCCTCTACAAACCTTTTAGATGCCACGGTCACTATTGACTATGGCATCTACGGGGTTAAATGAACAGTGGCCTAGCTATACGGGACGCATTGGTCGCAATTGCTACCGAGCCCTGAAGCCAAGCCCCCCACCACATCTGCGTGAGATAACTAATGTAAAAATGAATGTAACTAATGTAAAAACCCCAGATCATTTTAAAGATAAAATAAATAATAAAGAATTGGAATAAATTATTTTTCATAACCAGCCAGATACAACACAGCAGCAGCAGCAGCTTAGCATTACCAGGGTGGGAAGGGCCACTGTTTTTGGCCTTTCCCAGCCTAATAATACCAACCTGCGGCAGCCCCAGTATCCAACTTTCACTACAGATGGTCGGGTACTAGATCATATCTTCCCGGCACCCCTGGTGGCGGTGGGTAACGGGGTAATAATGTGGGTTAGTGTTAACCTCTTCACCAGCTAACATTAAGCCACGCCTTAGTAATGCACGTGGTCAATCAGCCAGTGGCCATTACTAAGGTAAGAGTAATAAAGTTTAACAAAATACAAAGACAGAAAAATTATTTTAGTGAAAA